>NC_080435.1:32193219-32518219 GCF_028018845.1 Melospiza georgiana
CTATGGCTGGGACTGACCGGCTGGCTCCTGAAAAGCTACGATAGGCAGGATGGTGACCAGACCCATGGAGGCACCAGTGCCAAGTTGGGCTGGTTTGATAGTACCAAGTGGCTCCTGCAATCTGCCATCCAAAAGCAGGGCAGCTGAGTTTTGTTTGCCAAAGAAAAGGGCTGTGGTATGTGTTTGGGTCCTGTGGCTGGGAGTGGCCGGCTGGCTCCTTAAATTCCATGATACGCAGCATCGTTCCCAGACCCAAGGTGGCACCAGTGCCAAGTTGGGCTGGTTTGACAGTGTCAAGCGCCTCCTGCAATCTCCCATCCACAAGTGGGGCAGCTGAGATTTTTTTGCCTGTGAATCGGGCCGTTGTTTTTGATTGGGGTCTGTGGCCGAGAGTGGTCGGCTGGCTCCTGACAATCCACAATACGCAGGATGGTTCCCAGACCCAAGGTGGCACCAGTGCCAAGTTGGGCTGGTTTGATTGTACCAAGTGGCTCCTGCAATCTGCCATCCAGAAGCGGGGCAGCTGAGTTTTGTTTGCCAGAGTAAAGGGCCGTGGTTTTTGTTTGGGGGCCTATGGCTGAGAGTGGCCGGCTGGCCCCTGAAAATCCACGATAGGCAGAATGGTTCCCAGACCCAAGGTGGCACCAGAGCCAAGTCAGGCTGGTTTGATGGTGCAAAGTGGCTCCTGCAATCTGCCATCCCGACGCAGGGCAGCTGATTTTTGTTTGCCAGAGAACAAGTCCGTGGTTCATTTTTGGGGGCATATGGCTGGGAGTGGCCGGCTGGCTCCTTAAAAAGCTCGATACGCAGGATGGTTCCCAGGCCAGAGGTGGCACCAGTGCCAAGTTCGGCTGTTTTTGTAGTACCAAGTGCGTCCTGCAATTTGTCTTCCAGAAGAGCGGCAGTTGAGTTTTGTTTACCAGAGTAAAGTGCCGTGGTTTGTGTTTGGGGGCCTATGGCTGAGAGGGGCCGGCTGACACCTGAAAATCCACAATAGGCAGGATGGTTCCCAGATCCAAGGTGGCACCAGTGCCAAGTCGGGCTGGTTTGATGGTGCAAAGTGGCTCCTGCAATCTGCCATCCAGACGCGGGGCAGCGGATTTTTGTTTGCTGGAGAAAAGTTCCGTGGTTTGTTTTTGGCGGCATATGGCTGGGCGTGGCCGGCTGGCTCCTTAAAAGGCTCGATACGCAGGATGGTTCCCTGACCCAAGGTGGCATCAGTGCCAAGTCGGGCTGTTTTCGTAGTACCAAGTGCGTCCTGCAATTTGCCATCCTGAAGAGGGGCAGTTGAGTTTTGTTTGCCAGAGAAAAGGGCCGTGGTTTGTGTTTGGGGGCATATGGCTGAGAGTGGCCGGCTGGCCCCTGAAAATCCACAATAGGCAGGATGGTTCCCAGACCAGAGGTGGCACCAGTGCCAAGTCGGGCTGGTTTGATAGTAATAAATAGCTCCTGCAATCTGCCATCCAGAAGCGGGGCAGCTTAATTTTGTTTGCCAGGGAAACGGGCCGAGCTTTGTGTCTGGGGGCCTAGGGCTGGGAGTGACCGGCTGGCTCCTGAAAAGCTACGATAGGCAGGATGGTGACCAGACCCATGGTGGCACCAGTGCCAAGTTGGGCTGGTTTGATAGCACCAAGTGGCTCCTGCACTCTGCCATCCAAAAGCAGGGCAGCTGAGTTTTGTTTGCCAAAGAAAAGGGCTGTGGTATGTGTTTGGGTCCTGTGTCTCGGAGTGGCCGGCTGGCTCCTTAAATTCCATGATACGCAGCATCGTTCCCAGACCCAAGGTGGCACCAGTGCCAAGTTGGGCTGGTTTGACAGTGTCAAGCGCCTCCTGCAATCTCCCATCCACAAGTGGGGCAGCTGCGATTTTTTTGCCTGTGAATCGGGCCGTTGTTTTTGATTGGGGTCTGTGGCCGAGAGTGGTCGGCTGGCTCCTGACAATCCACAATACGCAGGATGGTTCCCAGAGCCAAGGTGGCACCAGTGCCAAGTTGGGCTGGTTTGATTGTACCAAGTGCGTCCTGCAATCTGCCATTCAGAAGCGGGGCAGCTGAGTTTTGTTTGCCAGAGTAAAGGGCCGTGGTTTTTGTTTGGGGGCCTATGGCTCAGAGTGGCCGGCTGGCCCCTGAAAATCCACGATAGGCAGAATGGTTCCCAGACCCAAGGTGGCACCAGAGCCAAGTCGGGCTGGTTTGATGGTGCAAAGTGGCTCCTGCAATCTGCCATCCCGACGCGGGGCAGCTGATTTTTGTTTGCCAGAGAACAAGTCCGTGGTTCATTTTTGGGGGCATATGGCTGGGAGTGGCCGGCTGGCTCCTTAAAAAGCTCGATACGCAGGATGGTTCCCAGGCCAGAGGTGGCACCAGTGCCAAGTTGGGCTGTTTTTGTAGTACCAAGTGTGTCCTGCAATTTGCCTTCCAGAAGAGGGGCAGTTGAGTTTTGTTTGCCAGAGAAAAGGGCCGTGGTTTGTGTGTGAGGGCATATGGCTGAGAGTGGCCGGCTGACACCTGAAAATCCACAATAGGCAGGATGGTTCCCAGAGCCAAGGTGGCACCAGTGCCAAGTCGGGCTGGTTTGATAGTACTAAATAGCTCCTGCAATCTGCCATCAAAAAGTTGGCAGGCGAGTTTTCTTTTCCAGGGAAAAGCGCCGTTGTTTTTGTTTGGGGGCCTGTGCCTGGGAGTGTACGGCTGGCTCCTTAGAATCCACGATACGCAGGATAGTTCCCAGACCCAAGGTGGTACCAGTGCCAAGTCGGGCTGGTTTGATGGTGCAAAGTGGCTCCTGCAATCTGCCATCCAGAAGCGGGGTAGATTACTTTTGTTTGCCAGGGAAACGGGCAGAGCTTTGTGTCTGGGGGCCTATGGCTGGGAGTGGCCAGCTGGCTCCTTAAAATGCACCATACGCAGGATGATGACCAGACCAGAGGTGGCACCAGTGCCAAGTCGGGCTGCTTTTGTAGTACCAATTGCGTCCTGCAATTTCCCATCCAGAAGAGGGGCAGTTGAGTTTTGTTTACCAGAGTAAAGTGCCGTGGTTTGTTTTTGGGGGCCTATGGCTGAGAGTGGCCGGCTGGCCCCTGAAAATCCACGATAGGCAGGATGGTTCCCAGATCCAAGGTGGCACCAGTGCCAAGTCGGGCTGGTTTGATGGTGCAAAGTGGCTCCTGCAATCTGCCATCCAGACGCGGGGCAGCGGATTTTTGTTTGCTGGAGAAAAGTTCCGTGGTTTGTTTTTGGCGGTATATGGCTGGGCGTGGCCGGCTGGCTCCTTAAAAAGCTCGATACACAGGATGGTTCCCTGACCCAAGGTGGCATCAGTGCCAAGTCGGGCTGTTTTCGTAGTACCAACTTCGTCCTGCAATTTGCCATCCAGAAAAGGGGCAGTTGAGTTTTGTTTGCCAGAGAAAAGGGCAGTGGTTTGTGTTTGGGGGCATATGGCAGAGAGTGGCCGGCTGGCCCCTGAAAATCCACGATAGGCAGGATGGTTCCCAGACCCAAGGTGGCACCAGTGCCAAGTCGGGCTGGTTTGATGGTTCAAAATGGCTCCTGCAATCTGCCATCCAGAAGCGGGGCAGCTTACTTTTGTTTGCCAGGGAAACGGGCAGAGCTTTGTGTTTGGGGCCTATGGCTGCGACTGACCGGCTGGCTCCTGAAAAGCTAAGATAGGCAGGATGGTTACCAGACCCATGGTGGCACCAGTGCCAAGTTGGGCAGGTTTGATAGTACCAAGTGGCTCCTGCAACCTGCCATCAAAATGTTGGCAGGCGAGTTTTGTTTTCCAGGGAAAAGCGACGTTGTTTGTGTTTTGGGGCCTGTGGCTAAGAGTGGCCGGCTGGATCCTTAGAATCCACGTTACGCGGCATTGTTCCCAGATCCAAGGTGGCACCAGTGCCAAGTCGGGCTGGTTTGATAGTACCAAGTGGCTCCTGCAATCTGCCATCCAGAATTTGGGCAGCTTACTTTTGTTTGCCAGGGAAACGGGCCGAGGTATTTGTCAGGGGCCCTATGGCAGGGAGTGACTGGCTGGCTCCTGAAAAGCTACGATAGGCAGGATGTTTACCAGACCCATGGTGGCACCAGTGCCAAGTTGGGCTAATTTGATAGTACCAAGTGGCTCCTGCAATCTGCCATCCAGAAGCGGGGCAGCTTACTTTTGTTTTCTATGGAAACGGGCCGAGGTTTCTGTCTGGGGGTCTATGGCTGGGAGTGACCTCCTGGCTCCTGAAAATCTATGCTAGGCAGGATGGTGACCAGACCCATGATGGCAGCAGTGCCAAGTTGGGCTGGTTTGATAGTACCAAGTGGCTCCTGCAATCTGCCATCAAAATGTTGGCAGTCGAGTTTTGTTTTCCGGGGAAAAGCGCCGTTGTTTGTGTTTGGGGGCCTGTGGCTCGGAGTGGCCGGGTGGCTGCTTAGAATCCACGATACGCAGGATGGTTCCCAGGCCAGAGGTGGCACCAGTGTCAAGTTGGGCTGGTTTGATGGTGCAAAGTGGCTCCTGCAATCTGCCATCCAGAAGCGGGATAGCTTACCTTTGTTTGCCAGGGAAACGGGCCGAAATTCTTGTCTGGGGGCCAGTGCCTGGGGCTGGCTGGCTGGCCCCTGAAAAGATACGATAGGCAGGATGGTGACCAGACTCATGGTGGCACCAGTGCCAAGTTGGGCTGGTTTGATAGTACCAAGTGGCTCCTGCAATCTGCCATCCAGAAGCGGGGCAGCTTAATTTTGTTTGCCAGGGAAACGGGCCGAGGTTTGTGTCTGGGGGCCTATGGCTGGGAGTGACCGACTGGCTCCTGAAATGCTACGATAGGCAGGATGGTGACCAGACCCATAGTGGCACCAGTGCCAAGTTGGGCTGGTTTGATTGTACCAAGTGGCTCCTGCAATCTGCCATCAAAAAGCTAGCAGGCGAGTTTTGTTTTCCAGGGAAAAGCGCCGTTGTTTGTGATTGGGGGCCTGTGGCTGGGAGTGGCCGGCTGGCTCCTTAGAACCCACGATACGCAGGATGGTACCCAGACCAGAGGTGGCACCAGTGCCAAGTCGGGCTGGTTTGATGATGCCAAGTTGCTCCTGCAATCTGCCATCCAGAAGCGGGGTAGCTTACTTTTGCCTGCCAGGGAAACGGGCCGAGATTTTGTGTCTGGGGGCCCATGGCTGGGAGTGACCGGCTGGCTCCTGAAAAGCTACGATACGCAGGATGGTTCCCAGACCCAAGTTGGCACCAGTGCCAAGTCGGGCTGGTTTGATTCTACCAAGTGGCTCCTGCAATCTGCCATCCAGAAGCGGGGCAGCTGAATTTTGTTTGCCAGAGAAAAAGGCTGTTGTTTGTGCATGGGGGCCTGTAGCTTGCAGTGGCGGGCTGGCTCCTGAAAATCCATGATACGCAGCATGCTTCCCAGACCCAAGGTGGCACCAGTGCCAAGTAGGGCTGGTTTGATAGTACCAAGTGGCTCCTGCAATCTGCCATCCAGAAGAGGGGCAGTTGAGTTTTGTTTGCCAGAGAAAAGGGCCGTGGTTTTTGTTTGGGGGCATATGTCTGAGAGAGGCCGGCTGGCTCCTTAAAATCCACGATAGGCAAGATGGTTCCCAGATACAAGGTGGCACCAGTGCCACGTCTGGCTGGTTTGATAGTACTAAATAACTCCTGCAATCTGCCATCCAGAAGCGGGGCAGGTTACTTTTGTTTGCCAGGGAAACGGGCCGAGGTTTTTGTCTGGGGGCCTATGGCTGGGAGTGATTGGCTGGCTCCTGAAAAGCTACAATAGGCAGGATGGTGACCAGACCCATGGTGGCACCAGTGCCAAGTTGGGCTGGTTTGATAGTACCAAGTGGCTCCTGCAATCTGCCATCAAAAAGTTGGCAGGCGAGTTTTGTTTTCCAGGGAAAAGCGCCGTTGTTTGTGTTTGGGGGCCTGTGGCTGGGAGTGGCCGCCTGGCGCCTTAGAATCTACGTTACGCAGCATGGTTCCCAGAGCCAAGGTGGCACCAGTGCCAAGTCGGGCTGGTTTGATAGTACCAAGTGGCTCCTGCAATCTGCCATCAAAAAGTTGGCAGGCCAGTTTTGTTTTCCAGGGAAAAGCGCCGTTGTTTGTGTTTGGGGGCCTGTGGCTGGGAGTGGCCAGCTGGCTCCTAAGAATCCACGATACGCAGGATGGTTTCCAGACCAGAGGTGGCACCAGTGCCAAGTCGGGCTGGTTTGATGGTGCAAAGTGTCTCCTGCAATCTGCCATCCAGAAGCGGGGTAGCTTACTTTTGTTTGCCAGGGAAACGGGCAGAGCTTTGTGTCTGGGGCCTATGGCTGGGACTGACCGGCTGGCTCCTGAAAAGCTACGATAGGCAGGATGGTGACCAGACCCATGGAGGCACCAGTGCCAAGTTGGGCTGGTTTGATAGTACCAAGTGGCTCCTGCAATCTGCCATCCAAAAGCAGGGCAGCTGAGTTTTGTTTGCCAAAGAAAAGGGCTGTGGTATGTGTTTGGGTCCTGTGGCTGGGAGTGGCCGGCTGGCTCCTTAAATTCCATGATACGCAGCATCGTTCCCAGACCCAAGGTGGCACCAGTGCCAAGTTGGGCTGGTTTGACAGTGTCAAGCGCCTCCTGCAATCTCCCATCCACAAGTGGGGCAGCTGAGATTTTTTTCCCTGTGAATCGGGCCATTGTTTTTGATTGGGTCTGTGGCCGAGAGTGGTCGGCTGGCTCCTGACAATCCACAATACGCAGGATGGTTCCCAGAGCCAAGGTGGCACCAGTGCCAAGTTGGGCTGGTTTGATTGTACCAAGTGGCTCCTGCAATCTGCCATCCAGAAGCGGGGCAGCTGAGTTTTGTTTGCCAGAGAAAAGGGCCGTGGTTTTTGTCTGGGGGCCTATGGCTCAGAGTGGCCGGCTGGCCCCTGAAGATCCACGATAGGCAGAATGGTTCCCAGACCCAAGGTGGCACCAGAGCCAAGTCGGGCTGGTTTGATGGTGCAAAGTGGCTCCTGCAATCTGCCATCCCGACGCGGGGCAGCTGATTCTTGTTTGCCAGACAACAAGTCCGTGGTTCATTTTTGGGGGCATATGGCTGGGAGTGGCCGGTTGGCTCCTTAAAAAGCTCGATACGCATGATGGTTCCCAGGCCAGAGGTGGCACCAGTGCCAAGTTGGGCTCTTTTTGTAGTACCAAGTGCGTCCTGCAATTTGCCTTCCAGAAGAGGGGCAGTTGAGTTTTGTTTGCCAGAGAAAAGGGCCGTGGTTTGTGTTTGAGGGCATATGGCTGAGAGTGGCCGGCTGACCCCACAAAATCCACAATAGGCAGGATGGTTCCCAGACCCAAGGTGGCACCAGTGCCAAGTCGGGCTGGTTTGATAGTACTAAATAGCTCCTGCAATCTGCCATCCAGAAGCGGGGTAGCTTACTTTTGTTTTCCAGGGAAACGGGCAGAATTTTGTGTCTGGGGGCCTACGGCTGGGAGTGGCCAGCTGGCTCCTTAAAATGCACGATACGCCGGATGGTGACCAGACCCAAGGTGGCACCATTGCCAAGTCGGGCTGCTTTTGTAGTACCAAGTGCGTCCTGCAATTTGCCATCCAGAAGAGGGGCAGTTGAGTTTTGTTTACCAGAGTAAAGTGCCGTGGTTTGTTTTTGGGGGCCTATGGCTGAGAGTGGCCGGCTGGCCCCTGAAAATCCACGATAGGCAGGATGGTTCCCAGAGCCAAGGTGGCACCAGTGCCAAGTCGGGCTGGTTTGATGGTGCAAAGTGGCTCCTGCAATCTGCCATCCAGACGCGGGGCAGCGGATTTTTGTTTGCTGGAGAAAAGTTCCGTGGTTTGTTTTTGGCGGTATACGGCTGGGCGTCGCCGGCTGGCTCCTTAAAAAGCTCGATACGCAGGATGGTTCCCTGACCGAAGGTGGCATCAGTGCCAAGTCGGGCTGTTTTCGTAGTACCAAGTGCGTCCTGCAATTTGCCATCCAGAAGAGGGGCAGTTGAGTTTGGTTTGCCAGAGAAAAGGGCCGTGGTTTGTGTTTGGGGGCATATGGCTGAGAGTGGCTGGCTGACCCCACAAAATCCACAATAGGCAGGATGGTTCCCAGAGCCAAGGTGGCACCAGTGCCAAGTCGGGCTGGTTTGATAGTACTAAATAGCTCCTGCAATCTGCCACCCAGAAGCGGGGTAGCTTACTTTTGTTTGTCAGGGAAACGGGCAGAATTTTGTGTCTGGGGGCCTATGGCTGGGAGTGGCCAGCTGGCTCCTTAAAATGCACGATACGCCGGATGGTGACCAGACCCAAGGTGGCACCATTTCCAAGTCGGGCTGCTTTTGTAGTACCAAGTGCGTCCTGCAATTTGCCATCCAGAAGAGGGGCAGTTGAGTTTTGTTTACCAGAGTAAAGTGCCGTGGTTTGTTTTTGGGGGCCTATGGCTGAGAGTGGCCGGCTGGCCCCTGAAAATCCACAATAGGCAGGATGGTTCCCAGATCCAAGGTGGCACCAGTGCCAAGTCGGGCTGGTTTGATGGTGCAAAGTGGCTCCTGCAATCTGCCATCCAGACGCGGGGCAGCGGATTTTTGTTTGCTGGAGAAAAGTTCCGTGGTTTGTTTTTGGCGGTATACGGCTGGGCGTGGCCGGCTGGCTCCTTAAAAAGCTCGATACGCAGGATGGTTCCCTGACCCAAGGTGGCATCAGTGCCAAGTCGGGCTGTTTTCGTAGTACCAAGTGCGTTCTGCAATTTGCCATCCAGAAGAGGGGCAGTTGAGTTTTGTTTGCCAGAGAAAAGGGCCGTGGTTTGTGTTTGGGGGCATATGGCTGAGAGTGGCCGGCTGGCCCCTGAAAATCCACGATAGGCAGGATGGTTCCCAGACCAGAGGTGGCACCAGTGCCACGTCGGGCTGGTTTGATAGTAATAAATAGCTCCTGCAATCTGCCATCCAGAAGCGGGGCAGCTTACTTTTGTTTGCCAGGGAAACGGGCCGAGCTTTGTGTCTGGGGGCCTATGGCTGGGAGTGACCGGCTGGCTCCTGAAAAGCTACGATAGGCAGGATGGTGACCAGACCCATGGTGGCACCAGTGCCAAGTTGGGCTGGTTTGATAGTACCAAGTGGCTCCTGCAATCTGCCATCAAAAAGTTGGCAGGCCAGTTTTGTTTTCCAGGGAAAAGCGCCGTTGTTTGTGTTTAGGGGTCTGTGGCTGGGAGTGGCCAGCTGGCTCCTTAGAATCCACGATACGCAGGATGGTTCCCAGACCAGAGGTGGCACCAGTGCCCAGTCGGGCTGGTTTGATGGTCCAAAGTGGCTCCT
This sequence comes from Melospiza georgiana, assembly GCF_028018845.1. Lineage (NCBI taxonomy): Eukaryota > Metazoa > Chordata > Aves > Passeriformes > Passerellidae > Melospiza > Melospiza georgiana. The sequence continues at coordinate 32,202,489 of NC_080435.1, forward strand.
GCAATCTGCCATCCAGAAGCGGGGTACCTTACTTTTGTTTGCCAGGGAAACGGGCAGAGCTTTGTGTCTGGGGCCTATGGCTGGGAGTGACCGGCTGGCTCCTGAAAAGCTACGATAGGCAGGATGGTTACCAGACCCATGGAGGCACCAGTGCCAAGATGGGCTGATTTGATAGTACCAAGTCGCTCCTGCAATCTGCCATTCAAAAGCAGGGCAACTGAGTTTTGTTTGCCAGAGAAAAACGCTGTTGTTTGTGTTTGGGTTCCTGTAGCTGGGAGTGGCCCTGCTGGCTCCTTAGAATCCACGATACGCAGGATGGTTCCCAGACCAGAGGTGGCACCAGTACCAAGTCGGGCTGATTTGATAGTACCAAGTGGTTCCTGCAATCTGCCATCCAGAAGCGGGGCAGCTTACTTTTGTTTGCCAGGGATACGAGCCGAGGTTTTTTTCTGGGGGCTTATGGCTGGGAGTGACCGGCTGGCTCCTGAAAAGCTACAGTAGGCAGAATGATTACCAGATCCATGGTAGCAGCAGTGCCAAGTTGGGCTGATTTGATAGTACCAAGTGGCTCCTGCAATCTGCCATCAAAAAGTTGGCAGGCGAGTTTTGTTTTACAGGGAAAAGCGCCGTTGTTTGTGTTTGGGGCCCTGTGGCTGGGAGTGGCCGCCTGTCGTCTTAGAATCCACGTTACGCAGCATGGTTCCCAGATCCAAGGTGGCACCAGTGCCAAGTTGGGCTGGTTTGATAGTACCAAGTGGCTCCTGCAATCTGCCATCCAGAAGCGGGGCAGCTTACTTTTGTTTGCCAGGGAAACGGGCCGAGGTATTTGTCTGGGGCCCTATGGCAGGGAGTGACTGGCTGGCTCCTGAAAAGCTACGATAGGCAGGATGTTTACCAGACCCATGGTGGCACCAGTGCCAAGTTGGGCTAATTTGATAGTACCAAGTGGCTCCTGCAATCTGCCATCCAGAAGCGGGGCAGCTTACTATTGTTTTCCATGGAAACGGGCCGAGGTTTCTGTCTGGGGGTCTATGGCTGGGAGTGACCTCCTGGCTCCTGAAAAGCTATGCTAGGCAGGATGGTGACCAGACCCATGGTGGCACCAGTGCCAAGTTGGGCTGGTTTGATAGTACCAAGTGGCTCCTGCAATCTGCCATCAAAATGTTGGCAGGCGAGTTTTGTTTTCCGGGGAAAAGCGCCGTTGTTTGTGTTTGGGGTCCTGTGGCTCGGAGTGGCCGGGAGGCTGCTTAGAATCCACGATACGCAGGATGGTTCCCAGACCAGTGGTGGCACCAGTGCCAAGTTGGGCTGGTTTGATATTACCAAGTGGCTCCTGCAATCTGCCATCCAGAAGCGGGGTAGCTTACTTTTGTTTGCCAGGGAAATGGGCCGAAATTCTTGTCTGGGGGCCAGTGCCTGGGGCTGGCTGGCTGGCCCCTGAAAAGCTACGATAGGCAGGATGGTTTCCAGACCAGAGGTGGCACCAGTGCCAAGTTGGGCTGGTTTGATAGTACCAAGTGGCTCCTGCAATCTGCCATCCAGAAGCGGGGCAGCTTAATTTTGTTTGCCAGGGAAACGGGCCGTTGTTTGTGTCTGGAGGCCTACGGCTGGGAATGACCGGCTGGCTCCTGAAATGCTACGATAGGCAGGATGGTGACCAGACCCATGCTGGCACCAGTGCCAAGTTGGGCTGGTTTGATTGTACCAAGTGGCTCCTGCACTCTGCCATCAAAAACCTAGCAGGCGAGTTTTGTTTTCCAGGGAAAAGCGCCGTTGTTTGTGATTGGGGGCCTGTGGCTGGGAGTGGCTGGCTGGCTCCTTAGAATCCACGATACGCAGGATCGTTCCCAGACCAGAGGTGGCACCAGTGCCAAGTCGGGCTGGTTTGATGATGCCAAGTTGCTCCTGCAATCTGCCATCCAGAAGCGGGGTAGCTTACTTTTGTGTGCCAGGGAAACGGGCCGAGGTTTGTGGCTGGGGGCCCATGGCTGGGAGTGACCGGCTGGCTCCTGAAAAGCTACGATAGGCGGGATGTTGACCAGACCCATGGTGGCACCAGTGCCAAGTTGGGCTGGTTTGATAGTACCAAGTGGCTCCTGCAATCTGCCATCAAAAAGTTGGGAGGCCAGTTTTGTTTTCCAGGGAAAAGCACCGTTGTTTGTGTTTGGGGGCCTGTGGCTGGGAGTGGCCAGCTGGCTACTTAGAATCCACGATACGCTGGATGGTTCCCAGACCTAAGTTGGCACCAGTGCCAAGTCGGGCTGGTTTGATAGTACCAAGTGGCTCCTGCAATCTGCCATCCAGAAGCGGGGCAGCTGAATTTTGTTTGCCAGAGAAAAAGGCTGTTGTTTGCGTTTGGGGGCCTGTACCTTGCAGTGGCGGGCTGACTCCTGAAAATCCATGATACGCAGCATGCTTCCCAGACCCATGGTGGCACCAGTGCCAAGTAGGGCTGGTTTGATAGTACCAAGTGGCTCCTGCAATCTGCCATCCAGAAGAGGGGCAGTTGAGTTTTGTTTGCCAGAGAAAAGGGCCGTGGTTTGTGTTTGGGGGCATATGGCTGAGAGAGGCCGGCTGGCTCCTTAAAATCCACGATAGGCAAGATGGTTCCCAGATCCAAGGTGGCACCAGTGCCACGTCTGGCTGGTTTGATAGTACTAAATAACTCCTGCAATCTGCAATCCAGAAGCGGGGCAGCTTACTTTTGTTTGCCAGGGAAACGGGCCGAGGTTTTTGTCTGGGGGCCTATGGCTGGGAGTGACCGGCTGGCTCCTGAAAAGCTACGATAGGCAGGATGGTGACCAGACCGATGGTGGCACCAGAGCCAAGTTGGGCTGGTTTGATAGTACCAAGTGGCTCCTGCAATCTGCCATCAAAAAGTTGGCAGGCGAGTTTTGTTTTCCAGGGAAAAGCGCCGTTGTTTGTGTTTGGGGGCCTGTGGCTGGGAGTGGCCGCCTGGCGCCTTAGAATCTACGTTACGCAGCATGGTTCCCAGAGCCAAGGTGGCACCAGTGCCAAGTCGGGCTGGTTTGATAGTACCAAGTGGCTCCTGCAATCTGCCATCAAAAAGTTGGCAGGCCAGTTTTGTTTTCCAGGGAAAAGCGCCGTTGTTTGTGTTTGGGGGCCTGTGGCTGGGAGTGGTCAGCTGGCTCCTTAGAATCCACGATACGCAGGATGGTTTCCAGACCAGAGGTGGCACCAGTGCCAAGTCGGGCTGGTTTGATGGTGCAAAGTGTCTCCTGCAATCTGCCATCCAGAAGCGGGTTAACTTACTTTTGTTTGCCAGGGAAACGGGCAGAGCTTTGTGTCTGGGGCCTATGGCTGGGAGTGACCGGCTGGCTCCTGAAAAGCTACGATAGGCAGGATGGTGACCAGACCCATGGAGGCACCAGTGCCAAGTTGGGCTGGTTTGATAGTACCAAGTGGCTCCTGCAATCTGCCATCCAAAAGCAGGGCAGCTGAGTTTTGTTTGCCAAAGAAAAGGGCTGTGGTATGTGTTTGGGTCCTGTGGCTGGGAGTGGCCGGCTGGCTCCTTAAATTCCATGATACGCAGCATCGTTCCCAGACCCAAGGTGGCACCAGTGCCAAGTTGGGCTGGTTTGACAGTGTCAAGCGCCTCCTGCAATCTCCCATCCACAAGTGGGGCAGCTGAGATTTTTTTGCCTGTGAATCGGGCCGTTGTTTTTGATTGGGGTCTGTGGCCGAGAGTGGTCGGCTGGCTCCTGACAATCCACAATACGCAGGATGGTTCCCAGACCCAAGGTGGCACCAGTGCCAAGTTGGGCTGGTTTGATTGTACCAAGTGGCTCCTGCAATCTGCCATCCAGAAGCGGGGCAGCTGAGTTTTGTTTGCCAGAGTAAAGGGCCGTGGTTTTTGTTTGGGGGCCTATGGCTGAGAGTGGCCGGCTGGCCCCTGAAAATCCACGATAGGCAGAATGGTTCCCAGACCCAAGGTGGCACCAGAGCCAAGTCAGGCTGGTTTGATGGTGCAAAGTGGCTCCTGCAATCTGCCATCCCGACGCAGGGCAGCTGATTTTTGTTTGCCAGAGAACAAGTCCGTGGTTCATTTTTGGGGGCATATGGCTGGGAGTGGCCGGCTGGCTCCTTAAAAAGCTCGATACGCAGGATGGTTCCCAGGCCAGAGGTGGCACCAGTGCCAAGTTTGGCTGTTTTTGTAGTACCAAGTGCGTCCTGCAATTTGTCTTCCAGAAGAGCGGCAGTTGAGTTTTGTTTACCAGAGTAAAGTGCCGTGGTTTGTGTTTGGGGGCCTATGGCTGAGAGGGGCCGGCTGACACCTGAAAATCCACAATAGGCAGGATGGTTCCCAGATCCAAGGTGGCACCAGTGCCAAGTCGGGCTGGTTTGATGGTGCAAAGTGGCTCCTGCAATCTGCCATCCAGACGCGGGGCAGCGGATTTTTGTTTGCTGGAGAAAAGTTCCGTGGTTTGTTTTTGGCGGCATATGGCTGGGCGTGGCCGGCTGGCTCCTTAAAAGGCTCGATACGCAGGATGGTTCCCTGACCCAAGGTGGCATCAGTGCCAAGTCGGGCTGTTTTCGTAGTACCAAGTGGCTCCTGCAATTTGCCATCCAGAAGAGGGGCAGTTGAGTTTTGTTTGCCAGAGAAAAGGGCCGTGGTTTGTGTTTGGGGGCATATGGCTGAGAGTGGCCGGCTGGCCCCTGAAAATCCACAATAGGCAGGATGGTTCCCAGACCAGAGGTGGCACCAGTGCCAAGTCGGGCTGGTTTGATAGTAATAAATAGCTCCTGCAATCTGCCATCCAGAAGCGGGGCAGCTTAATTTTGTTTGCCAGGGAAACGGGCCGAGCTTTGTGTCTGGGGGCCTAGGGCTGGGAGTGACCGGCTGGCTCCTGAAAAGCTACGATAGGCAGGATGGTGACCAGACCCATGGTGGCACCAGTGCCAAGTTGGGCTGGTTTGATAGCACCAAGTGGCTCCTGCACTCTGCCATCCAAAAGCAGGGCAGCTGAGTTTTGTTTGCCAAAGAAAAGGGCTGTGGTATGTGTTTGGGTCCTGTGTCTCGGAGTGGCCGGCTGGCTCCTTAAATTCCATGATACGCAGCATCGTTTCCAGACCCAAGATGGCACCAGTGCCAAGTTGGGCTGGTTTGACAGTGTCAAGCGCCTCCTGCAATCTCCCATCCACAAGTGGGGCAGCTGCGATTTTTTTGCCTGTGAATCGGGCCGTTGTTTTTGATTGGGGTCTGTGGCCGAGAGTGGTCGGCTGGCTCCTGACAATCCACAATACGCAGGATGGTTCCCAGACCCAAGGTGGCACCAGTGCCAAGTTGGGCTGGTTTGATTTTACCAAGTGCGTCCTGCAATCTGCCATCCAGAAGCGGGGCAGCTGAGTTTTGTTTGCCAGAATAAAGGGCCGTGGTTTTTGTTTGGGGGCCTATGGCTCAGAGTGGCCGGCTGGCCCCTGAAAATCCACGATAGGCAGGATGGTTCCCAGACCCAAGGTGGCACCAGAGCCAAGTCAGGCTGGTTTGATGGTGCAAAGTGGCTCCTGCAATCTGCCATCCCGACGCGGGGCAGCTGATTTTTGTTTGCCAGAGAACAAGTCCGTGGTTCATTTTTGGGGGCATATGGCTGGGAGTGGCCGGCTGGCTCCTTAAAAAGCTCGATACGCATGATGGTTCCCAGGCCAGATGTGGCACCAGTGCCAAGTTGGGCTGTTTTTGTAGTACCAAGTGCGTCCTGCAATTTGCCTTCCAGAAGAGGGGCAGTTGAGTTTTGTTTGCCAGAGAAAAGGGCCGTGGTTTGTGTTTGAGGGCATATGGCTGAGAGTGGCCGGCTGACACCTGAAAATCCACAATAGGCAGGATGGTTCCCAGAGCCAAGGTGGCACCAGTGCCAAGTCGGGCTGGTTTGATAGTACTAAATAACTCCTGCAATCTGCCATCAAAAAGTTGGCAGGCGAGTTTTGTTTTCCAGGGAAAAGCGCCGTTGTTTTTGTTTGGGGGCCTGTGCCTGGGAGTGGCCGGCTGGCTCCTTAGAATCCACGATACGCAGGATGGTTCCCAGACCAGAAGTGGCACCAGTGCCAAGTTGGGCTGGTTTGATGGTGCAAAGTGGCTCCTGCAATCTGCCATCCAGAAGCGGGGTAGCTTACTTTTGTTTGCCAGGGAAACGGGCAGAATTTTGTGTCTGGGGGCCAATGGCTGGGAGTGGCCAGCTGGCTCCTTAAAATGCACGATACGCAGGATGGTGACCAGACCCAAGGTGGTACCAGTGCCAAGTCGGGCTGCTTTTGTAGTACCAAGTGCGTCCTGCAATTTGCCATCCAGAAGAGGGGCAGTTGAGTTTTGTTTACCAGAGTAAAGTGCCGTGGTTTGTGTTTGGGGGCCTATGGCTGAGAGTGGCCGGCTGGCGCCTGAAAATCCACGATAGGCAGGATGGTTCCCAGATCCAAGGTGGCACCAGTGCCAAGTCGGGCTGGTTTGATGGTGCAAAGTGGCTCCTGCAATCTGCCATCAAGACGCGGGGCAGCGGATTTTTGTTTGCTGGAGAAAAGTTCCGTGGTTTGTTTTTGGCGGTATATGGCTGGGCGTGGCCGGCTGGCTCCTTAAAAAGCTCGATACGCAGGATGGTTCCCTGACCCAAGGTGGCATCAGTGCCACGTCGGGCTGTTTTCGTAGTACCAAGTGCGTCCTGCAATTTGCCATCCAGAAGAGGGGCAGTTGGGTTTTGTTTGCCAGAGAAAAGGGCCGTGGTTTGTGTTTGGGGGCATATGGCTGAGAGTGGCCGGCTGGCCCCTGAAAATCCACAATAGGCAGGATGGTTCCCAGAGCCAAGGTGGCATCACTGCCAAGTCGGGCTGGTTTGATAGTACCAAGTGGCTCCTGCAATCTGCCATCTAGAAGCGGGGCAGCTTACTTTTGTTTGCCAGGGAAACGGGCCGAGGTTTTGTCTGGCGGCCTATGGCTGAGAGTGACCGGCTAGGTCCTGAAAAGCTACAATAGGCAGGATGGTTACCAGACCCATGGTGGCAGCAGTGCCAAGTTGGGCTGGTTTGATAGTACCAAGGGGCTCCTGCAATCTGCCATCAAAAAGTTTGCAGGCCAGTTTTGTTTTCCAGGGAAAAGCGCTGTTGTTTTTGTTTGGGGGCCTGTGGCTGGGAGTGGCCAGCTGGCTCCTTAGAATCCACGATACGCAGGATGGTTCCCAGACCAGAGGTGGCACCAGTGCCAAGTCGGGCTGGTTTGATGGTGCAAAGTGTCTCCTGCAATCTGCCATCCAGAAGCGTGATAGCTTACTTTTGTTTGCCAGGGAAACGGGCCGAGCTTTGTGTCTGGCGCCCATGGCTGGGAGTGACCGGCTGGCTCCTGAAAAGCTACGATAGGCAGGATGGTTACCAGACCCACGGAGGCACCAGTGCCAAGTTGGGCTGGTTTGATAGTACCAAGTGGCTCCTGCAATCTGCCATCCAGAAGAGGGGCAGTTGAGTTTTGTTTGCCAGAGAAAAGGGCCGTGGTTTTTGTTTGGGGGCCTATGGCTCAGAGTGGCCGGCTGGCCCCTGAAAATCCACGATAGGCAGAATGGTTCCCAGACCCAAGGTGGCACCAGAGCCAAGTCGGGCTGGTTTGATGGTGCAAAATGGCTCCTGCAATCTGCCATCCCAACGCGGGGCAGCTGATTTTTGTTTGCCAGAGAACAAGTCCGTGGTTCGTTTTTGGGGGCATATGGCTGGGAGGGGCCGGCTGGCTCCTTAAAATGCTCGATAGGTAGGATGGTTCCCAGACCCAAGGTGGCACCAGTGCCAAGTTGGGCTGTTTTTGTAGTACCAAGTGCGTCCTGCAATTTGCCCTCCAGAAGAGGGGCAGTTTAGTTTTGTTTGCAAGAGAAAAGGGCCGTGGTTTGTGCTTGAGGGCATATGGCTGAGAGTGTCCGGCTGGCTCCTGAAAATCCACGCTAGGCAGCATGCTTCCCAGACCCAAGGTGGCATCAGTGCCAAGTCGGGCTGGTTTGATGGTGCAAAGTGTCTCCTGCAATCTGCCATCCAGAAGCGGGGTAGCCGATTTTTGTTTGCTGGAGAAAAGTCTTTGGATTTTTTTGGGCGTCTGTGGCTGGGAGTGGCCGGCTGGCTCATTAGAATCCACGATACGCAGCATGGTTCCCAGAGCCAAGGTGGCACCAGTGCCAAGTTGGGCTGGTTTTGTAATAGCAAGTGGCTCCTGCAATTTGCCATCCAGAAGAGGGGCAGTTGAGTTTTGTTTGCCAGAGGAAAGGGCCGTGGTTTTTGTTTGGGGGTACATGGCTGAGAGTGGCCGGCTGGCCCCTGAAGTTCCACGATAGGCAGGATGGTTCGGAGATCCAAGGTGGAACCAGTGCCGAGTCGGGCTGGTTTTATGTTGCAAAGTGTCTCCTGCAATCTGCCATCAAAATGTTGGCAGGCGAGTTTTGTTTTCCAGGGAAAAGCGCCGTTGTTTGTGTTTGGGGGCCTGTGCCTGGGAGTGGCCAGCTGGCTTCTTAGAATCCACGATACGCAGGAGGTTCCCAGACCAGAGGTGGCACCAGTGCCAAGTCGGGCCAGTTTGATGGTGCAAAGTGGCTCCTGCAATTTGCCATCCAGAAGCGGAGCAGCTTACTTTTGTTTGCCAGGGAAACGGGCCGAGGTTTTTTTCTGGGGGCCTATGGCTGGGAGTGACCGGCTGGCTCCTGAAAAGCTACGATAGGCAGGATGGTTACCAGACCCATGGTGGCACCAGTGCCAAGTTGGGCTGTTTTTGTAGTACCAAGTGCGTCCTGCAATTTGCCCTCCAGAAGAGGGGCAGTTGAGTTTTGTTTGCCAGAGAACAAGTCCGTGGTTCGTTTTTGGGGGCATATGGCTGGGAGGGGCCGGCTGGCTCCTTAAAATGCTCGATAGGTAGGATGGTTCCCAGACCCAAGGTGGCACCAGTGCCAAGTTGGGCTGTTTTTGTAGTACCAAGTGCGTCCTGCAATTTGCCCTCCAGAAGAGGGGCAGTTTAGTTTTGTTTGCAAGAGAAAAGGGCCGTGGTTTGTGCTTGAGGGCATATGGCTGAGAGTGTCCGGCTGGCTCCTGAAAATCCACGCTAGGCAGCATGCTTCCCAGACCCAAGGTGGCATCAGTGCCAAGTCGGGCTGGTTTGATGGTGCAAAGTGTCTCCTGCAATCTGCCATCCAGAAGCGGGGTAGCCGATTTTTGTTTGCTGGAGAAAAGTCTTTGGATTTTTTTGGGCGTCTGTGGCTGGGAGTGGCCGGCTGGCTCATTAGAATCCACGATACGCAGCATGGTTCCCAGAGCCAAGGTGGCACCAGTGCCAAGTTGGGCTGGTTTTGTAATAGCAAGTGGCTCCTGCAATTTGCCATCCAGAAGAGGGGCAGTTGAGTTTTGTTTGCCAGAGGAAAGGGCCGTGGTTTTTGTTTGGGGGTACATGGCTGAGAGTGGCCGGCTGGCCCCTGAAGTTCCACGATAGGCAGGATGGTTCGGAGATCCAAGGTGGAACCAGTGCCGAGTCGGGCTGGTTTTATGTTGCAAAGTGTCTCCTGCAATCTGCCATCAAAATGTTGGCAGGCGAGTTTTGTTTTCCAGGGAAAAGCGCCGTTGTTTGTGTTTGGGGGCCTGTGCCTGGGAGTGGCCAGCTGGCTTCTTAGAATCCACGATACGCAGGAGGTTCCCAGACCAGAGGTGGCACCAGTGCCAAGTCGGGCCAGTTTGATGGTGCAAAGTGGCTCCTGCAATATGCCATCCAGAAGCGGAGCAGCTTACTTTTGTTTGCCAGGGAGACGGGCCGAGGTTTTTTTCTGGGGGCCTATGGCTGGGAGTGACCGGCTGGCTCCTGAAAAGCTACGATAGGCAGGATGGTTGCCAGACCCATGGTGGCACCAGTGCCAAGTTGGGCTGTTTTTGTAGTACCAAGTGCGTCCTGCAATTTGCCCTCCAGAAGAGGGGCAGTTGAGTTTTGTTTGCCAGAGAAAAGGGCCGTGGTTTGTGCTTGAGGGCATATGGCTGAGAGTGGCCGGCTGGCTCCTAAAAAGCCACATTACGCAGCATGGTTCCCAGACCCAAGGTGGCATCAGTGCCAAGTCGGGCTGGTTTGATGGTGCAAAGTTTCTCCTGCAATCTACCATCCAGAAGCAAGGTAGCCGATTTTTGTTTGCAAGAGAAAAGGTCTTTGGTTTTTATTGGGCGCCTGTGACTGGGAGTGGCCGGCTGGCTCATTAGAATCCACGATACGCAGCATGGTTCCCAGAGCCAAGGTGGCACCAGTGCCAAGTTGGGCTGGTTTTGTAGTAGCACGTGGCTCCTGCAATTTGCCATCCAGAAGAGGGGCAGTTGAGTTTTGTTGGCCAGAGGAAAGGGCCGTGGTTTTTGTTTGGGGGTACATGGCTGAGAGTGGCCGGCTGGCCCCTGAAAATCCACGATAGGCAGGATGGTTCCGAGATCCAAGGTGGGACCAGTGCCAAGTTGGGCTGGTTTGATGGTGCAAAGTGGCTCCTCTAATCTGCCACCCAGAAGCCGGGTAGCTTACTTTTGTTTGCCAGGGAAACGGGCAGAGATTTGTGTCTGGGGGCCTATGGCTTGGAGTGGCCAACTGGCTCCTTAAAATGCACGACACGCAGGATGGTACCCAGACCAGAGGTGGCACCAGTGCCAAGTTCGGCTGTTTTTGTAGTACCAAGTGCGTCCTGCAATTTGCCTTCCAGAAGAGGGGCAGTTGAGTTTTGTTTGCCAGAGAAAAGGGCCGTGGTTTATGTTTGAGGGCATATGGCTGAGAGTGGCTGAGAGGGGCCGGCTGACACCACAAAATCCACAATAGGCAGGATGGTTCCCAGAGCCAAGGTGGCACCAGTGCCAAGTCGGGCTGGTTTGATAGTACTAAATAGCTCCTGATATCTGCCATCCAGAAGCGGGGTAGCTTACTTTTGTTTGTCAGGGAAACGGGCAGAGTTTTGTGTCTGGGGTCCTGCGGCTGGGAGTGACCGGCTGGCTCCTGAAATGCTACGATAGGCAGGATGGTGACCAGACCCATGGTGGCAGCAGTGCCAAGTTGGGCTGGTTTGATAGTACCAAGTGGCTCCTGCAATCTGCCATCAAAAAGTTGGCAGGCGAGTTTTGTTTACCAGAGTAAAGTGCCGTGGTTTGTTTTTGGGGGCCTATGGCTGAGAGTGGCCGACTGGCCCCTGAAAATCCACAATAGGCACGATGGTTCCCAGATCCAAGGTGGCACCAGTGCCAAGTCGGGCTGGTTTGATGGTGCAAAGTGGCTCCTGCAATCTGCCATCCAGACGCGGGGCAGCGGATTTTTGTTTGCTGGAGAATAGTTCCGTGGTTTGTTTTTGGCGGTATATGGATGGGAGTGGCCGGCTGTCTCCTTAAAAAGCTCGATACGCAGGATGGTTCCCTGACCCAATGTGGCATCAGTGCCAAGTCGGGCTGTTTTCGTAGTACCAAGTGCGTCCTGCAATTTGCCGTCCAGAAGTTGGGCAGTTGAGTTTTGTTTGCCAGAGAAAATAACCGTGATTTGTGTTTGGGGGCATATGGCAGAGAGTGGCCGGCTGGCCCCTGAAAATCCACGATAGGCAGGATGGTTCCCAGAGCCAAGGTGGCACCAGTGCCAAGTTGGGCTGGTTTGATAGTACCAAGTGGCTCCTGCAATCTGCCATCAAAAAGTTGGCAGGCCAGTTTTGTTTTCCAGGGAAAAGCGCCATTGATTTTGTTTGGGGGCCTGTGGCTGGGAGTGGCCAGCTGGCTCCTTAGAATCCACGATACGCAGGATGGTTCCCAGACCAGAGGTGGCACCAGTGCCAAGTCGGGCTGCTTTGATGGTGCAAAGTGGCTCCTGCAATCTGCCATCCAGAAGCGGGGTAGCTTACTTTTGTTTGCCAGGGAAACGGGCCGAGGTTTGTGTCTGGGGGCCTATGGCTGGGAGTGACCGGCTGGCTCCTGAAAACTACGATAGGCAGGATGGTGACCAGACCCATGGTGGCACCAGTGCCAAGTTGGGCTGGTTTGATAGTACTAAGCGGCTCCTGCAATCTGCCATCAAAAAGTTGGCAGGCGAGTTTTGTTTTCCAGGGAAAAGCACCGTTGTTTGTGTTTGGGGGCCTGTGGCTGGGAGTGGCCAGCTGGCTACTTAGAATCCACGATACGCTGGATGGTTCCCAGACCCAAGTTGGCACCAGTGCCAAGTCGGGCTGGTTTGATAGTACCAAGTGGCTCCTGCAATCTGCCATCCAGAAGCGGGGCAGCTGAATTTTGTTTGCCAGAGAAAAAGGCTGTTGTTTGCGTTTGGGGGCCTGTACCTTGCAGTGGCGGGCTGACTCCTGAAAATCCATGATACGCAGCATGCTTCCCAGACCCATGGTGGCACCAGTGCCAAGTAGGGCTGGTTTGATAGTACCAAGTGGCTCCTGCAATCTGCCATCCAGAAGAGGGGCAGTTGAGTTTTGTTTGCCAGAGAAAAGGGCCGTGGTTTGTGTTTGGGGGCATATGGCTGAGAGAGGCCGGCTGGCTCCTTAAAATCCACGATAGGCAAGATGGTTCCCAGATCCAAGGTGGCACCAGTGCCACGTCTGGCTGGTTTGATAGTACTAAATAACTCCTGCAATCTGCAATCCAGAAGCGGGGCAGCTTACTTTTGTTTGCCAGGGAAACGGGCCGAGGTTTTTGTCTGGGGGCCTATGGCTGGGAGTGACCGGCTGGCTCCTGAAAAGCTACGATAGGCAGGATGGTGACCAGACCGATGGTGGCACCAGAGCCAAGTTGGGCTGGTTTGATAGTACCAAGTGGCTCCTGCAATCTGCCATCAAAAAGTTGGCAGGCGAGTTTTGTTTTCCAGGGAAAAGCGCCGTTGTTTGTGTTTGGGGGCCTGTGGATGGGAGTGGCCGCCTGGCGCCTTAGAATCTACGTTACGCAGCATGGTTCCCAGAGCCAAGGTGGCACCAGTGCCAAGTCGGGCTGGTTTGATAGTACCAAGTGGCTCCTGCAATCTGCCATCAAAAAGTTGGCAGGCGAGTTTTGTTTTCCAGGGAAAAGCGCCGTTGTTTGTGTTTGGGGGCCTGTGGCTGGGAGTGGTCAGCTGGCTCCTTAGAATCCACGATACGCAGGATGGTTTCCAGACCAGAGGTGGCACCAGTGCCAAGTCGGGCTGGTTTGATGGTGCAAAGTGTCTCCTGCAATCTGCCATCCAGAAGCGGGTTAACTTACTTTTGTTTGCCAGGGAAACGGGCAGAGCTTTGTGTCTGGGGCCTATGGCTGGGACTGACCGGCTGGCTCCTGAAAAGCTACGATAGGCAGGATGGTGACCAGACCCATGGAGGCACCAGTGCCAAGTTGGGCTGGTTTGATAGTACCAAGTGGCTCCTGCAATCTGCCATCCAAAAGCAGGGCAGCTGAGTTTTGTTTGCCAAAGAAAAGGGCTGTGGTATGTGTTTGGGTCCTGTGGCTGGGAGTGGCCGGCTGGCTCCTTAAATTCCATGATACGCAGCATCGTTCCCAGACCCAAGGTGGCATCAGTGCCAAGTTGGGCTGGTTTGACAGTGTCAAGCGCCTCCTGCAATCTCCCATCCACAAGTGGGGCAGCTGAGATTTTTTTGCCTGTGAATCGGGCCGTTGTTTTTGATTGGGGTCTGTGGCCGAGAGTGGTCGGCTGGCTCCTGACAATCCACAATACGCAGGATGGTTCCCAGACCCAAGGTGGCACCAGTGCCAAGTTGGGCTGGTTTGATTGTACCAAGTGGCTCCTGCAATCTGCCATCCAGAAGCAGGGCAGCTGAGTTTTGTTTGCCAGAGTAAAGGGCCGTGGTTTTTGTTTGGGGGCCTATGGCTGAGAGTGGCCGGCTGGCCCCTGAAAATCCACGATAGGCAGAATGGTTCCCAGACCCAAGGTGGCACCAGAGCCAAGTCAGGCTGGTTTGATGGTGCAAAGTGGCTCCTGCAATCTGCCATCCCGACGCAGGGCAGCTGATTTTTGTTTGCCAGAGAACAAGTCCGTGGTTCATTTTTGGGGGCATATGGCTGGGAGTGGCCGGCTGGCTCCTTAAAAAGCTCGATACGCAGGATGGTTCCCAGGCCAGAGGTGGCACCAGTGCCAAGTTCGGCTGTTTTTGTAGTACCAAGTGCGTCCTGCAATTTGTCTTCCAGAAGAGCGGCAGTTGAGTTTTGTTTACCAGAGTAAAGTGCCGTGGTTTGTGTTTGGGGGCCTATGGCTGAGAGGGGCCGGCTGACACCTGAAAATCCACAATAGGCAGGATGGTTCCCAGATCCAAGGTGGCACCAGTGCCAAGTCGGGCTGGTTTGATGGTGCAAAGTGGCTCCTGCAATCTGCCATCCAGACGCGGGGCAGCGGATTTTTGTTTGCTGGAGAAAAGTTCCGTGGTTTGTTTTTGGCGGCATATGGCTGGGCGTGGCCGGCTGGCTCCTTAAAAGGCTCGATACGCAGGATGGTTCCCAGACCAGAGGTGGCACCAGTGCCAAGTCGGGCTGGTTTGATAGTAATAAATAGCTCCTGCAATCTGCCATCCAGAAGCGGGGCAGCTTAATTTTGTTTGCCAGGGAAACGGGCCGAGCTTTGTGTCTGGAGGCCTACGGCTGGGAGTGACCGGCTGGCTCCTGAAAAGCTACGATAGGCAGGATGGTGACCAGACCCATGGTGGCACCAGTGCCAAGATGGGCTGCTTTGATAGCACCAAGTGGCTCCTGCGCTCTGCCATCCAAAAGCAGGGCAGCTGAGTTTTTTTTGCCAAAGTAAAGGGCTGTGGTATGTGTTTGGGTCCTGTGTCTGGGAGTGGCCGACTGGCTCCTTAAATTCCATGATACGCAGCATGGTTCCCAGACCCAAGGTGGCACCAGTGCCAAGTTGGGCTGGTTTGACAGTGTCAAGCGCCTCCTGCAATCTCCCATCCACAAGTGGGGCAGCTGAGATTTTTTTGCCTGTGAATCGGGCCGTTGTTTTTGATTGGGGTCTGTGGCCAAGAGTGGTCGGCTGGCTCCTGACAATCCACAATACGCAGGATGGTTCCCAGAGCCAAGGTGGCACCAGTGCCAAGTTGGGCTGGTTTGATTGTACCAAGTGCGTCCTGCAATCTGCCATTCAGAAGCGGGGCAGCTGAGTTTTGTTTGCCAGAGTAAAGGGCCGTGGTTTTTGTTTGGGGGCCTATGGCTCAGAGTGGCCGGCTGGCCCCTGAAAATCCACGATAGGCAGAATGGTTCCCAGACCCAAGGTGGCACCAGAGCCAAGTCGGGCTGGTTTGATGGTGCAAAGTGGCTCCTGCAATCTGCCATCCCGACGCGGGGCAGCTGATTTTTGTTTGCCAGAGAACAAGTCCGTGGTTCATTTTTGGGGGCATATGGCTGGGAGTGGCCGGCTGGCTCCTTAAAAAGCTCGATACGCATGATGGTTCCCAGGCCAGAGGTGGCACCAGTGCCAAGTTGGGCTGTTTTTGTAGTACCAAGTGCGTCCTGCAATTTGCCTTCCAGAAGAGGGGCAGTTGAGTTTTGTTTGCCAGAGAAAAGGGCCGTGGTTTGTGTGTGAGGGCATATGGCTGAGAGTGGCCGGCTGACATCTGAAAATCCACAATAGGCAGGATGGTTCCCAGAGCCAAGGTGGCACCAGTGCCAAGTCGGGCTGGTTTGATAGTACTAAATAGCTCCTGCAATCTGCCATCAAAAAGTTGGCAGGCGAGTTTTCTTTTCCAGGGAAAAGCGCCGTTGTTTTTGTTTGGGGGCCTGTGCCTGGGAGTGTCCGGCTGGCTCCTTAGAATCCACGATACGCAGGATGGTTCCCAGACCCAAGGTGGTACCAGTGCCAAGTCGGGCTGGTTTGATGGTGCAAAGTGGCTCCTGCAATCTGCCATCCAGAAGCGGGGTAGATTACTTTTGTTTGCCAGGGAAACGGGCAGAATTTTGTGTCTGGGGGCCAATGGCTGGGAGTGGCCAGCTGGCTCCTTAAAATGCACCATACGCAGGATGATGACAAGACCAGAGGTGGCACCAGTGCCAAGTCGGGCTGCTTTTGTAGTACCAATTGCGTCCTGCAATTTCCCATCCAGAAGAGGGGCAGTTGAGTTTTGTTTACCAGAGTAAAGTGCCGTGGTTTGTTTTTGGGGGCCTATGGCTGAGAGTGGCCGGCTGGCCCCTGAAAATCCACGATAGGCAGGATGGTACCCAGATCCAAGGTGGCACCAGTGCCAAGTCGGGCTGGTTTGATGGTGCAAAGTGGCTCCTGCAATCTGCCATCCAGACGCGGGGCAGCGGATTTTTGTTTGCTGGAGAAAAGTTCCGTGGTTTGTTTTTGGCGGTATATGGCTGGGCGTGGCCGGCTGGCTCCTTAAAAAGCTCGATACACAGGATGGTTCCCTGACCCATGGTGGCATCAGTGCCAAGTCGGGCTGTTTTCGTAGTACCAACTTCGTCCTGCAATTTGCCATCCAGAAAAGGGGCAGTTGAGTTTTGTTTGCCAGAGAAAAGGGCAGTGGTTTGTGTTTGGGGGCATATGGCAGAGAAATGCCGTCTGGCCCCTGAAAATCCACGATAGGTAGGATGGTTCCCAGACCCAAGGTGGCATCACTGCCAAGTCGGGCTGGTTTGATAGTACCAAGTGGCTCCTGCAATCTGCCATCAAAAAGTTGGCAGGCGAGTTTTGTTTTCCAGGGAAAAGCGCCGTTGTTTGTGTTTGGGGGCCTGTGGCTGGGAGTGGCCGCCTGTCGTCTTAGAATCCACGTTACGCAGCATGGTTCCCAAATCCAAGGTGGCACCAGTGCCAAGTCGGGCTGGTTTGATAGTACCAAGTGGCTCCTGCAATCTGCCATCCAGAAGCGGGGCAGCTTACTTTTGTTTGCCAGGGAAACGGGCCGAGGTATTTGTCTGGGGCCCTATGGCAGGGAGTGACTGGCTGGCTCCTGAAAAGCTACGATAGGCAGGATGTTTACCAGACCCATGGTGGCACCAGTGCCAAGTTGGGCTAATTTGATAGTACCAAGTGGCTCCTGCAATCTGCCATCCAGAAGCGGGGCAGCTTACTTTTGTTTTCCATGGAAACGGGCCGAGGTTTCTGTCTGGGGGTCTATGGCTGGGAGTGACCTCCTGGCTCCTGAAAAGCTATGCTAGGAAGGATGGTGACCAGACCCATGGTGGCACCAGTGCCAAGTTGGGCTGGTTTGATAGTACCAAGTGGCTCCTGCAATCTGCCATCAAAATGTTGGCAGGCGAGTTTTGTTTTCCGGGGAAAAGCGCCGTTGTTTGTGTTTGGGGTCCTGTGGCTGGGAGTGGCCGGGTGGCTGCTTGGAATCCCCGATACGCAGGATGGCTCCCAGGCCAGAGGTGGCACCAGTGTCAAGTTGGGCTGGTTTGATAGTACCAAGTGGCTCCTGCAATCGGCCATCCAGAAGCGGGGCAGCTTAATTTTGTTTGCCAGGGAAACGGGCCGTTGTTTGTGTCTGGGGGCCTACGGCTGGGAGTGACCGACTGGCTCCTGAAATGCTACGATAGGCAGGATGGTGACCAGACCCATAGTGGCACCAGTGCCAAGTTGGGCTGGTTTGATTGTACCAAGTGGCTCCTGCACTCTGCCATCAAAAAGCTAGCAGGCGAGTTTTGTTTTCCAGGGAAAAGCGCCGTTGTTTGTGATTGGGGGCCTGTGGCTGGGAGTGGCCGGCTGGCTCCTTAGAACCCACGATACGCAGGATGGTTCCCAGACCCAAGGTGGCACCAGTGCCAAGTCGGGCTGGTTTGATGATGCCAAGTTGCTCCTGCAATCTGCCATCCAGAAGCGGGGTAGCTTACTTTTGTGTGCCAGGGAAACGGGCCGAGGTTTTTGGCTGGGGGCCCATGGCTGGGAGTGACCGGCTGGCTCCTGAAAAGCTACGATAGGCAGGATGGTGACCAGACCCATGGTGGCACCAGTGCCAAGTTGGGCTGGTTTGATAGTACCAAGTGGCTCCTGCAATCTGCCATCAAAAAGTTGGCAGGCCAGTTTTGTTTTCCAGGGAAAAGCACCGTTGTTTGTGTTTGGGGGCCTGTGGCTGGGAGTGGCCGCCTGGCGCCTTAGAATTTACGTTACGCAGCATGGTTCCCAGAGCCAAGGTGGCACCAGTGCCAAGTCGGGCTGGTTTGATAGTACCAAGTGGCTCCTGCAATCTGCCATCAAAAAGTTGGCAGGCCAGTTTTGTTTTCCAGGGAAAAGCGCCGTTGTTTGTGTTTGGGGGCCTGTGGCTGGGAGTGGCCAGCTGGCTCCTAAGAATCCACGATACGCAGGATGGTTTCCAGACCAGAGGTGGCACCAGTGCCAAGTCGGGCTGGTTTGATGGTGCAAAGTGTCTCCTGCAATCTGCCATCCAGAAGCGGGGTAGCTTACTTTTGTTTGCCAGGGAAACGGGCAGAGCTTTGTGTCTGGGGCCTATGGCTGGGACTGACCGGCTGGCTCCTGAAAAGCTACGATACGCAGGATGGTGACCAGACCCATGGAGGCACCAGTGCCAAGTTGGGCTGGTTTGATAGTACCAAGTGGCTCCTGCAATCTGCCATCCAAAAGCAGGGCAGCTGAGTTTTGTTTGCCAAAGAAAAGGGCTGTGGTATGTATTTGGGTCCTGTGGCTGGGAGTGGCCGGCTGGCTCCTTAAATTCCATGATACGCAGCATCGTTCCCAGGCCCAAGGTGGCACCAGTGCCAAGTTGGGCTGGTTTGACAGTGTCAAGCGCCTCCTGCAATCTCCCATCCACAAGTGGGGCAGCTGAGATTTTTTTGCCTGTGAATCGGGCCATTGTTTTTGATTGGGGTCTGTGGCCGAGAGTGGTCGGCTGGCTCCTGACAATCCACAATACGCAGGATGGTTCCCAGACCCAAGGTGGCACCAGTGCCAAGTTGGGCTGGTTTGATTTTACCAAGTGCGTCCTGCAATCTGCCATCCAGAAGCGGGGCAGCTGAGTTTTGTTTGCCAGAATAAAGGGCCGTGGTTTTTGTTTGGGGGCCTATGGCTCAGAGTGGCCGGCTGGCCCCTGAAAATCCACGATAGGCAGGATGGTTCCCAGACCCAAGGTGGCACCAGAGCCAAGTCGGGCTGGTTTGATGGTGCAAAGTGGCTCCTGCAATCTGCCATCCCGACGCGGGGCAGCTGATTTTTGTTTGCCAGAGAACAAGTCCGTGGTTCATTTTTGGGGGCATATGGCTGGGAGTGGCCGGCTGGCTCCTTAAAAAGCTCGATACGCATGATGGTTCCCAGGCCAGATGTGGCACCAGTGCCAAGTTGGGCTGTTTTTGTAGTACCAAGTGCGTCCTGCAATTTGCCTTCCAGAAGAGGGGCAGTTGAGTTTTGTTTGCCAGAGAAAAGGGCCGTGGTTTGTGTTTGAGGGCATAAGGCTGAGAGTGGCCGGCTGACACCTGAAAATCCACAATAGGCAGGATGGTTCCCAGAGCCAAGGTGGCACCAGTGCCAAGTCGGGCTGGTTTGATAGTACTAAATAACTCCTGCAATCTGCCATCAAAAAGTTGACAGGCGAGTTTTGTTTTCCAGGGAAAAGCGCCGTTGTTTTTGTTTGGGGGCCTGTGCCTGGGAGTGGCCGGCTGGCTCCTTAGAATCCACGATACGCAGGATGGTTCCCAGACCAGAAGTGGCACCAGTGCCTAGTTGGGCTGGTTTGATGGTGCAAAGTGGCTCCTGCAATCTGCCATCCAGAAGCGGGGTAGCTTACTTTTGTTTGCCAGGGAAACGGGCAGAATTTTGTGTCTGGGGGCCAATGGCTGGGAGTGGCCAGCTGGCTCCTTAAAATGCACGATACGCAGGATGGTGACCAGACCCAAGGTGGTACCAGTGCCAAGTCGGGCTGCTTTTGTAGTACCAAGTGCGTCCTGCAATTTGCCATCCAGAAGAGGGGCAGTTGAGTTTTGTTTACCAGAGTAAAGTGCCGTGGTTTGTGTTTGGGGGCCTATGGCTGAGAGTGGCCGGCTGGCGCCTGAAAATCCACGATAGGCAGGATGGTTCCCAGATCCAAGGTGGCACCAGTGCCAAGTCGGGCTGGTTTGATGGTGCAAAGTGGCTCCTGCAATCTGCCATCCAGACGCGGGGCAGCGGATTTTGTTTGCTGGAGAAAAGTTCCGTGGTTCATTTTTGGCGGTATATGGCTGGGCGTGGCCGGCTGGCTCCTTAAAAAGCTCGATACGCAGGATGGTTCCCTGACCCAAGGTGGCATCAGTGCCACGTCGGGCTGTTTTCGTAGTACCAAGTGCGTCCTGCAATTTGCCATCCAGAAGAGGGGCAGTTGGGTTTTGTTTGCCAGAGAAAAGGGCCGTGGTTTGTGTTTGGGGGCATATGGCTGAGAGTGGCCGGCTGGCCCCTGAAAATCCACGATAGGCAGGATGGTTCCCAGAGCCAAGGTGGCATCACTGCCAAGTCGGGCTGGTTTGATAGTACCAAGTGGCTCCTGCAATCTGCCATCTAGAAGCGGGGCAGCTTACTTTTGTTTGCCAGGGAAACGGGCCGAGGTTTTGTCTGGCGGCCTATGGCTGAGAGTGACCGGCTAGGTCCTGAAAAGCTACAATAGGCAGGATGGTTACCAGACCCATGGTGGCACCAGTGCCAAGTCGGGCTGGTTTGATAGTACCAAGTGGCTCCTGCAATCTGCCATCAAAAAGTTTGCAGGCCAGTTTTGTTTTCCAGGGAAAAGCGCTGTTGTTTTTGTTTGGGGGCCTGTGGCTGGGAGTGGCCAGCTGGCTCCTTAGAATCCACGATACGCAGGATGGTTCCCAGACCAGAGGTGGCACCAGTGCCAAGTCGGGCTGGTTTGATGGTGCAAAGTGTCTCCTGCAATCTGCCATCCAGAAGCGTGATAGCTTACTTTTGTTTGCCAGGGAAACGGGCCGAGCTTTGTGTCTGGCGCCCATGGCTGGGAGTGACCGGCTGGCTCCTGAAAAGCTACGATAGGCAGGATGGTTACCAGACCCACGGAGGCACCAGTGCCAAGTTGGGCTGGTTTGATAGTACCAAGTGGCTCCTGCAATCTGCCATCCAGAAGAGGGGCTGTTGAGTTTTGTTTGCCAGAGAAAAGGGCCGTGGTTTTTGTTTGGGGGCCTATGGCTCAGAGTGGCCGGCTGGCCCCTGAAAATCCACGATAGGCAGAATGGTTCCCAGACCCAAGGTGGCACCAGTGCCAAGTCGGGCTGGTTTGATAGTACTAAATAGCTCCTGATATCTGCCATCCAGAAGCGGGGTAGCTTACTTTTGTTTGTCAGGGAAACGGGCAGAGCTTTGTGTCTGGGGTCCTGTGGCTGGGAGTGACCGGCTGGCTCCTGAAATGCTACGATAGGCAGGATGGTGACCAGACCCATGGTGGCAGCAGTGCCAAGTTGGGCTGGTTTGATAGTACCAAGTGGCTCCTGCAATCTGCCATCAAAAAGTTGGCAGGCGAGTTTTGTTTACCAGAGTAAAGTGCCGTGGTTTGTTTTTGGGGCCCTATGGCTGAGAGTGGCCGACTGGCCCCTGAAAATCCACAATAGGCAGGATGGTTCCCAGATCCAAGGTGGCACCAGTGCCAAGTCGGGCTGGTTTGATGGTGCAAAGTGGCTCCTGCAATCTGCCATCCAGACGCGGGGCAGCGGATTTTTGTTTGCTGGAGAATAGTTCCGTGGTTTGTTTTTGGCGGTATATGGATGGGAGTGGCCGGCTGTCTCCTTAAAAAGCTCGATACGCAGGATGGTTCCCTGACCCAATGTGGCATCAGTGCCAAGTCGGGCTGTTTTCGTAGTACCAAGTGCGTCCTGCAATTTGCCGTCCAGAAGTTGGGCAGTTGAGTTTTGTTTGCCAGAGAAAATAACCGTGATTTGTGTTTGGAGGCATATGGCAGAGAGTGGCCGGCTGGCCCCTGAAAATCCACGATAGGCAGGATGGTTCCCAGAGCCAAGGTGGCACCAGTGCCAAGTTGGGCTGGTTTGATAGTACCAAGTGGCTCCTGCAATCTGCCATCAAAAAGTTGGCAGGCCAGTTTTGTTTTCCAGGGAAAAGCGCCATTGATTTTGTTTGGGGGCCTGTGGCTGGGAGTGGCCAGCTGGCTCCTTAGAATCCACGATACGCAGGATGGTTCCCAGACCAGAGGTGGCACCAGTGCCAAGTCGGGCTGGTTTGATAGTACCAAGTGTCTCCTGCAATCTGCCATCCAGAAGCGGGGTAGCTTACTTTTGTTTGCCAGGGAAACGGGCCGAGGTTTGTGTCTGGGGGCCTATGGCTGGGAGTGACCGGCTGGCTCCTGAAAAGCTACGATAGGCAGGATGGTGACCAGACCCATGGTGGCACCAGTGCCAAGTTGGGCTGGTTTGATAGTACTAAGCGGCTCCTGCAATCTGCCATCAAAAAGTTGGCAGGCGAGTTTTGTTTTCCAGGGAAAAGCGCCGTTGTTTGTGTTTGGGGGCCTGTGGCTGGGAGTGGCCGGCTGGCTCCTTAGAATCCACGATACGCAGGATGGTTCCCAGACCAGAGGTGGCACCAATACCAAGTCGGGCTGATTTGATAGTACCAAGTGGTTCCTGCAATCTGCCATCCAGAAGCGGGGTAGCTTACTTTTGCCTGCCAGGGATACGGGCCGAGGTTTTTTTCTGGGGGCCTATGGCTGGGAGTGACCGGCGGGCTCCTGAAAAGCTACGATAGGCAGGATGGTGACCAGACCGATGGTGGCACCAGAGCCAAGTTGGGCTGGTTTGATAGTACCAAGTGGCTCCTGCAATCTGCCATCAAAAATTTGGCAGGCGAGTTTTGTTTTCCAGGGAAAAGCGCCGTTGTTTGTGTTTGGGGCCCTGTGGCTGGGAGTGGCCGCCTGTCGTCTTAGAATCCACGTTACGCAGCATGGTTCCCAGATCCAAGGTGGCACCAGTGCCAAGTCGGGCTGGTTTGATAGTAGCAAGTGGCTCCTGCAATCTGCCATCCAGAAGCGGGGCAGCTTACTTTTGTTTGCCAGGGAAACGGGCCGAGGTATTTGTCTGGGGCCCTATGGCAGGGAGTGACTGGCTGGCTCCTGAAAAGCTACGATAGGCAGGATGTTTACCAGACCCATGGTGGCACCAGTGCCAAGTTGGGCTAATTTGATAGTACCAAGTGGCTCCTGCAATCTGCCATCCAGAAGCGGGGCAGCTTACTTTTGTTTTCCATGGAAACGGGCCGAGGTTTCTGTCTGGGGGTCTATGGCTGGGAGTGACCTCCTGGCTCCTGAAAAGCTATGCTAGGCAGGATGGTGACCAGACCCATGGTGGCACCAGTGCCAAGTTGGGCTGGTTTGATAGTACCAAGTGGCTCCTGCAATCTGCCATCCAGAAGCGGGGCAGCTGAATTTTGTTTGCCAGAGAAAAAGGCTGTTGTTTGCGTTTGGGGGCCTGTAGCTTGCAGTGGCGGGCTGGCTCCTGAAAATCCATGATACGCAGCATGCTTCCCTGACCCAATGTGGCACCAGTGCCAAGTAGGGCTGGTTTGATAGTACCAAGTGGCTCCTGCAATCTGCCATCCAGAAGAGGGGCAGTTGAGTTTTGTTTGCCAGAGAAAAGGGCCGTGGTTTGTGTTTGGGGGCATATGGCTGAGAGAGGCCGGCTGGCTCCTTAAAATCCACGATAGGCGGGATGGTTCCCAGATCCAAGGTGGCACCAGTGCCACGTCTGGCTGGTTTGATAGTACTAAATAACTCCTGCAATCTGCCATCCAGAAGCGGGGTAGCTTACTTTTGTTTGCCAGGGAAACGGGCCGAGGTTTTTGTCTGGGGGCCTATGGCTGAGAGTGACCGGCTGGCTCCTGAAAAGCTACGATAGGCAGGATGGTGACCAGACCGATGGTGGCACCAGAGCCAAGTTGGGCTGGTTTGATAGTACCAAGTGGCTCCTGCAATCTGCCATCAAAAAGTTGGCAGGCGAGTTTTGTTTTCCAGGGAAAAGCGCCGTTGTTTGTGTTTGGGGGCCTGTGGCTGGGAGTGGCCGCCTGGCGCCTTAGAATCTACGTTACGCAGCATGGTTCCCAGAGCCAAGGTGGCACCAGTGCCAAGTCGGGCTGGTTTGATAGTACCAAGTGGCTCCTGCAATCTGCCATCAAAAAGTTGGCAGGCCAGTTTTGTTTTCCAGGGAAAAGCGCCGTTGTTTGTGTTTGGGGGACTGTAGATGGGAGTGGCCGGCTGGCGCCTTAGAATCTACGTTACGCAGCATGGTTCCCAGACCAGAGGTGGCACCAGTGCCAAGTCGGGCTGGATTGATGGTGCAAAGTGTCTCCTGCAATCTGCCATCCAGAAGCGGGTTAACTTACTTTTGTTTGCCAGGGAAACCGGCAGAGCTTTGTGTCTGGGGCCTATGGCTGGGACTGACCGGCTGGCTCCTGAAAAGCTACGATACGCAGGATGGTGACCAGACCCATGGAGGCACCAGTGCCAAGTTGGGCTGGTTTGATAGTACCAAGTGGCTCCTGCAATCTGCCATCCAAAAGCAGGGCAGCTGAGTTTTGTTTGCCAAAGAAAAGGGCTGTGGTATGTGTTTGGGTCCTGTGGCTGGGAGTGGCCGGCTGGCTCCTTAAATTCCATGATACGCAGCATCGTTCCCAGACCCAAGGTGGCACCAGTGCCAAGTTGGGCTGGTTTGACAGTGTCAAGCGCCTCCTGCAATCTCCCATCCACAAGTGGGGCAGCTGAGATTTTTTTGCCTGTGAATCGGGCCGTTGTTTTTGATAGGGGTCTGTGGCCGAGAGTGGTCGGCTGGCTCCTGACAATCCACAATACGCAGGATGGTTCCCAGACCCAAGGTGGCACCAGTGCCAAGTCGGGCTGGTTTGATTGTACCAAGTGCGTCCTGCAATCTGCCATTCAGAAGCGGGGCAGCTGAGTTTTGTTTGCCAGAGTAAAGGGCCGTGGTTTTTGTTTGGGGGCCTATGGCTCAGAGTGGCCGGCTGGCCCCTGAAAATCCACGATAGGCAGAATGGTTCCCAGACCCAAGGTGGCACCAGAGCCAAGGCAGGCTGGTTTGATGGTGCAAAGTGGCTACTGCAATCTGCCATCCCGACGCGGGGCAGCTGATTTTTGTTTGCCAGAGAACAAGTCCGTGGTTCATTTTTGGGGGCATATGGCTGGGCGTGGCCGGCTGGCTCCTTAAAAAGCTCGATACGCAGGATGGTTCCCAGGCCAGAGGTGGCACCAGTGCCAAGTTCGGCTGTTTTTGTAGTACCATGTGCGTCCTGCAATTTGCCTTCCAGAAGAGGGGCAGTTGAGTTTTGTTTACCAGAGTAAAGTGCCGTGGATTGGGTTTGGGGGCCTATGGCTGAGAGGGGCCAGCTGACACCTGAAAATCCACAATAGGCAGGATGGTTCCCAGATCCAAGGTGGCACCAGTGCCAAGTCGGGCTGGTTTGATGGTGCAAAGTGGCTCCTGCAATCTGCCATCCAGACGCGGGGCAGCGGATTTTTGTTTGCTGGAGAAAAGTTCCGTGGTTTGTTTTTGGCGGTATATGGCTGGGCGTGGCCGGCTGGCTCCTTAAAAAGCTCGATACGCAGGATGGTTCCCTGACCCAAGGTGGCATCAGTGCCAAGTCGGGCTGTTTTCGTAGTACCAAGTGCGTCCTGCAATTTGCCATCCAGAAGAGGGGCAGTTGAGTTTTGTTTGCCAGAGAAAAGGGGCGTGGTTTGTCTTTGGGGGCATATGGCTGAGAGTGGCCGGCTGGCCCCTGAAAATCCACGATAGGCAGGATGGTTCCCAGACCAGAGGTGGCACCAGTGCCAAGTCGGGCTGGTTTGATAGTAATAAATAGCTCCTGCAATCTGCCATCCAGAAGCGGGGCAGCTTACTTTTGTTTGCCAGGGAAACGGGCCGAGCTTTGTGTCTGGGGGCCTATGGCTGGGAGTGACCGGCTGGCTCCTGAAAAGCTACGATAGGCAGGATGGTGACCAGACCCATGGTGGCACCAGTGCCAAGTTGGGCTGGTTTGATAGCACCAAGTGGCTCCTGCACTCTGCCATCCAAAAGCAGGGCAGCTGAGTTTTGTTTGCCAAAGAAAAGGGCTGTGGTATGTGTTTGGGTCCTGTGTCTGGGAGTGGCCGGCTGGCTCCTTAAATTCCATGATACGCTGGATGGTTCCCAGACCCAAGTTGGCACCAGTGCCAAGTTGGGCTGGTTTGACAGTGTCAAGCGCCTCCTGCAATCTCCCATCCACAAGTGGGGCAGCTGAGATTTTTTTGCCTGTGAATCGGGCCGTTGTTTTTGATTGGGGTCTGTGGCCGAGAGTGGTCGGCTGGCTCCTGACAATCCACAATACGCATGATGGTTCCCAGACCCAAGGTGGCACCAGTGCCAAGTTGGGCTGGTTTGATTGTACCAAGTGCGTCCTGCAATCTGCCATTCAGAAGCGGGGCAGCTGAGTTTTGTTTGCCAGAGTAAAGGGCCGTGGTTTTTTTTGGGGGGCCTATGGCTCAGAGTGGCCGGCTGGCCCCTGAAAATCCACGATAGGCAGGATGGTTCCCAGACCCAAGGTGGCACCAGAGCCAAGTTGGGCTGGTTTGATGGTGCAAAGTGGCTCCTGCAATCTGCCATCCCGACGCGGGGCAGCTGATTTTTGTTTGCCAGAGAACAAGTCCGTGGTTCATTTTTGGGGGCATATGGCTGGGAGTGGCCGGCTGGCTCCTTAAAAAGCTCGATACGCAGGATGGTTCCCAGGCCAGAGGTGGCACCAGTGCCAAGTCGGGCTGTTTTCGTAGTACCAAGTGCGTCCTGCAATTTGCCATCCAGAAGAGGGGCAGCTGAGTTTTGTTTGCCAGAGAAAAGGGCCGTGGTTTGTGTTTGGGGGCATATGGATGAGAGTGGCCGGCTGGCCCCTGAAAATCCACGATAGGCAGGATGGTTCCCAGAGCCAAGGTGGCACCAGTGCCAAGTCGGGCTGGTTTGATAGTACTAAATAGCTCCTGCAATCTGCCATCAAAAAGTTGGCAGGCGAGTTTAATTTTCCAGGGAAAAGCGCCGTTGTTTTTGTTTGGGGGCCTGTGGCTGGGAGTGGCCGGCTGGCTCCTTAGAATCCACGATACGCAGGATGGTTCCCAGACCCAAGGTGGCACCAGTGCCAAGTCGGGCTGGTTTGATGGTGCAAAGTGGCTCCTGCAATCTGCCATCCAGAAGCGGGGTAGATTACTTTTGTTTGCCAGGGAAACGGGCAGAGCTTTGTGTCTGGGGGCCTATGGCTGGGAGTGGCCAGCTGGCTCCTTAAAATGCACGATACGCAGGATGGTGACCAGACCCAAGGTGGTACCAGTGCCAAGTCGGGCTGCTTTTGTAGTACCAATTGCGTCCTGCAATTTCCCATCCAGAAGAGGGGCAGTTGAGTTTTGTTTACCAGAGTAAAGTGCCGTGGTTTGTTTTTGGGGGCCTATGGCTGAGAGTGGCCGGCTGGCCCCTGAAAATCCACGATAGGCAGGATGGTTCCCAGATCCAAGGTGGCACCAGTGCCAAGTCGGGCTGGTTTGATGGTGCAAAGTGGCTCCTGCAATCTGCCATCCAGACGCGGGGCAGCGGATTTTTGATTGCTGGAGAAAAGTTCCGTGGTTTGTTTTTGGCGGTATATGGCTGGGCGTGGCCGGCTGGCTCCTTAAAAAGCTCGATACGCAGGATGGTTCCCAGAGCCAAGGTGGCATCAGTGCCAAGTCGGGCTGTTTTCGTAGTACCAAGTGCGTCCTGCAATTTGCCATCCAGAAGAGGGGCAGTTGAGTTTTGTTTGCCAGAGAAAAGGGCCGGGGTTTGTGTTTGAGGGCATATGGCAGAGAGTGGCCGGCTGGCCCCTGAAAATCCACAATAGGCAGGATGGTTCCCAGAGCCAAGGTGGCATCACTGCCAAGTCGGGCTGGTTTGATAGTACCAAGTGGCTCCTGCAATCTGCCATCTAGAAGCGGGGCAGCTTACTTTGGTTTGCCAGGGAAACGGGCCGAGGTTTGTGTCTGGCGGCCTATGGCTGAGATTGACCGGCTAGGTCCTGAAAAGCTACAATAGGCAGGATGGTTACCAGACCCATGGTGCCAGCAGTGCCAAGTTGGGCTGGTTTGATAGTACCAAGTGGCTCCTGCAATCTGCCATCAAAAAGTTTGCAGGCCAGTTTTGTTTTCCAGGGAAAAGCGCTGTTGTTTTTGTTTGGGGGCCTGTGGCTGGGAGAGGCCAGCTGGCTCCTTAGAATCCACGATACGCAGGATGGTTCCCAGACCAGAGGTGGCACCAGTGCCAAGTCGGGCTGGTTTGATGGTGCAAAGTGGCTCCTGCAATCTGCCATCCAGACGCGGGGCAGCGGATTTTTGTTTGTTGGAGAAAAGTTCCGTGGTTTGTTTTTGGCGGTATATGGCTGGGCGTGGCCGGCTGGCTCCTTAAAAAGCTCGATACGCAGGATGGTTCCCTGACCCAAGGTGGCATCAGTGCCAAGTCGGGCTGTTTTCGTAGTACCAACTGCGTCCTGCAATTTGCCATCCAGAAGAGGGGCAGTTGAGTTTTGTTTGCCAGAGAAAAGGGCAGGGGTTTGTGTTTGGGGGCATATGGCTGAGAGTGGCCGGCTGGCTCCTGAAAATCCACGATAGGCAGGATGGTTCCCAGACCAGAGGTGGCACCAGTGCCAAGTCGGGCTGGTTTGATAGTAATAAATAGCTCCTGCAATCTGCCATCCAGAAGCGGGGCAGCTTACTTTTGTTTGCCAGGGAAACGGGCCGAGGTTTGTGTCTGGGGGCCTATGGCTGGGAGTGACCGGCTGGCTCCTGAAAAGCTACGATAGGCAGGATGGTTACCAGACCCATGGAGGCACCAGTGCCAAGTTGGGCTGGTTTGATAGTACCAAGTGGCTCCTGCAATCTGCCATCCAAAAGCAGGGCAACTGAGTTTTGTTTGCCAGAGAAAAGCGCTGTTGTTTGTGTTTGGGGTCCTGTGGCTGGGAGTGGCCGGCTGGCTCCTTAGAATCCACGATACGCAGGATGGTTCCCAGTCCCGAGGTGGCACCAGTGCCAAGTCGGGATAGTTTGATGGTGCAAAGTGGCTCCTGCAATCTGCCATCCAGAAGCGGGGTAGATTACTTTTGTTTGCCAGGGAAACGGGCCGAGGTTTTTTTCTGGGGGCCTATGGCTGGGAGTGACCGGCTGGCTCCTGAAAAGCTACAGTCGGCAGGATGATTACCAGACCCATGGTAGCAGCAGTGCCAAGTTGGGCTGGTTTGATAGTACCAAGTGGCTCCTGCAATCTGCCATCAAAAAGTTGGCAGGCGAGTTTTGTTTTCCAGGGAAAAGCGCCGTTGTTTGTGTTTGGGACCCTGTGGCTGGGAGTGGCCGCCTGTCGTCTTAGAATCCACGTTACGCAGCATGGTTCCCAAATCCAAGGTGGCACCAATGCCAAGTCGGGCTGGTTTGATAGTACCAAGTGGCTCCTGCAATCTGCCATCCAGAAGCGGGGCAGCTTACTTTTGTTTGCCAGGGAAACGGGCCGAGGTATTTGTCTGGGGCCCTATGGCAGGGAGTGACTGGCTGGCTCCTGAAAAGCTACGATAGGCAGGATGTTTACCAGACCCATGGTGGCACCAGTGCCAAGTTGGGCTAATTTTATAGTACCAAGTGGCTCCTGCAATCTGCCATCCAGAAGCGGGGCAGCTTACTTTTGTTTTCCATGGAAACGGGCCGAGGTTTCTGTCTGGGGGTCTATGGCTGGGAGTGACCTCCTGGCTCCTGAAAAGCTATGCTAGGCAGGATGGTTCCCAGACCCGAGGTGGCACCAGTGCCAAGTTGGGCTGGTTTGATAGTACCAAGTGGCTCCTGCAATCTGCCATCAAAATGTTGGCAGGCGAGTTTTGTTTTCCGGGAAAAAGCGCCGTTGTTTGTGTTTGGGGGCCTGTGGCTCGGAGTGGCCGGGTGGCTGCTTAGAATCCACGATACGCAGGATGGCTCCCAGGCCAGAGGTGGCACCAGTGTCAAGTTGGGCTGGTTTGATAGTACCAAGTGGCTCCTGCAATCGGCCATCCAGAAGCGGGGCAGCTTAATTTTGTTTGCCAGGGAAACGGGCCGTTGTTTGTGTCTGGAAGCCTACGGCTGGGAGTGACCGACGGCTCCTGAAATGCTACGATAGGCAGGATGGTGACCAGACCCATAGTGGCACCAGTGCCAAGTTGCGCTGGTTTGATTGTACCAAGTGGCTCCTGCACTCTGCCATCAAAAAGCTAGCAGGCGAGTTTTGTTTTCCAGGGAAAAGTGCCGTTGTTTGTGATTGGGGGCCTGTGGCTGGGAGTGGCCGGCGTGCTCCTTAGAACCCACGATACGCAGGATGGTTCCCAGACCAGAGGTGGCACCAGTGCCAAGTCGGGCTGGTTTGATGATGCCAAGTTGCTCCTGCAATCTGCCATCCAGAAGCGGGGTAGCTTACTTTTGTGTGCCAGGGAAACGGGCCGAGGTTTTTGGCTGGGGGCCCATGGCTGGGAGTGACCGGCTGGCTCCTGAAAAGCTACGATAGGCAGGATGGTGACCAGACCCATGGTGGCACCAGTGCCAAGTTGGGCTGGTTTGATAGTACCAAGTGGCTCCTGCAATCTGCCATCAAAAAGTTGGCAGGCCAGTTTTGTTTTCCAGGCAAAAGCACCGTTGTTTGTGTTTGGGGGCCTGTGGCTGGGAGTGGCCAGCTGGCTACTTAGAATCCACGATACGCAGGATGGTTCCCAGACCCAAGGTGGCACCAGTGCCAAGTCGGGCTGGTTTGATACTACCAAGTGGCTCCTGCAATCTGCCATCCAGAAGCGGGGCAGCTGAATTTTGTTTGCCAGAGAAAAAGGCTGTTGTTTGTGTTTGGGGGCCTGTAGCTTGCAGTGGCGGGCTGGCTCCTGAAAATCCATGATACGCAGCATGCTTCCCAGACCCAAGGTGGCACCAGTGCCAAGTAGGGCTGGTTTGATAATACCAAGTGGCTCCTGCAATCTGCCATCCAGAAGAGGGGCAGTTGAGTTTTGTTTGCCAGAGAAAAGGGCCGTGGTTTGTGTTTGGGGGCATATGGCTGAGAGAGGCCGGCTGGCTCCTTAAAATCCACGATAGGCAAGATGGTTCCCAGATCCAAGGTGGCACCAGTGCCACGTCTGGCTGGTTTGATAGTACTAAATTACTCCTGCAATCTGCCATCCAGAAGCGGGGCAGCTTACTTTTGTTTGCCAGGGAAACGGGCCGAGGTTTTATCCTGGGGGCCTATGGCTGGGAGTGACCGGCTGGCTCCTGAAAAGCTACGATAGGCAGGATGGTGACCAGACCCATGGTGGCACCAGTGCCAAGTTGGGCTGGTTTGATAGTACCAAGTGGCTCCTGCAATCTGCCATCAAAAAGTTGGCAGGCGAGTTTTGTTTTCCAGGGAAAAGCGCCGTTGTTTGTGTTTGGGGGCCTGTGGCTGGGAGTGGCCGCCTGGCGCCTTAGAATTTACGTTACGCAGCATGGTTCCCAGAGCCAAGGTGGCACCAGTGCCAAGTCGGGCTGGTTTGATAGTACCAAGTGGCTCCTGCAATCTGCTATCAAAAAGTTGGCAGGCCAGTTTTGTTTTCCAGGGAAAAGCGCCGTTGTTTGTGTTTGGGGGCCTGTGGCTGGGAGTGGCCAGCTGGCTCCTAAGAATCCACGATACGCAGGATGGTTTCCAGACCAGAGGTGGCACCAGTGCCAAGTCGGGCTGGTTTGATGGTGCAAAGTGTCTCCTGCAATCTGCCATCCAGAAGCGAGGTAGCTTACTTTTGTTTGCCAGGGAAACGGGCAGAGCTTTGTGTCTGGGGCCTATGGCTGGGAGTGACCGGCTGGCTCCTGAAAAGCTACGATACGCAGGATGGTGACCAGACCCATGGAGGCACCAGTGCCAAGTTGGGCTGGTTTGATAGTACCAAGTGGCTCCTGCAATCTGCCATCAAAAAGTTTGCAGGCCAGTTTTGTTTTCCAGGGAAAAGCGCTGTTGTTTTTGTTTGGGGGCCTGTGGCTGGGAGTGGCCAGCTGGCTCCTTAGAATCCACGATAGGCAGGATGGTTCCCAGACCAGAGGTGGCACCAGTGCCAAGTCGGGCTGGTTTCATGGTGCAAAGTGTCTCCTGCAATCTGCCATCCAGAAGCGTGATAGCTTACTTTTGTTTGCCAGGGAAACGGGCCGAGCTTTGTGTCTGGCGCCCATGGCTGGGAGTGACCGGCTGGCTCCTGAAAAGCTACGATAGGCAGGATGGTTACCAGACCCACGGAAGCACCAGTGCCAAGTTGGGCTGGTTTGATAGTACCAAGTGGCTCCTGCAATCTGCCATCCAGAAGAGGGGCTGTTGAGTTTTGTTTGCCAGAGAAAAGGGCCGTGGTTTTTGTTTGGGGGCCTATGGCTCAGAGTGGCCGGCTGGCCCCTAAAAATCCACGATAGGCAGAATGGTTCCCAGACCCAAGGTGGCACCAGTGCCAAGTCGGGCTGGTTTGATGGTGCAAAATGGCTCCTGCAATCTGCCATCCCAACGCGGGGCAGCTGATTTTTGTTTGCCAGAGAACAAGTCCGTGGTTCATTTTTGGGGGCATATGGCTGGGAGGGGCCGGCTGGCTCCTTAAAATGCTCGATAGGCAGGATGGTTCCCAGACCCAAGGTGGCACCAGTGCCAAGTTGGACTGTTTTTGTAGTACCAAGTGCGTCCTGCAATTTGCCATCCAGAAGCGGGGCAGCTTACTTTTGTTTGCCAGGGAAACGGGCCGAGGTTTTTGTCTGGGGGCCTATGGCTGGGAGTGACCGGCTGGCTCCTGAAAAGCTACGATAGGCAGGATGGTTACCAGACCCATGGTGGCACCAGTGCCAAGTTGGGCTCTTTTTGTAGTACCAAGTGCGTCCTGCAATTTGCCCTCCAGAAGCGGGGCAATTGAGTTTTGTTTGCCAGAGAAAAGGGCCGTGGTTTGTGCTTGAGGGCATATGGCTGAGAGTGGCCGGCTGGCTCCTAAAAATCCACATTACGCAGCATGGTTCCCAGACCCAAGGTGGCACCAGTGCCAAGTCGGGCTGCTTTGATGGTGCAAAGTGTCTCCTGCAATCTGCCATCCAGAAGCGGGGTAGCCGATTTTTGTTTGCAAGAGAAAAGGTCTTTGGTTTTTATTGGGCGCCTGTGACTGGGAGTGGCCGGCTGGCTCATTAGAATCCACGATACGCAGCATGGTTCCCAGAGCCAAGGTGGCACCAGTGCCAAGTTGGGCTCTTTTGTAGTAGCACGTGGCTCCTGCAATTTGCCATCCAGAAGAGGGGCAGTTGAGTTTTGTTGGCCAGAGGAAAGGGCCGTGGTTTTTGTTTGGGGGTACATGGCTGAGAGTGGACGGCTGGCCCCTGAAAATCCACGATAGGCAGGATGGTTCCGAGATCCAAGGTGGGACCAGTGCCAAGTCGGGCTGGTTTTATGTTAAAAAGTGGCTCCTGCAATCTGCCATCAAAAAGTTGGCAGGCGAGTTTTGTTTTCCAGGGAAAAGCGCCGTTGTTTGTGTTTGGGGACCTGTGGCTGGGAGTGGCCGGCTGGCTCCTTAGAATCCACGACACGCAGGATGGTTCCCAGACCAGAGGTGGCACCAGTGCCAAGTTGGGCTGTTTTTGTAGTACCAAGTGCGTCCTGCAATTTGCCGTCCAGAAGAGGGGCAGTTGAGTTTTGTTTACCAGAGTAAAGTGCCGTGGTTTGTTTTTGGGGGCCTATGGCGGAGAGTGGCCGGCTGGCCCCTGAAAATCCACGATAGGCAGGATGGTTCCCAGACCAGAGGTGGCACCAGTGCCAAGTCGGGCTGGTTTGATGGTGCAAAGTGGCTCCTGCAATCTGCCATCCAGACGCGGGGCAGCGGATTTTTGTTTGCTGGAGAAAAGTTCCGTGGTTTGTTTTTGGCGGTATATGGCTGGGCGTGGCCGGCTGGCTCCTTAAAAAGCTCGATACGCAGGATGGTTCCCTGACCCAAGGTGGCATCAGTGCCAAGTCGGGCTGTTTTCGTAGTACCAACTGCGTCCTGATATTTGCCATCCAGAAGAGGGGCAGTTGAGTTTTGTTTGCCAGAGAAAAGGGCCGTGGTTTTTGTTTGGGGGCATATGGCTGAGAGTGGCCGGCTGGCTCCTGAAAATCCACGATAGGCAGGATGGTTCCCAGACCACAGGTGGCACCAGTGCCAAGTCGGGCTGGTTTGATAGTACTAAATAACTCCTGCAATCTGCCATCCAGAAGCGGGGCAGCTTACTTTTGTTTGCCAGGGAAACGGGCCGAGCTTTGTGTCTGGGGGCCTATGGCTGGGAGTGACCGGCTGGCTCCTGAAAAGCTACGATAGGCAGGATGGTTACCAGACTCATGGAGGCACCAGTGCCAAGTTGGGCTGGTTTGATAGTACCAAGTGGCTCCTGCAATCTGCCATCCAAAAGCAGGGCAACTGAGTTTTGTTTGCCAGAGAAAAGCGCTGTTGTTTGTGTTTGGGGTCCTGTGGCTGGGAGTGGCCGGCTGGCTCCTTAGAATCCACGATACGCAGGATGGTTCCCAGACCCAAGGTGGCACCAGTGCCAAGTCGGGCTGGTTTGATAGTACCAAGTGGTTCCTGCAATCTGCCATCCAGAAGCGGGGCAGCTTACTTTTGTTTGCCAGGGAAACGGGCCGAGCTTTGTGTCTGGGGGCCTATGGCTGGGAGTGACCGGCTGGCTCCTGAAAAGCTACGATAGGCAGGATGGTTACCAGACTCATGGAGGCACCAGTGCCAAGTTGGGCTGGTTTGATAGTACCAAGTGGCTCCTGCAATCTGCCATCCAAAAGCAGGGCAACTGAGTTTTGTTTGCCAGAGAAAAGCGCTGTTGTTTGTGTTTGGGGTCCTGTGGCTGGGAGTGACCGGCTGGCTCCTGAAAAGCTACAGTAGGCAGGATGATTACCAGACCCATGGTAGCAGCAGTGCCAAGTTGGGCTGATTTGATAGTACCAAGTGGCTCCTGCAATCTGCCATCAAAAAGTTGGCAGGCGAGTTTTGTTTTCCAGGGAAAAGCGCCGTTGTTTGTGTTTGGGGCCCTGTGGCTGGGAGTGGCCGCCCGTCGTCTTAGAATCCACGTTACGCAGCATGGTTCCCAAATCCAAGGTGGCACCAGTGCCAAGTCGGGCTGGTTTGATAGTACCAAGTGGCTCCTGCAATCTGCCATCAAAAAGTTGGCAGGCCAGTTTTGTTTTACAGGCAAAAGCACCGTTGTTTGTGTTTGGGGGCCTTTGGCTGGGAGTGGCCAGCTGGCTCCTTAGAATCCACGATACGCAGGATGGTTCCCAGACCCAAGGTGGCACCAGTGCCAAGTCGGGCTGGTTTGATACTACCAAGTGGCTCCTGCAATCTGCCATCCAGAAGCGGGGCAGCTGAATTTTGTTTGCCAGAGAAAAAGGCTGTTGTTTGTGTTTGGGGGCCTGTAGCTTGCAGTGGCGGGCTGGCTCCTGAAAATCCATGATACGCAGCATGCTTCCCAGACCCAAGGTGGCACCAGTGCCAAGTAGGGCTGGTTTGATAATACCAAGTGGCTCCTGCAATCTGCCATCCAGAAGAGGGGCAGTTGAGTTTTGTTTGCCAGAGAAAAGGGCCGTGGTTTGTGTTTGGGGGCATATGGCTGAGAGAGGCCGGCTGGCTCCTTAAAATCCACGATAGGCAAGATGGTTCCCAGATCCAAGGTGGCACCAGTGCCACGTCTGGCTGGTTTGATAGTACTAAATAACTCCTGCAATCTGCCATCCAGAAGCGGGGCAGCTTACTTTTGTTTGCCAGGGAAACGGGCCGAGGTTTTTGTCTGGGGGCCTATGGCTGGGAGTGACTGGCTGGCTCCTGAAAAGCTACGATAGGCAGGATGGTGACCAGACCCATGGTGGCAGCAGTGCCAAGTTGGGCTGGTTTGATAGTACCAAGTGGCTCCTGCAATCTGCCATCAAAAAGTTGGCAGGCGAGTTTTGTTTTCCAGGGAAAAGCGCCGTTGTTTGTGTTTGGGGCCCTGTGGCTGGGAGTGGCCGCCTGGCGCCTTAGAATTTACGTTACGCAGCATGGTTCCCAGAGCCAAGGTGGCACCAGTGCCAAGTCGGGCTGGTTTGATAGTACCAAGTGGCCCCTGCAATCTGCCATCAAAAAGTTGGCAGGCCAGTTTTGTTTTCCAGGGAAAAGCGCCGTTGTTTGTGTTTGGGGGCCTGTGGCTGGGAGTGGCCAGCTGGCTCCTAAGAACCCACGATACGCAGCATGGTTCCCAGACAAGAGGTGGCACCAGTGCCAAGTTGGGCTGGTTTGATGATGCCAAGTTGCTCCTGCAATCTGCCATCCAGAAGCGAGGTAGCTTACTTTTGTTTGCCAGGGAAACGGGCAGAGCTTTGTGTCTGGGGCCTATGGCTGGGACTGACCGGCTGGCTCCTGAAAAGCTACGATACGCAGGATGGTGACCAGACCCATGGAGGCACCAGTGAAAAGTTGGGCTGGTTTGATAGTACCAAGTGGCTCCTGCAATCTGCCATCCAAAAGCAGGGCAGCTGAGTTTTGTTTGCCAAAGAAAAGGGCTGTGGTATGTGTTTAGTTCCTGTGGCTGGGAGTGGCCGGCTGGCTCCTTAAATTCCATGATACGCAGCATCGTTCCCAGGCCCAAGGTGGCACCAGTGCCAAGTTGGGCTGGTTTGATTGTACCAAGTGGCTCCTGCACTCTGCCATCAAAAAGCTAGCAGGCGAGTTTTGTTTTCCAGGGAAAAGCGCCGTTGTTTGTGATTGGGGGCCTGTGGCTGGGAGTGGCCGGCTGGCTCCTTAGAACCCACGATAGGCAGGATGGTTCCCAGACCAGAGGTGGCACCAGTGCCAAGTCGGGCTGGTTTGATGATGCCAATTTGCTCCTGCAATCTGCCATCCAGAAGCGGGGCAGCTGAATTTTGTTTGCCAGAGAAAAAGGCTGTTGTTTGTGTTTGGGGGCCTGTAGCTTGCAGTGGCGGGCTGGCTCCTGAAAATCCATGATACGCAGCATGCTTCCCAGACCCAAGGTGGCACCAGTGCCAAGTAGGGCTGGTTTGATAATATCAAGTGGCTCCTGCAATCTGCCATCCAGAAGAGGGGCAGTTGAGTTTTGTTTGCCAGAGAAAAGGGCCGTGGTTTGTGTTTGGGGGCATATGGCTGAGAGAGGCCGGCTGGCTCCTTAAAATCCACGATAGGCAAGATGGTTCCCAGATCCAAGGTGGCACCAGTGCCACGTCTGGCTGGTTTGATAGTACTAAATAACTCCTGCAATCTGCCATCCAGAAGCGGGGCAGCTTACTTTTGTTTGCCAGGGAAACGGGCCGAGGTTTTTGTCTGGGGGCCTATGGCTGGGAGTGACTGGCTGGCTCCTGAAAAGCTACGATAGGCAGGATGGTGACCAGACCCATGGTGGCAGCAGTGCCAAGTTGGGCTGGTTTGATAGTACCAAGTGGCTCCTGCAATCTGCCATCAAAAAGTTGGCAGGCGAGTTTTGTTTTCCAGGGAAAAGCGCCGTTGTTTGTGTTTGGGGCCCTGTGGCTGGGAGTGGCCGCCTGGCGCCTTAGAATTTACGTTACGCAGCATGGTTCCCAGAGCCAAGGTGGCACCAGTGCCAAGTCGGGCTGGTTTGATAGTACCAAGTGGCCCCTGCAATCTGCCATCAAAAAGTTGGCAGGCCAGTTTTGTTTTCCAGGGAAAAGCGCCGTTGTTTGTGTTTGGGGGCCTGTGGCTGGGAGTGGCCAGCTGGCTCCTAAGAACCCACGATACGCAGCATGGTTCCCAGACAAGAGGTGGCACCAGTGCCAAGTTGGGCTGGTTTGATGATGCCAAGTTGCTCCTGCAATCTGCCATCCAGAAGCGAGGTAGCTTACTTTTGTTTGCCAGGGAAACGGGCAGAGCTTTGTGTCTGGGGCCTATGGCTGGGACTGACCGGCTGGCTCCTGAAAAGCTACGATACGCAGGATGGTGACCAGACCCATGGAGGCACCAGTGAAAAGTTGGGCTGGTTTGATAGTACCAAGTGGCTCCTGCAATCTGCCATCCAAAAGCAGGGCAGCTGAGTTTTGTTTGCCAAAGAAAAGGGCTGTGGTATGTGTTTAGTTCCTGTGGCTGGGAGTGGCCGGCTGGCTCCTTAAATTCCATGATACGCAGCATCGTTCCCAGGCCCAAGGTGGCACCAGTGCCAAGTTGGGCTGGTTTGACAGTGTCAAGCGCCTCCTGCAATCTCCCATCCACAAGTGGGGCAGCTGAGATTTTTTTGCCTGTGAATCGGGCCATTGTTTTTGATTGGGGTCTGTGGCCGAGAGTGGTCGGCTGGCTCCTGACAATCCATAATACGCAGGATGGTTCCCAGACCCAAGGTGGCACCAGTGCCAAGTTGGGCTGGTTTGATTTTACAAAGTGCGTCCTGCAATCTGCCATTCAGAAGCGGGGCAGCTGAGTTTTGTTTGCCAGAGAAAAGGGCCGTGGTTTTTGTTTGGGGGCCTATGGCTCAGAGTGGCCGGCTGGCCCCTGAAAATCCACGATAGGCAGGATGGTTCCCAGACCCAAGGTGGCACCAGAGCCAAGTCGGGCTGGTTTGATGGTGCAAAGTGGCTCCTGCAATCTGCCATCCCGACGCGGGGCAGCTGATTTTTGTTTGCCAGAGAACAAGTCCGTGGTTCATTTTTGGGGGCATATGGCTGGGAGTGGCCGGCTGGCTCCTTAAAAAGCTCGATACGCATGATGGTTCCCAGGCCAGAGGTGGCACCAGTGCCAAGTTGGGCTGTTTTTGTAGTACCAAGTGCGTCCTGCAATTTGCCTTCCAGAAGAGGGGCAGTTGAGTTTTGTTTGCCAGAGAAAAGGGCCGTGGTTTGTGTTTGAGGGCATATGGCTGAGAGTGGCCGGCTGACACCTGAAAATCCACAATAGGCAGGATGGTTCCCAGTGCCAAGGTGGCACCAGTGCCAAGTCGGGCTGGTTTGATAGTACTAAATAGCTCCTGCAATCTGCCATCAAAAAGTTGGCAGGCGAGTTTTGTTTTCCAGGGAAAAGCGCCGTTGTTTTTGTTTGGGGGCCTGTGCCTGGGAGTGGCCGGCTGGCTCCTTAGAATCCACGATACGCAGGATGGTTCCCAGACCAGAAGTGGCACCAGTGCCAAGTTGGGCTGGTTTGATGGTGCAAAGTGGCTCCTGCAATCTGCCATCCAGAAGCGGGGTAGCTTACTTTTGTTTGCCAGGGAAACGGGCAGAATTTTGTGTCTGGGGGCCAATGGCTGGGAGTGGCCAGCTGGCTCCTTAAAATGCACGATACGCAGGATGGTGACCAGACCCAAGGTGGTACCAGTGCCAAGTTGGGCTGCTTTTGTAGTACCAAGTGCGTCCTGCAATTTGCCATCCAGAAGAGGGGCAGTTGAGTTTTGTTTACCAGAGTAAAGTGCCGTGGTTTGTTTTTGGGGGCCTATGGCTGAGAGTGGCCGGCTGGCCCCTGAAAATCCACGATAGGCAGGATGGTTCCCAGATCCAAGGTGGCACCAGTGCCAAGTCGGGCTGGTTTGATGGTGCAAAGTGGCTCCTGCAATCTGCCATCCAGACGCGGGGCAGCGGATTTTTGTTTGCTGGAGAAAAGTTCCGTGGTTTGTTTTTGGCGGTATATGGCTGGGCGTGGCCGGCTGGCTCCTTAAAAAGCTCGATACGCAGGATGGTTCCCAGAGCCAAGGTGGCATCAGTGCCAAGTCGGGCTGTTTTCGTAGTACCAAGTGCGTCCTGCAATTTGCCATCCAGAAGAGGGGCAGTTGAGTTTTGTTTGCCAGAGAAAAGGGCCGTGGTTTGTGTTTGGGGGCATATGGCTGAGAGTGGCCGGCTGGCCCCTGAAAATCCACAATAGGCAGGATGGTTCCCAGAGCCAAGGTGGCATCACTGCCAAGTCGGGCTGGTTTGATAGTACCAAGTGGCTCCTGCAATCTGCCATCTAGAAGCGGGGCAGCTTACTTTTGTTTGCCAGGGAAACGGGCCGAGGTTTGTGTCTCGCGGCCTATGGCTGAGAGTGACCGGCTAGGTCCTGAAAAGCTACAATAGGCAGGATGGTTACCAGACCCATGGTGGCAGCAGTGCCAAGTTGGGCTGGTTTGATAGTACCAAGTGGCTCCTGCAATCTGCCATCAAAAAGTTTGCAGGCCAGTTTTGTTTTCCAGGGAAAAGCGCTGTTGTTTTTGTTTGGGGGCCTGTGGCTGGGAGTGGCCAGCTGGCTCCTTAGAATCCACGATACGCAGGATGGTTCCCAGACCAGAGGTGGCACCAGTGCCAAGTTGGGCTGGTTTGATGGTGCAAAGTGTCTCCTGCAATCTGCCATCCAGAAGCGTGATAGCTTACTTTTGTTTGCCAGGGAAACGGGCCGAGCTTTGTGTCTGGCGCCCATGGCTGGGAGTGACCGGCTGGCTCCTGAAAAGCTACGATAGGCAGGATGGTTACCAGACCCACGGAGGCACCAGTGCCAAGTTGGGCTGGTTTGATAGTACCAAGTGGCTCCTGCAATCTGCCATCCAGAAGAGGGGCTGTTGAGTTTTGTTTGCCAGAGAAAAGGGCCGTGGTTTTTGTTTGGGGGCCTATGGCTCAGAGTGGCCGGCTGGCCCCTAAAAATCCACGATAGGCAGAATGGTTCCCAGACCCAAGGTGGCACCAGTGCCAAGTCGGGCTGGTTTGATGGTGCAAAATGGCTCCTGCAATCTGCCATCCCAACGCGGGGCAGCTGATTTTTGTTTGCCAGAGAACAAGTCCGTGGTTCATTTTTGGGGGCATATGGCTGGGAGGGGCCGGCTGGCTCCTTAAAATGCTCGATAGGCAGGATGGTTCCCAGACCCAAGGTGGCACCAGTGCCAAGTTGGGCTGTTTTTGTAGTACCAAGTGCGTCCTGAAATTTGCCATCCAGAAGCGGGGCAGCTTACTTTTGTTTGCCAGGGAAACGGGCCGAGGTTTTTGTCTGGGGGCCTATGGCTGGGAGTGACCGGCTGGCTCCTGAAAAGCTACGATAGGCAGGATGGTTACCAGACCCATGGTGGCACCAGTGCCAAGTTGGGCTCTTTTTGTAGTACCAAGTGCGTCCTGCAATTTGCCCTCCAGAAGAGGGGCAGTTGAGTTTTGTTTGCCAGAGAAAAGGGCCGTGGTTTGTGCTTGAGGGCATATGGCTGAGAGTGGCCGGCTGGCTCCTAAAAATCCACATTACGCAGCATGGTTCCCAGACCCAAGGTGGCACCAGTGCCAAGTCGGGCTGGTTTGATGGTGCAAAGTGTCTCCTGCAATCTGCCATCCAGAAGCGGGGTAGCCGATTTTTGTTTGCAAGAGAAAAGGTCTTTGGTTTTTATTGGGCGCCTGTGACTGGGAGTGGCCGGCTGACTCATTAGAATCCACGATACGCAGCATGGCTCCCAGAGCCAAGGTGGCACCAGTGCCAAGTTGGGCTGGTTTTGTAGTAGCACGTGGCTCCTGCAATTTGCCATCCAGAAGAGGGGCAGTTGAGTTTTGTTGGCCAGAGGAAAGGGCTGTGGTTTTTGTTTGGGCTACATGGCTGAGAGTGGCCGGCTGGCCCCTGAAAATCCACGATAGGCAGGATAGTTCCGAGATCCAAGGTGGGACCAGTGCCAAGTCGGGCTGGTTTTATGTTACAAAGTGGCTCCTGCAATCTGCCATCAAAAAGTTGGCAGGCGAGTTTTGTTTTCCAGGGAAAAGCGCCGTTGTTTGTGTTTGGGGACCTGTGGCTGGGAGTGGCCGGCTGGCTCCTTAGAATCCACGATACGCAGGATGGTTCCCAGACCCAAGGTGGCAGCAGTGCCAAGTTGGGCTGGTTTGATGGTGCAAAGTGGCTCCTCTAATCTGCCATCCAGAAGCGGGGTAGCTTACTTTTGTTTGCCAGGGAAACGGGCAGAGCTTTGTGTCTGGGGGCCTATGGCTGGGAGTGACCGGCTGGCTCCTTAAAATGCACGACACGCAGGATGGTTCCCAGACCAGAGGTGGCACCAGTGCCAAGTTGGGCTGTTTTTGTAGTACCAAGTGCGTCCTGCAATTTGCCTTCCAGAAGAGGGGCAGTTGAGTTTTGTTTGCCAGAGAAAAGGGCCGTGGTTTGTGTTTGAGGGCATATGGCTGAGAGTGGCCGGCTGACCCCACAAAATCCACAATAGGCAGGATGGTTCCCAGAGCCAAGGTGGCACCAGTGCCAAGTCGGGCTGGTTTGATAGTACTAAATAGCTCCTGCAATCTGCCATCCAGAAGCGGGGTAGCTTAATTTTGTTTGTCAGGGAAACGGGCAGAGCTTTGTGTCTGGGGTCCTGTGGCTGGGAGTGGCCGGCTGGCTCCTTAGAATCCACGATACACAGGATGGTTCCCAGACCAGTGGTGGCACCAGTGCCAAGTTGGGCTGGTTTGATAGTACCAAGTGGCTCCTGCAATCTGCCATCAAAAAGTTGGCAGGCTAGTTTTGTTTACCAGAGTAAAGTGCCGTGGTTTGTTTTTGGGGGCCTATGGCTGAGAGTGGCCGACTGGCCCCTGAAAATCCACAATAGGCAGGATGGTTCCCAGATCCAAGGTGGCACCAGTGCCAAGTCGGGCTGGTTTGATGGTGCAAAGTGGCTCCTGCAATCTGCCATCCAGACGCGTGGCAGCGGATTTTTGTTTGCTGGAGAAAAGTTCCGTGGTTTGTTTTTGGCGGTATATGGATGGGAGTGGCCGGCTGTCTCCTTAAAAAGCTCGATACGCTGGGTGGTTCCCTGACCCAATGTGGCATCAGTGCCAAGTCGGGCTGTTTTCGTAGTACCAAGTGCGTCCTTCAATTTGCCGTCCAGAAGAGGGGCAGTTGAGTTTTGTTTGCCAGAGAAAAGGACCGTGATTTGTGTTTGGGGGCATATGGCAGAGAGTGGCCGGCTGGCCCCTGAAAATCCACGATAGGCAGGATGGTTCCCAGAGCCAAGGTGGCACCACTGCCAAGTCGGGCTGGTATGATAGTAATAAATAGCTCCTGCAATCTGCCATCCA
This sequence comes from Melospiza georgiana, assembly GCF_028018845.1. Taxonomy (NCBI): domain Eukaryota; kingdom Metazoa; phylum Chordata; class Aves; order Passeriformes; family Passerellidae; genus Melospiza; species Melospiza georgiana. The sequence continues at coordinate 32,245,395 of NC_080435.1, forward strand.
GAAGCGGGGCAGCTTACTTTTGTTTGCCAGGGAAACGGGCCGAGGTTTCTGTCTGGCGGCCTATGGCTGGGAGTGACCGGCTGGCTCCCGAAAAGCTACGATAGGCAGGATGGTGACCAGACCCATGGTGGCACCAGTGCCAAGTTGGGCTGGTTTGATAGTACCAAGTGGCTCCTGCAATCTGCCATCAAAAAGTTGGCAGGCCAGTTTTGTTTTCCAGGGAAAAGCGCCGTTGTTTGTGTTTGGGGGCCTGCGGCTGGGAGTGGCCGGCTGGCGCCTTAGAATCTACGTTACGCAGCATGGTTCCCAGACCCAAGGTGGCACCAGTGCCAAGTCGGGCTGGTTTGATAGTACCAAGTGGCTCCTGCAATCTGCCATCCAGAAGCGGGGCAGCTTACTTTTGTTTGCCAGGGAAACGGGCCGAGGTTTGTGTCTGGGGGCCTATGGCTGGGAGTGAGCGGCTGGCTCCTGAAAAGCTACCATAGGCAGGATGGTGACCAGACCCATGGTGGCAGCAGTGCCAAGTTGGGCTGGTTTGATAGTACCAAGTGGCTCCTGCAATCTACCATCAAAAAGTTGGCAGGCGAATTTTGTTTTCCAGGGAAAAGCGCCGTTGTTTGTGTTTGGCGGCCTGTGGCTGGGAGTGGCCGCCTGGCTCCTTAGAATCCACGATACGCAGGATGGTTCCCAGACCAGAGGTGGCACCAGTGCCAAGTCGGGCTGCTTTGATGGTTCAAAGTGGCTCCTGCAATCTGCCATCCAGAAGCGGGGTAGCTTACTTTTGTTTGCCAGGGAATCGGGCAGAGATTTGTGTCTGGGGCCTATGGCTGGGACTGACCGGCTGGCTCCTGAAAAGCTACGATAGGCAGGATGGTTACCAGACCCATGGAGGCACCAGTGCCAAGTTGGGCTGGTTTGATAGTACCAAGTGGTTCCTGAAATCTGCCATGCAGAAGCGGGACAGCTTACTTTTATTTACCATGGAAATGGGCCGAGCTTTGTGTCTGGGCGCCTGTGGCTGGGAGTGACCGGCTGGCTCCTGAAAAGCTACGATAGGCAGGATTGTGACAAGACCCATGGTGGCACCAGTGCCAAGTTGCGCTGGTTTGATAGCACGAAGTGGCTCCTGCAATCTGCCATCAAAAATTGGTAGGCGAGTTTTGTTTTCCAGGGAAAAGAGCCGTTGTTTGTGTTTGGGGGCCTGTGGCTGGGAGTGGCCGGCTGGCTCCTTAGAATCCACGATACGCAGGATGGTTCCCAGACCAGAGGTGGCACCAGTGCCAAGTTGGGCTGTTTTTTTAGTACCAAGTGCGTCCTGCAATCTGCCATCCAGAAGAGGGGCAGTTGAGTTTTGTTTGCCAGAGAAAAGGGCCGTGGTTTGTGTTTGAGGGCATATGGCTGAGAGTGGCCGGCTGACACCACAAAATCCACAATAGGCAGGATGGTTCCCAGAGCCAAGGTGGCACCAGTGCCAAGTCGGGCTGGTTTGATAGTACTAAATAGCTCCTGCAATCTGCCATCCAGAAGCGGGGTAGCTTAATTTTGTTTGTCAGGGAAACGGGCAGAGCTTTGTGTCTGGGGTCCTGTGGCTGGGAGTGGCCGGCTGGCTCCTTAGAATCCACGATACACAGGATGGTTCCCAGACCAGTGGTGGCACCAGTGCCAAGTTGGGCTGGTTTGATAGTACCAAGTGGCTCCTGCAATCTGCCATCAAAAAGTTGGCAGGCGAGTTTTGTTTTCCAGGGAAAAGCGCCGTTGTTTGTGTTTGAGGGCATATGGCTGAGAGTGGCCGGCTGACACCACAAAATCCACAATACGCAGGATGGTTCCCAGACCCGAGGTGGCACCAGTGCCAAGTCGGGATAGTTTGATGGTGCAAAGTGGCTCCTGCAATCTGCCATCCAGAAGCGGGGCAGCTTACTTTTGTTTGCCAGGGAAACGGGCCGAGGTTTTTTTCTGGGGGCCTATGGTTGGGAGTGACCGGCTGGCTCCTGAAAAGCTACAGTAGGCAGGATGATTACCAGACCCATGGTGGCACCAGTGCCAAGTTGGGCTGATTTGATAGTACCAAGTGGCTCCTGCAATCTGCCATCCAAAAGCAGGGCAACTGAGTTTTGTTTGCCAGAGAAAAGCGCTGTTGTTTGTGTTTGGGGTCCTGTGGCTGGCAGTGGCCGGCTGGCTCCTTAGAATCCACGATACGCAGGATGGTTCCCAGACCCGAGGTGGCACCAGTGCCAAGTCGGGCTGGTTTGATGGTTCAAAGTGGCTCCTGCAATCTGCCATCCTGAAGCGGGGTAGCTTACTTTTGTTTGCCGAGGAAACGGGCAGAGATTTGTGTATGGGCCCTATGGCTGGGACTGACCGGCTGGCTCCTGAAAAGCTACGATAGGCAGGATGGTTACCAGACCCATGGAGGCACCAGTGCCAAGTTGGGCTGGTTTGATAGTACCAAGTGGCTCCTGCAATCTGCCATCCAGAAGCGAGGCAGCTTACTTTTGTTTGCCAGGGAAACGGGCCGAGGTTTCTGTCTGGCGGCCTATGGCTGGGAGTGACCGGCTGGCTCCTGAAAAGCTCCGATAGGCAGGATGCTGACCAGACCCATGCTGGCAGCAGTGCCAAGTTGGGCTGGTTTCATAGTACCAAGTGGCTCCTGCAATCTGCCATCAAAAAGTTGGCAGGCCAGTTTTGTTTTCCAGGGAAAAGCGCCGTTGTTTGTGTTTGGGGCCCTGTGGCTGGGAGTGGCCGCCTGTCGTCTTAGAATCCACGTTACGCAGCATGGTTCCCAGATCCAAGGTGGCACCAGTGCCAAGTCGGGCTGGTTTGATAGCACCAAGTGGCTCCTGCAATCTGCCATCCAGAAGCGGGGCAGCTTACTTTTGTTTGCCAGGGAAACGGGCCGAGGTATTTGTCTGGGGCCCTATGGCAGGGAGTGACTGGCTGGCTCCTGAAAAGCTACGATAGGCAGGATGTTTACCAGACCCATGGCGGCACCAGTGCCAAGTTGGGCTGGTTTGATAGTACCAAGTGGCTCCTGCAATCTGCCATCCTGAAGCGGGGCAGCTTACTTTTGTTTTCCATGGAAACGGGCCGAGGTTTCTGTCTGGGGATCTATGGCTGGGAGTGACCTCCTGTCTCCTGAAAAGCTATGCTAGGCAGGATGGTGACCAGACCCATGGTGGCACCAGTGCCAAGTTGGGCTGGTTTGATAGTAATAAATAGCTCCTGCAATCTGCCATCAAAATGTTGGCAGGCGAGTTTTGTTTTCCGGGGAAAAGCGCCGTTGTTTGTGTTTGGGGCCCTGTGGCTCGGAGTGGCCGGGTGGCTGCTTAGAATCCACAATATGCAGGATGGTTCCCAGGCCAGAGGTGGCACCAGTGTCAAGTTGGGCTGGTTTGATGGTGCAAAGTGGCTCCTACAATCTGCCATCCAGAAGCGGGGTAGCTTACTTTTGTTTGCCATGGAAACGGGCCGAAATTCTTGTCTGGGGGCCAGTGCCTGGGGCTGGCTGGCTGGCCCCTGAAAAGCTACGATAGGCAGGATGGTGACCAGACCCATGGTGGCACCAGTGCCAAGTTGGGCTGGTTTGATAGTACCAAGTGGCTCCTGCAATCTGCCATCCAGAAGCGGGGCAGCTTAATTTTGTTTGCCAGGGAAACGGGCCGAGGTATTTGTCTGGGGGCCTACGGCTGGGAGTGACCGGCTGGCTCCTGAAATGCTACGTTAAGCAGGATGGTGACCAGACCCATAGTGGCACCAGTGCCAAGTTGGGCTGGTTTGATAGTACCAAGTGGCTCCTGCACTCTGCCATCAAAAAGCTAGCAGGCGAGTTTTGTTTTCCAGGGAAAAGTGCCGTTGTTTGTGTTTGGGGGCCTGTGGCTGGGAGTGGCCGGCTGGCTCCTTAGAACCCACGATACGCAGCATGGTTCCCAGACAAGAGGTGGCACCAGTGCCAAGTTGGGCTGGTTTGATGATGCCAAGTTGCTCCTGCAATCTGCCATCCAGAAGCGAGGTAGCTTACTTTTGTTTGCCAGGGAAACGGGCAGAGCTTTGTGTCTGGGGCCTATGGCTGGGACTGACCGGCTGGCTCCTGAAAAGCTACGATACGCAGGATGGTGACCAGACCCATGGAGGCACCAGTGAAAAGTTGGGCTGGTTTGATAGTACCAAGTGGCTCCTGCAATCTGCCATCCAAAAGCAGGGCAGCTGAGTTTTGTTTGCCAAAGAAAAGGGCTGTGGTATGTGTTTAGTTCCTGTGGCTGGGAGTGGCCGGCTGGCTCCTTAAATTCCATGATACGCAGCATCGTTCCCAGGCCCAAGGTGGCACCAGTGCCAAGTTGGGCTGGTTTGACAGTGTCAAGCGCCTCCTGCAATCTCCCATCCACAAGTGGGGCAGCTGAGATTTTTTTGCCTGTGAATCGGGCCATTGTTTTTGATTGGGGTCTGTGGCCGAGAGTGGTCGGCTGGCTCCTGACAATCCATAATACGCAGGATGGTTCCCAGACCCAAGGTGGCACCAGTGCCAAGTTGGGCTGGTTTGATTTTACAAAGTGCGTCCTGCAATCTGCCATTCAGAAGCGGGGCAGCTGAGTTTTGTTTGCCAGAGAAAAGGGCCGTGGTTTTTGTTTGGGGGCCTATGGCTCAGAGTGGCCGGCTGGCCCCTGAAAATCCACGATAGGCAGGATGGTTCCCAGACCCAAGGTGGCACCAGAGCCAAGTCGGGCTGGTTTGATGGTGCAAAGTGGCTCCTGCAATCTGCCATCCCGACGCGGGGCAGCTGATTTTTGTTTGCCAGAGAACAAGTCCGTGGTTCATTTTTGGGGGCATATGGCTGGGAGTGGCCGGCTGGCTCCTTAAAAAGCTCGATACGCATGATGGTTCCCAGGCCAGAGGTGGCACCAGTGCCAAGTTGGGCTGTTTTTGTAGTACCAAGTGCGTCCTGCAATTTGCCTTCCAGAAGAGGGGCAGTTGAGTTTTGTTTGCCAGAGAAAAGGGCCGTGGTTTGTGTTTGAGGGCATATGGCTGAGAGTGGCCGGCTGACACCTGAAAATCCACAATAGGCAGGATGGTTCCCAGTGCCAAGGTGGCACCAGTGCCAAGTCGGGCTGGTTTGATAGTACTAAATAGCTCCTGCAATCTGCCATCAAAAAGTTGGCAGGCGAGTTTTGTTTTCCAGGGAAAAGCGCCGTTGTTTTTGTTTGGGGGCCTGTGCCTGGGAGTGGCCGGCTGGCTCCTTAGAATCCACGATACGCAGGATGGTTCCCAGACCAGAAGTGGCACCAGTGCCAAGTTGGGCTGGTTTGATGGTGCAAAGTGGCTCCTGCAATCTGCCATCCAGAAGCGGGGTAGCTTACTTTTGTTTGCCAGGGAAACGGGCAGAATTTTGTGTCTGGGGGCCAATGGCTGGGAGTGGCCAGCTGGCTCCTTAAAATGCACGATACGCAGGATGGTGACCAGACCCAAGGTGGTACCAGTGCCAAGTTGGGCTGCTTTTGTAGTACCAAGTGCGTCCTGCAATTTGCCATCCAGAAGAGGGGCAGTTGAGTTTTGTTTACCAGAGTAAAGTGCCGTGGTTTGTTTTTGGGGGCCTATGGCTGAGAGTGGCCGGCTGGCCCCTGAAAATCCACGATAGGCAGGATGGTTCCCAGATCCAAGGTGGCACCAGTGCCAAGTCGGGCTGGTTTGATGGTGCAAAGTGGCTCCTGCAATCTGCCATCCAGACGCGGGGCAGCGGATTTTTGTTTGCTGGAGAAAAGTTCCGTGGTTTGTTTTTGGCGGTATATGGCTGGGCGTGGCCGGCTGGCTCCTTAAAAAGCTCGATACGCAGGATGGTTCCCAGAGCCAAGGTGGCATCAGTGCCAAGTCGGGCTGTTTTCGTAGTACCAAGTGCGTCCTGCAATTTGCCATCCAGAAGAGGGGCAGTTGAGTTTTGTTTGCCAGAGAAAAGGGCCGTGGTTTGTGTTTGGGGGCATATGGCTGAGAGTGGCCGGCTGGCCCCTGAAAATCCACAATAGGCAGGATGGTTCCCAGAGCCAAGGTGGCATCACTGCCAAGTCGGGCTGGTTTGATAGTACCAAGTGGCTCCTGCAATCTGCCATCTAGAAGCGGGGCAGCTTACTTTTGTTTGCCAGGGAAACGGGCCGAGGTTTGTGTCTCGCGGCCTATGGCTGAGAGTGACCGGCTAGGTCCTGAAAAGCTACAATAGGCAGGATGGTTACCAGACCCATGGTGGCAGCAGTGCCAAGTTGGGCTGGTTTGATAGTACCAAGTGGCTCCTGCAATCTGCCATCAAAAAGTTTGCAGGCCAGTTTTGTTTTCCAGGGAAAAGCGCTGTTGTTTTTGTTTGGGGGCCTGTGGCTGGGAGTGGCCAGCTGGCTCCTTAGAATCCACGATACGCAGGATGGTTCCCAGACCAGAGGTGGCACCAGTGCCAAGTTGGGCTGGTTTGATGGTGCAAAGTGTCTCCTGCAATCTGCCATCCAGAAGCGTGATAGCTTACTTTTGTTTGCCAGGGAAACGGGCCGAGCTTTGTGTCTGGCGCCCATGGCTGGGAGTGACCGGCTGGCTCCTGAAAAGCTACGATAGGCAGGATGGTTACCAGACCCACGGAGGCACCAGTGCCAAGTTGGGCTGGTTTGATAGTACCAAGTGGCTCCTGCAATCTGCCATCCAGAAGAGGGGCTGTTGAGTTTTGTTTGCCAGAGAAAAGGGCCGTGGTTTTTGTTTGGGGGCCTATGGCTCAGAGTGGCCGGCTGGCCCCTAAAAATCCACGATAGGCAGAATGGTTCCCAGACCCAAGGTGGCACCAGTGCCAAGTCGGGCTGGTTTGATGGTGCAAAATGGCTCCTGCAATCTGCCATCCCAACGCGGGGCAGCTGATTTTTGTTTGCCAGAGAACAAGTCCGTGGTTCATTTTTGGGGGCATATGGCTGGGAGGGGCCGGCTGGCTCCTTAAAATGCTCGATAGGCAGGATGGTTCCCAGACCAGTGGTGGCACCAGTGCCAAGTTGGGCTGTTTTTGTAGTACCAAGTGCGTCCTGCAATTTGCCATCCAGAAGCGGGGCAGCTTACTTTTGTTTGCCAGGGAAACGGGCCGAGGTTTTTGTCTGGGGGCCTATGGCTGGGAGTGACCGGCTGGCTCCTGAAAAGCTACGATAGGCAGGATGGTTACCAGACCCATGGTGGCACCAGTGCCAAGTTGGGCTCTTTTTGTAGTACCAAGTGCGTCCTGCAATTTGCCCTCCAGAAGAGGGGCAGTTGAGTTTTGTTTGCCAGAGAAAAGGGCCGTGGTTTGTGCTTGAGGGCATATGGCTGAGAGTGGCCGGCTGGCTCCTAAAAATCCACAATAGGCAGCATGGTTCCCAGACCCAAGGTGGCACCAGTGCCAAGTCGGGCTGGTTTGATGGTGCAAAGTGTCTCCTGCAATCTGCCATCCAGAAGCGGGGTAGCCGATTTTTGTTTGCAAGAGAAAAGGTCTTTGGTTTTTATTGGGCGCCTGTGACTGGGAGTGGCCGGCTGACTCATTAGAATCCACGATACGCAGCATGGTTCCCAGAGCCAAGGTGGCACCAGTGCCAAGTTGGGCTGGTTTTGTAGTAGCACGTGGCTCCTGCAATTTGCCATCCAGAAGAGGGGCAGTTGAGTTTTGTTGGCCAGAGGAAAGGGCTGTGGTTTTTGTTTGGGCTACATGGCTGAGAGTGGCCGGCTGGCCCCTGAAAATCCACGATAGGCAGGATAGTTCCGAGATCCAAGGTGGGACCAGTGCCAAGTCGGGCTGGTTTTATGTTACAAAGTGGCTCCTGCAATCTGCCATCAAAAAGTTGGCAGGCGAGTTTTGTTTTCCAGGGAAAAGCGCCGTTGTTTGTGTTTGGGGACCTGTGGCTGGGAGTGGCCGGCTGGCTCCTTAGAATCCACGATACGCAGGATGGTTCCCAGACCCAAGGTGGCAGCAGTGCCAAGTTGGGCTGGTTTGATGGTGCAAAGTGGCTCCTCTAATCTGCCATCCAGAAGCGGGGTAGCTTACTTTTGTTTGCCAGGGAAACGGGCAGAGCTTTGTGTCTGGGGGCCTATGGCTGGGAGTGACCGGCTGGCTCCTTAAAATGCACGACACGCAGGATGGTTCCCAGACCAGAGGTGGCACCAGTGCCAAGTTGGGCTGTTTTTGTAGTACCAAGTGCGTCCTGCAATTTGCCTTCCAGAAGAGGGGCAGTTGAGTTTTGTTTGCCAGAGAAAAGGGCCGTGGTTTGTGTTTGAGGGCATATGGCTGAGAGTGGCCGGCTGACACCTGAAAATCCACAATAGGCAGGATGGTTCCCAGAGCCAAGGTGGCACCAGTGCCAAGTCGGGCTGGTTTGATAGTACTAAATAGCTCCTGCAATCTGCCATCCAGAAGCGGGGTAGCTTAATTTTGTTTGTCAGGGAAACGGGCAGAGCTTTGTGTCTGGGGTCCTGTGGCTGGGAGTGGCCGGCTGGCTCCTTAGAATCCACGATACACAGGATGGTTCCCAGACCAGTGGTGGCACCAGTGTCAAGTTGGGCTGGTTTGATAGTACCAAGTGGCTCCTGCAATCTGCCATCAAAAAGTTGGCAGGCGAGTTTTGTTTACCAGAGTAAAGTGCCGTGGTTTGTTTTTGGGGGCCTATGGCTGAGAGTGGCCGACTGGCCCCTGAAAATCCACAATAGGCAGGATGGTTCCCAGATCCAAGGTGGCACCAGTGCCAAGTCGGGCTGGTTTGATGGTGCAAAGTGGCTCCTGCAATCTGCCATCCAGACGCGGGGCAGCGGATTTTTGTTTGCTGGAGAAAAGTTCCGTGGTTTGTTTTTGGCGGTATATGGATGGGAGTGGCCGGCTGTCTCCTTAAAAAGCTCGATACGCTGGGTGGTTCCCTGACCCAATGTGGCATCAGTGCCAAGTCGGGCTGTTTTCGTAGTACCAAGTGCGTCCTTCAATTTGCCGTCCAGAAGAGGGGCAGTTGAGTTTTGTTTGCCAGAGAAAAGGACCGTGATTTGTGTTTGGGGGCATATGGCAGAGAGTGGCCGGCTGGCCCCTGAAAATCCACGATAGGCAGGATGGTTCCCAGAGCCAAGGTGGCACCACTGCCAAGTCGGGCTGGTATGATAGTAATAAATAGCTCCTGCAATCTGCCATCCAGAAGCGGGGCAGCTTACTTTTGTTTGCCAGGGAAACGGGCCGAGGTTTCTGTCTGGCGGCCTATGGCTGGGAGTGACCGGCTGGCTCCCGAAAAGCTACGATAGGCAGGATGGTGACCAGACCCATGGTGGCACCAGTGCCAAGTTGGGCTGGTTTGATAGTACCAAGTGGCTCCTGCAATCTGCCATCAAAAAGTTGGCAGGCCAGTTTTGTTTTCCAGGGAAAAGCGCCGTTGTTTGTGTTTGGGGGCCTGCGGCTGGGAGTGGCCGGCTGGCGCCTTAGAATCTACGTTACGCAGCATGGTTCCCAGACCCAAGGTGGCACCAGTGCCAAGTCGGGCTGGTTTGATAGTACCAAGTGGCTCCTGCAATCTGCCATCCAGAAGCGGGGCAGCTTACTTTTGTTTGCCAGGGAAACGGGCCGAGGTTTGTGTCTGGGGGCCTATGGCTGGGAGTGAGCGGCTGGCTCCTGAAAAGCTACCATAGGCAGGATGGTGACCAGACCCATGGTGGCAGCAGTGCCAAGTTGGGCTGGTTTGATAGTACCAAGTGGCTCCTGCAATCTACCATCAAAAAGTTGGCAGGCGAATTTTGTTTTCCAGGGAAAAGCGCCGTTGTTTGTGTTTGGCGGCCTGTGGCTGGGAGTGGCCGCCTGGCTCCTTAGAATCCACGATACGCAGGATGGTTCCCAGACCAGAGGTGGCACCAGTGCCAAGTCGGGCTGCTTTGATGGTTCAAAGTGGCTCCTGCAATCTGCCATCCAGAAGCGGGGTAGCTTACTTTTGTTTGCCAGGGAATCGGGCAGAGCTTTGTGTCTGGGGCCTATGGCTGGGACTGACCGGCTGGCTCCTGAAAAGCTACGATAGGCAGGATGGTTACCAGACCCATGGAGGCACCAGTGCCAAGTTGGGCTGGTTTGATAGTACCAAGTGGTTCCTGAAATCTGCCATGCAGAAGCGGGACAGCTTACTTTTATTTACCATGGAAATGGGCCGAGCTTTGTGTCTGGGCGCCTGTGGCTGGGAGTGACCGGCTGGCTCCTGAAAAGCTACGATAGGCAGGATTGTGACAAGACCCATGGTGGCACCAGTGCCAAGTTGCGCTGGTTTGATAGCACAAAGTGGCTCCTGCAATCTGCCATCAAAAATTGGTAGGCGAGTTTTGTTTTCCAGGGAAAAGAGCCGTTGTTTGTGTTTGGGGGCCTGTGGCTGGGAGTGGCCGGCTGGCTCCTTAGAATCCACGATACGCAGGATGGTTCCCAGACCAGAGGTGGCACCAGTGCCAAGTTGGGCTGTTTTTTTAGTACCAAGTGCGTCCTGCAATCTGCCATCCAGAAGAGGGGCAGTTGAGTTTTGTTTGCCAGAGAAAAGGGCCGTGGTTTGTGTTTGAGGGCATATGGCTGAGAGTGGCCGGCTGACACCACAAAATCCACAATAGGCAGGATGGTTCCCAGAGCCAAGGTGGCACCAGTGCCAAGTCGGGCTGGTTTGATAGTACTAAATAGCTCCTGCAATCTGCCATCCAGAAGCGGGGTAGCTTAATTTTGTTTGTCAGGGAAACGGGCAGAGCTTTGTGTCTGGGGTCCTGTGGCTGGGAGTGGCCGGCTGGCTCCTTAGAATCCACGATACACAGGATGGTTCCCAGACCAGTGGTGGCACCAGTGCCAAGTTGGGCTGGTTTGATAGTACCAAGTGGCTCCTGCAATCTGCCATCAAAAAGTTGGCAGGCGAGTTTTGTTTTCCAGGGAAAAGCGCCGTTGTTTGTGTTTGAGGGCATATGGCTGAGAGTGGCCGGCTGACACCACAAAATCCACAATACGCAGGATGGTTCCCAGACCCGAGGTGGCACCAGTGCCAAGTCGGGATAGTTTGATGGTGCAAAGTGGCTCCTGCAATCTGCCATCCAGAAGCGGGGCAGCTTACTTTTGTTTGCCAGGGAAACGGGCCGAGGTTTTTTTCTGGGGGCCTATGGTTGGGAGTGACCGGCTGGCTCCTGAAAAGCTACAGTAGGCAGGATGATTACCAGACCCATGGTGGCACCAGTGCCAAGTTGGGCTGATTTGATAGTACCAAGTGGCTCCTGCAATCTGCCATCCAAAAGCAGGGCAACTGAGTTTTGTTTGCCAGAGAAAAGCGCTGTTGTTTGTGTTTGGGGTCCTGTGGCTGGCAGTGGCCGGCTGGCTCCTTAGAATCCACGATACGCAGGATGGTTCCCAGACCCGAGGTGGCACCAGTGCCAAGTCGGGCTGGTTTGATGGTTCAAAGTGGCTCCTGCAATCTGCCATCCTGAAGCGGGGTAGCTTACTTTTGTTTGCCGAGGAAACGGGCAGAGATTTGTGTATGGGCCCTATGGCTGGGACTGACCGGCTGGCTCCTGAAAAGCTACGATAGGCAGGATGGTTACCAGACCCATGGAGGCACCAGTGCCAAGTTGGGCTGGTTTGATAGTACCAAGTGGCTCCTGCAATCTGCCATCCAGAAGCGAGGCAGCTTACTTTTGTTTGCCAGGGAAACGGGCCGAGGTTTCTGTCTGGCGGCCTATGGCTGGGAGTGACCGGCTGGCTCCTGAAAAGCTCCGATAGGCAGGATGCTGACCAGACCCATGCTGGCAGCAGTGCCAAGTTGGGCTGGTTTCATAGTACCAAGTGGCTCCTGCAATCTGCCATCAAAAAGTTGGCAGGCCAGTTTTGTTTTCCAGGGAAAAGCGCCGTTGTTTGTGTTTGGGGCCCTGTGGCTGGGAGTGGCCGCCTGTCGTCTTAGAATCCACGTTACGCAGCATGGTTCCCAAATCCAAGGTGGCACCAGTGCCAAGTCGGGCTGGTTTGATAGCACCAAGTGGCTCCTGCAATCTGCCATCCAGAAGCGGGGCAGCTTACTTTTGTTTGCCAGGGAAACGGGCCGAGGTATTTGTCTGGGGCCCTATGGCAGGGAGTGACTGGCTGGCTCCTGAAAAGCTACGATAGGCAGGATGTTTACCAGACCCATGGCGGCACCAGTGCCAAGTTGGGCTGGTTTGATAGTACCAAGTGGCTCCTGCAATCTGCCATCCTGAAGCGGGGCAGCTTACTTTTGTTTTCCATGGAAACGGGCCGAGGTTTCTGTCTGGGGATCTATGGCTGGGAGTGACCTCCTGTCTCCTGAAAAGCTATGCTAGGCAGGATGGTGACCAGACCCATGGTGGCACCAGTGCCAAGTTGGGCTGGTTTGATAGTAATAAATAGCTCCTGCAATCTGCCATCAAAATGTTGGCAGGCGAGTTTTGTTTTCCGGGGAAAAGCGCCGTTGTTTGTGTTTGGGGCCCTGTGGCTCGGAGTGGCCGGGTGGCTGCTTAGAATCCACAATATGCAGGATGGTTCCCAGGCCAGAGGTGGCACCAGTGTCAAGTTGGGCTGGTTTGATGGTGCAAAGTGGCTCCTACAATCTGCCATCCAGAAGCGGGGTAGCTTACTTTTGTTTGCCATGGAAACGGGCCGAAATTCTTGTCTGGGGGCCAGTGCCTGGGGCTGGCTGGCTGGCCCCTGAAAAGCTACGATAGGCAGGATGGTGACCAGACCCATGGTGGCACCAGTGCCAAGTTGGGCTGGTTTGATAGTACCAAGTGGCTCCTGCAATCTGCCATCCAGAAGCGGGGCAGCTTAATTTTGTTTGCCAGGGAAACGGGCCGAGGTATTTGTCTGGGGGCCTACGGCTGGGAGTGACCGGCTGGCTCCTGAAATGCTACGTTAAGCAGGATGGTGACCAGACCCATAGTGGCACCAGTGCCAAGTTGGGCTGGTTTGATAGTACCAAGTGGCTCCTGCACTCTGCCATCAAAAAGCTAGCAGGCGAGTTTTGTTTTCCAGGGAAAAGTGCCGTTGTTTGTGTTTGGGGGCCTGTGGCTGGGAGTGGCCGGCTGGCTCCTTAGAACCCACGATACGCAGCATGGTTCCCAGACAAGAGGTGGCACCAGTGCCAAGTTGGGCTGGTTTGATGATGCCAAGTTGCTCCTGCAATCTGCCATCCAGAAGCGAGGTAGCTTACTTTTGTTTGCCAGGGAAACGGGCAGAGCTTTGTGTCTGGGGCCTATGGCTGGGACTGACCGGCTGGCTCCTGAAAAGCTACGATACGCAGGATGGTGACCAGACCCATGGAGGCACCAGTGAAAAGTTGGGCTGGTTTGATAGTACCAAGTGGCTCCTGCAATCTGCCATCCAAAAGCAGGGCAGCTGAGTTTTGTTTGCCAAAGAAAAGGGCTGTGGTATGTGTTTAGTTCCTCTGGCTGGGAGTGGCCGGCTGGCTCCTTAAATTCCATGATACGCAGCATCGTTCCCAGGCCCAAGGTGGCACCAGTGCCAAGTTGGGCTGGTTTGACAGTGTCAAGCGCCTCCTGCAATCTCCCATCCACAAGTGGGGCAGCTGAGATTTTTTTGCCTGTGAATCGGGCCATTGTTTTTGATTGGGGTCTGTGGCCGAGAGTGGTCGGCTGGCTCCTGACAATCCATAATACGCAGGATGGTTCCCAGACCCAAGGTGGCACCAGTGCCAAGTTGGGCTGGTTTGATTTTACAAAGTGCGTCCTGCAATCTGCCATTCAGAAGCGGGGCAGCTGAGTTTTGTTTGCCAGAATAAAGGGCCGTGGTTTTTGTTTGGGGGCCTATGGCTCAGAGTGGCCGGCTGGCCCCTGAAAATCCACGATAGGCAGGATGGTTCCCAGACCCAAGGTGGCACCAGAGCCAAGTCGGGCTGGTTTGATGGTGCAAAGTGGCTCCTGCAATCTGCCATCCCGACGCGGGGCAGCTGATTTTTGTTTGCCAGAGAACAAGTCCGTGGTTCATTTTTGGGGGCATATGGCTGGGAGTGGCCGGCTGGCTCCTTAAAAAGCTCGATACGCATGATGGTTCCCAGGCCAGAGGTGGCACCAGTGCCAAGTTGGGCTGTTTTTGTAGTACCAAGTGCGTCCTGCAATTTGCCTTCCAGAAGAGGGGCAGTTGAGTTTTGTTTGCCAGAGAAAAGGGCCGTGGTTTGTGTTTGAGGGCATATGGCTGAGAGTGGCCGGCTGACACCTGAAAATCCACAATAGGCAGGATGGTTCCCAGTGCCAAGGTGGCACCAGTGCCAAGTCGGGCTGGTTTGATAGTACTAAATAGCTCCTGCAATCTGCCATCAAAAAGTTGGCAGGCGAGTTTTGTTTTCCAGGGAAAAGCGCCGTTGTTTTTGTTTGGGGGCCTGTGCCTGGGAGTGGCCGGCTGGCTCCTTAGAATCCACGATACGCAGGATGGTTCCCAGACCAGAAGTGGCACCAGTGCCAAGTTGGGCTGGTTTGATGGTGCAAAGTGGCTCCTGCAATCTGCCATCCAGAAGCGGGGTAGCTTACTTTTGTTTGCCAGGGAAACGGGCAGAATTTTGTGTCTGGGGGCCAATGGCTGGGAGTGGCCAGCTGGCTCCTTAAAATGCACGATACGCAGGATGGTGACCAGACCCAAGGTGGTACCAGTGCCAAGTTGGGCTGCTTTTGTAGTACCAAGTGCGTCCTGCAATTTGCCATCCAGAAGAGGGGCAGTTGAGTTTTGTTTACCAGAGTAAAGTGCCGTGGTTTGTTTTTGGGGGCCTATGGCTGAGAGTGGCCGGCTGGCCCCTGAAAATCCACGATAGGCAGGATGGTTCCCAGATCCAAGGTGGCACCAGTGCCAAGTCGGGCTGGTTTGATGGTGCAAAGTGGCTCCTGCAATCTGCCATCCAGACGCGGGGCAGCGGATTTTTGTTTGCTGGAGAAAAGTTCCGTGGTTTGTTTTTGGCGGTATATGGCTGGGCGTGGCCGGCTGGCTCCTTAAAAAGCTCGATACGCAGGATGGTTCCCAGAGCCAAGGTGGCATCAGTGCCAAGTCGGGCTGTTTTCGTAGTACCAAGTGCGTCCTGCAATTTGCCATCCAGAAGAGGGGCAGTTGAGTTTTGTTTGCCAGAGAAAAGGGCCGTGGTTTGTGTTTGGGGGCATATGGCTGAGAGTGGCCGGCTGGCCCCTGAAAATCCACAATAGGCAGGATGGTTCCCAGAGCCAAGGTGGCATCACTGCCAAGTCGGGCTGGTTTGATAGTACCAAGTGGCTCCTGCAATCTGCCATCTAGAAGCGGGGCAGCTTACTTTTGTTTGCCAGGGAAACGGGCCGAGGTTTGTGTCTCGCGGCCTATGGCTGAGAGTGACCGGCTAGGTCCTGAAAAGCTACAATAGGCAGGATGGTTACCAGACCCATGGTGGCAGCAGTGCCAAGTTGGGCTGGTTTGATAGTACCAAGTGGCTCCTGCAATCTGCCATCAAAAAGTTTGCAGGCCAGTTTTGTTTTCCAGGGAAAAGCGCTGTTGTTTTTGTTTGGGGGCCTGTGGCTGGGAGTGGCCAGCTGGCTCCTTAGAATCCACGATACGCAGGATGGTTCCCAGACCAGAGGTGGCACCAGTGCCAAGTTGGGCTGGTTTGATGGTGCAAAGTGTCTCCTGCAATCTGCCATCCAGAAGCGTGATAGCTTACTTTTGTTTGCCAGGGAAACGGGCCGAGCTTTGTGTCTGGCGCCCATGGCTGGGAGTGACCGGCTGGCTCCTGAAAAGCTACGATAGGCAGGATGGTTACCAGACCCACGGAGGCACCAGTGCCAAGTTGGGCTGGTTTGATAGTACCAAGTGGCTCCTGCAATCTGCCATCCAGAAGAGGGGCTGTTGAGTTTTGTTTGCCAGAGAAAAGGGCCGTGGTTTTTGTTTGGGGGCCTATGGCTCAGAGTGGCCGGCTGGCCCCTAAAAATCCACGATAGGCAGAATGGTTCCCAGACCCAAGGTGGCACCAGTGCCAAGTCGGGCTGGTTTGATGGTGCAAAATGGCTCCTGCAATCTGCCATCCCAACGCGGGGCAGCTGATTTTTGTTTGCCAGAGAACAAGTCCGTGGTTCATTTTTGGGGGCATATGGCTGGGAGGGGCCGGCTGGCTCCTTAAAATGCTCGATAGGCAGGATGGTTCCCAGACCAGTGGTGGCACCAGTGCCAAGTTGGGCTGTTTTTGTAGTACCAAGTGCGTCCTGCAATTTGCCATCCAGAAGCGGGGCAGCTTACTTTTGTTTGCCAGGGAAACGGGCCGAGGTTTTTGTCTGGGGGCCTATGGCTGGGAGTGACCGGCTGGCTCCTGAAAAGCTACGATAGGCAGGATGGTTACCAGACCCATGGTGGCACCAGTGCCAAGTTGGGCTCTTTTTGTAGTACCAAGTGCGTCCTGCAATTTGCCCTCCAGAAGAGGGGCAGTTGAGTTTTGTTTGCCAGAGAAAAGGGCCGTGGTTTGTGCTTGAGGGCATATGGCTGAGAGTGGCCGGCTGGCTCCTAAAAATCCACATTACGCAGCATGGTTCCCAGACCCAAGGTGGCACCAGTGCCAAGTCGGGCTGGTTTGATGGTGCAAAGTGTCTCCTGCAATCTGCCATCCAGAAGCGGGGTAGCCGATTTTTGTTTGCAAGAGAAAAGGTCTTTGGTTTTTATTGGGCGCCTGTGACTGGGAGTGGCCGGCTGACTCATTAGAATCCACGATACGCAGCATGGTTCCCAGAGCCAAGGTGGCACCAGTGCCAAGTTGGGCTGGTTTTGTAGTAGCACGTGGCTCCTGCAATTTGCCATCCAGAAGAGGGGCAGTTGAGTTTTGTTGGCCAGAGGAAAGGGCTGTGGTTTTTGTTTGGGCTACATGGCTGAGAGTGGCCGGCTGGCCCCTGAAAATCCACGATAGGCAGGATAGTTCCGAGATCCAAGGTGGGACCAGTGCCAAGTCGGGCTGGTTTTATGTTACAAAGTGGCTCCTGCAATCTGCCATCAAAAAGTTGGCAGGCGAGTTTTGTTTTCCAGGGAAAAGCGCCGTTGTTTGTGTTTGGGGGCCTGTGGCTGGGAGTGGCCGCCTGGCTCCTTAGAATCCACGATACGCAGGATGGTTCCCAGACCAGAGGTGGCACCAGTGCCAAGTCGGGCTGCTTTGATGGTTCAAAGTGGCTCCTGCAATCTGCCATCCCAACGCGGGGCAGCTGATTTTTGTTTGCCAGAGAACAAGTCCGTGGTTCATTTTTGGGGGCATATGGCTGGGAGGGGCCGGCTGGCTCCTTAAAATGCTCGATAGGCAGGATGGTTCCCAGACCAGTGGTGGCACCAGTGCCAAGTTGGGCTGTTTTTGTAGTACCAAGTGCGTCCTGCAATTTGCCATCCAGAAGCGGGGCAGCTTACTTTTGTTTGCCAGGGAAACGGGCCGAGGTTTTTGTCTGGGGGCCTATGGCTGGGAGTGACCGGCTGGCTCCTGAAAAGCTACGATAGGCAGGATGGTTACCAGACCCATGGTGGCACCAGTGCCAAGTTGGGCTCTTTTTGTAGTACCAAGTGCGTCCTGCAATTTGCCCTCCAGAAGAGGGGCAGTTGAGTTTTGTTTGCCAGAGAAAAGGGCCGTGGTTTGTGCTTGAGGGCATATGGCTGAGAGTGGCCGGCTGGCTCCTAAAAATCCACATTACGCAGCATGGTTCCCAGACCCAAGGTGGCACCAGTGCCAAGTCGGGCTGGTTTGATGGTGCAAAGTGTCTCCTGCAATCTGCCATCCAGAAGCGGGGTAGCCGATTTTTGTTTGCAAGAGAAAAGGTCTTTGGTTTTTATTGGGCGCCTGTGACTGGGAGTGGCCGGCTGACTCATTAGAATCCACGATACGCAGCATGGTTCCCAGAGCCAAGGTGGCACCAGTGCCAAGTTGGGCTGGTTTTGTAGTAGCACGTGGCTCCTGCAATTTGCCATCCAGAAGAGGGGCAGTTGAGTTTTGTTGGCCAGAGGAAAGGGCTGTGGTTTTTGTTTGGGCTACATGGCTGAGAGTGGCCGGCTGGCCCCTGAAAATCCACGATAGGCAGGATAGTTCCGAGATCCAAGGTGGGACCAGTGCCAAGTCGGGCTGGTTTTATGTTACAAAGTGGCTCCTGCAATCTGCCATCAAAAAGTTGGCAGGCGAGTTTTGTTTTCCAGGGAAAAGCGCCGTTGTTTGTGTTTGGGGACCTGTGGCTGGGAGTGGCCGGCTGGCTCCTTAGAATCCACGATACGCAGGATGGTTCCCAGACCCAAGGTGGCAGCAGTGCCAAGTTGGGCTGGTTTGATGGTGCAAAGTGGCTCCTCTAATCTGCCATCCAGAAGCGGGGTAGCTTACTTTTGTTTGCCAGGGAAACGGGCAGAGCTTTGTGTCTGGGGGCCTATGGCTGGGAGTGACCGGCTGGCTCCTTAAAATGCACGACACGCAGGATGGTTCCCAGACCAGAGGTGGCACCAGTGCCAAGTTGGGCTGTTTTTGTAGTACCAAGTGCGTCCTGCAATTTGCCTTCCAGAAGAGGGGCAGTTGAGTTTTGTTTGCCAGAGAAAAGGGCCGTGGTTTGTGTTTGAGGGCATATGGCTGAGAGTGGCCGGCTGACACCACAAAATCCACAATAGGCAGGATGGTTCCCAGAGCCAAGGTGGCACCAGTGCCAAGTCGGGCTGGTTTGATAGTACTAAATAGCTCCTGCAATCTGCCATCCAGAAGCGGGGTAGCTTAATTTTGTTTGTCAGGGAAACGGGCAGAGCTTTGTGTCTGGGGTCCTGTGGCTGGGAGTGGCCGGCTGGCTCCTTAGAATCCACGATACACAGGATGGTTCCCAGACCAGTGGTGGCACCAGTGCCAAGTTGGGCTGGTTTGATAGTACCAAGTGGCTCCTGCAATCTGCCATCAAAAAGTTGGCAGGCGAGTTTTGTTTACCAGAGTAAAGTGCCGTGGTTTGTTTTTGGGGGCCTATGGCTGAGAGTGGCCGACTGGCCCCTGAAAATCCACAATAGGCAGGATGGTTCCCAGATCCAAGGTGGCACCAGTGCCAAGTCGGGCTGGTTTGATGGTGCAAAGTGGCTCCTGCAATCTGCCATCCAGACGCGGGGCAGCGGATTTTTGTTTGCTGGAGAAAAGTTCCGTGGTTTGTTTTTGGCGGTATATGGATGGGAGTGGCCGGCTGTCTCCTTAAAAAGCTCGATACGCTGGGTGGTTCCCTGACCCAATGTGGCATCAGTGCCAAGTCGGGCTGTTTTCGTAGTACCAAGTGCGTCCTTCAATTTGCCGTCCAGAAGAGGGGCAGTTGAGTTTTGTTTGCCAGAGAAAAGGACCGTGATTTGTGTTTGGGGGCATATGGCAGAGAGTGGCCGGCTGGCCCCTGAAAATCCACGATAGGCAGGATGGTTCCCAGAGCCAAGGTGGCACCAGTGCCAAGTCGGGCTGGTATGATAGTAATAAATAGCTCCTGCAATCTGCCATCCAGAAGCGGGGCAGCTTACTTTTGTTTGCCAGAGAAACGGGCCGAGGTTTCTGTCTGGCGGCCTATGGCTGGGAGTGACCGGCTGGCTCCCGAAAAGCTACGATAGGCAGGATGGTGACCAGACCCATGGTGGCACCAGTGCCAAGTTGGGCTGGTTTGATAGTACCAAGTGGCTCCTGCAATCTGCCATCAAAAAGTTGGCAGGCCAGTTTTGTTTTCCAGGGAAAAGCGCCGTTGTTTGTGTTTGGGGGCCTGCGGCTGGGAGTGGCCGGCTGGCGCCTTAGAATCTACGTTACGCAGCATGGTTCCCAGACCCAAGGTGGCACCAGTGCCAAGTCGGGCTGGTTTGATAGTACCAAGTGGCT
This sequence comes from Melospiza georgiana, assembly GCF_028018845.1. Classification (NCBI taxonomy): domain Eukaryota; kingdom Metazoa; phylum Chordata; class Aves; order Passeriformes; family Passerellidae; genus Melospiza; species Melospiza georgiana. The sequence continues at coordinate 32,265,197 of NC_080435.1, forward strand.
CCTGCAATCTGCCATCCAGAAGCGGGGCAGCTTACTTTTGTTTGCCAGGGAAACGGGCCGAGGTTTGTGTCTGGGGGCCTATGGCTGGGAGTGAGCGGCTGGCTCCTGAAAAGCTACCATAGGCAGGATGGTGACCAGACCCATGGTGGCAGCAGTGCCAAGTTGGGCTGGTTTGATAGTACCAAGTGGCTCCTGCAATCTACCATCAAAAAGTTGGCAGGCGAATTTTGTTTTTCAGGGAAAAGCGCCGTTGTTTGTGTTTGGCGGCCTGTGGCTGGGAGTGGCCGCCTGGCTCCTTAGAATCCACGATACGCAGGATGGTTCCCAGACCAGAGGTGGCACCAGTGCCAAGTCGGGCTGCTTTGATGGTTCAAAGTGGCTCCTGCAATCTGCCATCCAGAAGCGGGGTAGCTTACTTTTGTTTGCCAGGGAATCGGGCAGAGCTTTGTGTCTGGGGCCTATGGCTGGGACTGACCGGCTGGCTCCTGAAAAGCTACGATAGGCAGGATGGTTACCAGACCCATGGAGGCACCAGTGCCAAGTTGGGCTGGTTTGATAGTACCAAGTGGTTCCTGAAATCTGCCATGCAGAAGCGGGACAGCTTACTTTTATTTACCATGGAAATGGGCCGAGCTTTGTGTCTGGGCGCCTGTGGCTGGGAGTGACCGGCTGGCTCCTGAAAAGCTACGATAGGCAGGATTGTGACAAGACCCATGGTGGCACCAGTGCCAAGTTGCGCTGGTTTGATAGCACGAAGTGGCTCCTGCAATCTGCCATCAAAAATTGGTAGGCGAGTTTTGTTTTCCAGGGAAAAGAGCCGTTGTTTGTGTTTGGGGGCCTGTGGCTGGGAGTGGCCGGCTGGCTCCTTAGAATCCACGATACGCAGGATGGTTCCCAGACCAGAGGTGGCACCAGTGCCAAGTTGGGCTGTTTTTTTAGTACCAAGTGCGTCCTGCAATCTGCCATCCAGAAGAGGGGCAGTTGAGTTTTGTTTGCCAGAGAAAAGGGCCGTGGTTTGTGTTTGAGGGCATATGGCTGAGAGTGGCCGGCTGACACCACAAAATCCACAATAGGCAGGATGGTTCCCAGACCCAAGGTGGCACCAGTGCCAAGTCGGGCTGGTTTGATAGTACTAAATAGCTCCTGCAATCTGCCATCCAGAAGCGGGGTAGCTTAATTTTGTTTGTCAGGGAAACGGGCAGAGCTTTGTGTCTGGGGTCCTGTGGCTGGGAGTGGCCGGCTGGCTCCTTAGAATCCACGATACACAGGATGGTTCCCAGACCAGTGGTGGCACCAGTGCCAAGTTGGGCTGGTTTGATAGTACCAAGTGGCTCCTGCAATCTGCCATCAAAAAGTTGGCAGGCGAGTTTTGTTTTCCAGGGAAAAGCGCCGTTGTTTGTGTTTGAGGGCATATGGCTGAGAGTGGCCGGCTGACACCACAAAATCCACAATACGCAGGATGGTTCCCAGACCCGAGGTGGCACCAGTGCCAAGTCGGGATAGTTTGATGGTGCAAAGTGGCTCCTGCAATCTGCCATCCAGAAGCGGGGCAGCTTACTTTTGTTTGCCAGGGAAACGGGCCGAGGTTTTTTTCTGGGGGCCTATGGTTGGGAGTGACCGGCTGGCTCCTGAAAAGCTACAGTAGGCAGGATGATTACCAGACCCATGGTGGCACCAGTGCCAAGTTGGGCTGATTTGATAGTACCAAGTGGCTCCTGCAATCTGCCATCCAAAAGCAGGGCAACTGAGTTTTGTTTGCCAGAGAAAAGCGCTGTTGTTTGTGTTTGGGGTCCTGTGGCTGGCAGTGGCCGGCTGGCTCCTTAGAATCCACGATACGCAGGATGGTTCCCAGACCCGAGGTGGCACCAGTGCCAAGTCGGGCTGGTTTGATGGTTCAAAGTGGCTCCTGCAATCTGCCATCCTGAAGCGGGGTAGCTTACTTTTGTTTGCCGAGGAAACGGGCAGAGATTTGTGTATGGGCCCTATGGCTGGGACTGACCGGCTGGCTCCTGAAAAGCTACGATAGGCAGGATGGTTACCAGACCCATGGAGGCACCAGTGCCAAGTTGGGCTGGTTTGATAGTACCAAGTGGCTCCTGCAATCTGCCATCCAGAAGCGAGGCAGCTTACTTTTGTTTGCCAGGGAAACGGGCCGAGGTTTCTGTCTGGCGGCCTATGGCTGGGAGTGACCGGCTGGCTCCTGAAAAGCTCCGATAGGCAGGATGCTGACCAGACCCATGCTGGCAGCAGTGCCAAGTTGGGCTGGTTTCATAGTACCAAGTGGCTCCTGCAATCTGCCATCAAAAAGTTGGCAGGCCAGTTTTGTTTTCCAGGGAAAAGCGCCGTTGTTTGTGTTTGGGGCCCTGTGGCTGGGAGTGGCCGCCTGTCGTCTTAGAATCCACGTTACGCAGCATGGTTCCCAAATCCAAGGTGGCACCAGTGCCAAGTCGGGCTGGTTTGATAGCACAAAGTGGCTCCTGCAATCTGCCATCCAGAAGCGGGGCAGCTTACTTTTGTTTGCCAGGGAAACGGGCCGAGGTATTTGTCTGGGGCCCTATGGCAGGGAGTGACTGGCTGGCTCCTGAAAAGCTACGATAGGCAGGATGTTTACCAGACCCATGGCGGCACCAGTGCCAAGTTGGGCTGGTTTGATAGTACCAAGTGGCTCCTGCAATCTGCCATCCTGAAGCGGGGCAGCTTACTTTTGTTTTCCATGGAAACGGGCCGAGGTTTCTGTCTGGGGATCTATGGCTGGGAGTGACCTCCTGTCTCCTGAAAAGCTATGCTAGGCAGGATGGTGACCAGACCCATGGTGGCACCAGTGCCAAGTTGGGCTGGTTTGATAGTAATAAATAGCTCCTGCAATCTGCCATCAAAATGTTGGCAGGCGAGTTTTGTTTTCCGGGGAAAAGCGCCGTTGTTTGTGTTTGGGGCCCTGTGGCTCGGAGTGGCCGGGTGGCTGCTTAGAATCCACAATATGCAGGATGGTTCCCAGGCCAGAGGTGGCACCAGTGTCAAGTTGGGCTGGTTTGATGGTGCAAAGTGGCTCCTACAATCTGCCATCCAGAAGCGGGGTAGCTTACTTTTGTTTGCCATGGAAACGGGCCGAAATTCTTGTCTGGGGGCCAGTGCCTGGGGCTGGCTGGCTGGCCCCTGAAAAGCTACGATAGGCAGGATGGTGACCAGACCCATGGTGGCACCAGTGCCAAGTTGGGCTGGTTTGATAGTACCAAGTGGCTCCTGCAATCTGCCATCCAGAAGCGGGGCAGCTTAATTTTGTTTGCCAGGGAAACGGGCCGAGGTATTTGTCTGGGGGCCTACGGCTGGGAGTGACCGGCTGGCTCCTGAAATGCTACGTTAAGCAGGATGGTGACCAGACCCATAGTGGCACCAGTGCCAAGTTGGGCTGGTTTGATAGTACCAAGTGGCTCCTGCACTCTGCCATCAAAAAGCTAGCAGGCGAGTTTTGTTTTCCAGGGAAAAGTGCCGTTGTTTGTGTTTGGGGGCCTGTGGCTGGGAGTGGCCGGCTGGCTCCTTAGAACCCACGATACGCAGCATGGTTCCCAGACAAGAGGTGGCACCAGTGCCAAGTTGGGCTGGTTTGATGATGCCAAGTTGCTCCTGCAATCTGCCATCCAGAAGCGAGGTAGCTTACTTTTGTTTGCCAGGGAAACGGGCAGAGCTTTGTGTCTGGGGCCTATGGCTGGGACTGACCGGCTGGCTCCTGAAAAGCTACGATACGCAGGATGGTGACCAGACCCATGGAGGCACCAGTGAAAAGTTGGGCTGGTTTGATAGTACCAAGTGGCTCCTGCAATCTGCCATCCAAAAGCAGGGCAGCTGAGTTTTGTTTGCCAAAGAAAAGGGCTGTGGTATGTGTTTAGTTCCTCTGGCTGGGAGTGGCCGGCTGGCTCCTTAAATTCCATGATACGCAGCATCGTTCCCAGGCCCAAGGTGGCACCAGTGCCAAGTTGGGCTGGTTTGACAGTGTCAAGCGCCTCCTGCAATCTCCCATCCACAAGTGGGGCAGCTGAGATTTTTTTGCCTGTGAATCGGGCCATTGTTTTTGATTGGGGTCTGTGGCCGAGAGTGGTCGGCTGGCTCCTGACAATCCATAATACGCAGGATGGTTCCCAGACCCAAGGTGGCACCAGTGCCAAGTTGGGCTGGTTTGATTTTACAAAGTGCGTCCTGCAATCTGCCATTCAGAAGCGGGGCAGCTGAGTTTTGTTTGCCAGAATAAAGGGCCGTGGTTTTTGTTTGGGGGCCTATGGCTCAGAGTGGCCGGCTGGCCCCTGAAAATCCACGATAGGCAGGATGGTTCCCAGACCCAAGGTGGCACCAGAGCCAAGTCGGGCTGGTTTGATGGTGCAAAGTGGCTCCTGCAATCTGCCATCCCGACGCGGGGCAGCTGATTTTTGTTTGCCAGAGAACAAGTCCGTGGTTCATTTTTGGGGGCATACGGCTGGGAGTGGCCGGCTGGCTCCTTAAAAAGCTCGATACGCATGATGGTTCCCAGGCCAGAGGTGGCACCAGTGCCAAGTTGGGCTGTTTTTGTAGTACCAAGTGCGTCCTGCAATTTGCCATCCAGAAGAGGGGCAGTTGAGTTTTGTTTGCCAGAGAAAAGGGCCGTGGTTTGTGTTTGAGGGCATATGGCTGAGAGTGGCCGGCTGACACCTGAAAATCCACAATAGGCAGGATGGTTCCCAGTGCCAAGGTGGCACCAGTGCCAAGTCGGGCTGGTTTGATAGTACTAAATAGCTCCTGCAATCTGCCATCAAAAAGTTGGCAGGCGAGTTTTGTTTTCCAGGGAAAAGCGCCGTTGTTTTTGTTTGGGGGCCTGTGCCTGGGAGTGGCCGGCTGGCTCCTTAGAATCCACGATACGCAGGATGGTTCCCAGACCAGAAGTGGCACCAGTGCCAAGTTGGGCTGGTTTGATGGTGCAAAGTGGCTCCTGCAATCTGCCATCCAGAAGCGGGGTAGCTTACTTTTGTTTGCCAGGGAAACGGGCAGAATTTTGTGTCTGGGGGCCAATGGCTGGGAGTGGCCAGCTGGCTCCTTAAAATGCACGATACGCAGGATGGTGACCAGACCCAAGGTGGTACCAGTGCCAAGTTGGGCTGCTTTTGTAGTACCAAGTGCGTCCTGCAATTTGCCATCCAGAAGAGGGGCAGTTGAGTTTTGTTTACCAGAGTAAAGTGCCGTGGTTTGTTTTTGGGGGCCTATGGCTGAGAGTGGCCGGCTGGCCCCTGAAAATCCACGATAGGCAGGATGGTTCCCAGATCCAAGGTGGCACCAGTGCCAAGTCGGGCTGGTTTGATGGTGCAAAGTGGCTCCTGCAATCTGCCATCCAGACGCGGGGCAGCGGATTTTTGTTTGCTGGAGAAAAGTTCCGTGGTTTGTTTTTGGCGGTATATGGCTGGGCGTGGCCGGCTGGCTCCTTAAAAAGCTCGATACGCAGGATGGTTCCCAGAGCCAAGGTGGCATCAGTGCCAAGTCGGGCTGTTTTCGTAGTACCAAGTGCGTCCTGCAATTTGCCATCCAGAAGAGGGGCAGTTGAGTTTTGTTTGCCAGAGAAAAGGGCCGTGGTTTGTGTTTGGGGGCATATGGCTGAGAGTGGCCGGCTGGCCCCTGAAAATCCACAATAGGCAGGATGGTTCCCAGAGCCAAGGTGGCATCACTGCCAAGTCGGGCTGGTTTGATAGTACCAAGTGGCTCCTGCAATCTGCCATCTAGAAGCGGGGCAGCTTACTTTTGTTTGCCAGGGAAACGGGCCGAGGTTTGTGTCTCGCGGCCTATGGCTGAGAGTGACCGGCTAGGTCCTGAAAAGCTACAATAGGCAGGATGGTTACCAGACCCATGGTGGCAGCAGTGCCAAGTTGGGCTGGTTTGATAGTACCAAGTGGCTCCTGCAATCTGCCATCAAAAAGTTTGCAGGCCAGTTTTGTTTTCCAGGGAAAAGCGCTGTTGTTTTTGTTTGGGGGCCTGTGGCTGGGAGTGGCCAGCTGGCTCCTTAGAATCCACGATACGCAGGATGGTTCCCAGACCAGAGGTGGCACCAGTGCCAAGTTGGGCTGGTTTGATGGTGCAAAGTGTCTCCTGCAATCTGCCATCCAGAAGCGTGATAGCTTACTTTTGTTTGCCAGGGAAACGGGCCGAGCTTTGTGTCTGGCGCCCATGGCTGGGAGTGACCGGCTGGCTCCTGAAAAGCTACGATAGGCAGGATGGTTACCAGACCCACGGAGGCACCAGTGCCAAGTTGGGCTGGTTTGATAGTACCAAGTGGCTCCTGCAATCTGCCATCCAGAAGAGGGGCTGTTGAGTTTTGTTTGCCAGAGAAAAGGGCCGTGGTTTTTGTTTGGGGGCCTATGGCTCAGAGTGGCCGGCTGGCCCCTAAAAATCCACGATAGGCAGAATGGTTCCCAGACCCAAGGTGGCACCAGTGCCAAGTCGGGCTGGTTTGATGGTGCAAAATGGCTCCTGCAATCTGCCATCCCAACGCGGGGCAGCTGATTTTTGTTTGCCAGAGAACAAGTCCGTGGTTCATTTTTGGGGGCATATGGCTGGGAGGGGCCGGCTGGCTCCTTAAAATGCTCGATAGGCAGGATGGTTCCCAGACCAGTGGTGGCACCAGTGCCAAGTTGGGCTGTTTTTGTAGTACCAAGTGCGTCCTGCAATTTGCCATCCAGAAGCGGGGCAGCTTACTTTTGTTTGCCAGGGAAACGGGCCGAGGTTTTTGTCTGGGGGCCTATGGCTGGGAGTGACCGGCTGGCTCCTGAAAAGCTACGATAGGCAGGATGGTTACCAGACCCATGGTGGCACCAGTGCCAAGTTGGGCTCTTTTTGTAGTACCAAGTGCGTCCTGCAATTTGCCCTCCAGAAGAGGGGCAGTTGAGTTTTGTTTGCCAGAGAAAAGGGCCGTGGTTTGTGCTTGAGGGCATATGGCTGAGAGTGGCCGGCTGGCTCCTAAAAATCCACATTACGCAGCATGGTTCCCAGAGCCAAGGTGGCACCAGTGCCAAGTCGGGCTGGTTTGATGGTGCAAAGTGTCTCCTGCAATCTGCCATCCAGAAGCGGGGTAGCCGATTTTTGTTTGCAAGAGAAAAGGTCTTTGGTTTTTATTGGGCGCCTGTGACTGGGAGTGGCCGGCTGACTCATTAGAATCCACGATACGCAGCATGGTTCCCAGAGCCAAGGTGGCACCAGTGCCAAGTTGGGCTGGTTTTGTAGTAGCACGTGGCTCCTGCAATTTGCCATCCAGAAGAGGGGCAGTTGAGTTTTGTTGGCCAGAGGAAAGGGCTGTGGTTTTTGTTTGGGCTACATGGCTGAGAGTGGCCGGCTGGCCCCTGAAAATCCACGATAGGCAGGATAGTTCCGAGATCCAAGGTGGGACCAGTGCCAAGTCGGGCTGGTTTTATGTTACAAAGTGGCTCCTGCAATCTGCCATCAAAAAGTTGGCAGGCGAGTTTTGTTTTCCAGGGAAAAGCGCCGTTGTTTGTGTTTGGGGACCTGTGGCTGGGAGTGGCCGGCTGGCTCCTTAGAATCCACGATACGCAGGATGGTTCCCAGACCCAAGGTGGCAGCAGTGCCAAGTTGGGCTGGTTTGATGGTGCAAAGTGGCTCCTCTAATCTGCCATCCAGAAGCGGGGTAGCTTACTTTTGTTTGCCAGGGAAACGGGCAGAGCTTTGTGTCTGGGGGCCTATGGCTGGGAGTGACCGGCTGGCTCCTTAAAATGCACGACACGCAGGATGGTTCCCAGACCAGAGGTGGCACCAGTGCCAAGTTGGGCTGTTTTTGTAGTACCAAGTGCGTCCTGCAATTTGCCTTCCAGAAGAGGGGCAGTTGAGTTTTGTTTGCCAGAGAAAAGGGCCGTGGTTTGTGTTTGAGGGCATATGGCTGAGAGTGGCCGGCTGACCCCACAAAATCCACAATAGGCAGGATGGTTCCCAGAGCCAAGGTGGCACCAGTGCCAAGTCGGGCTGGTTTGATAGTACTAAATAGCTCCTGCAATCTGCCATCCAGAAGCGGGGTAGCTTAATTTTGTTTGTCAGGGAAACGGGCAGAGCTTTGTGTCTGGGGTCCTGTGGCTGGGAGTGGCCGGCTGGCTCCTTAGAATCCACGATACACAGGATGGTTCCCAGACCAGTGGTGGCACCAGTGCCAAGTTGGGCTGGTTTGATAGTACCAAGTGGCTCCTGCAATCTGCCATCAAAAAGTTGGCAGGCGAGTTTTGTTTACCAGAGTAAAGTGCCGTGGTTTGTTTTTGGGGGCCTATGGCTGAGAGTGGCCGACTGGCCCCTGAAAATCCACAATAGGCAGGATGGTTCCCAGATCCAAGGTGGCACCAGTGCCAAGTCGGGCTGGTTTGATGGTGCAAAGTGGCTCCTGCAATCTGCCATCCAGACGCGGGGCAGCGGATTTTTGTTTGCTGGAGAAAAGTTCCGTGGTTTGTTTTTGGCGGTATATGGATGGGAGTGGCCGGCTGTCTCCTTAAAAAGCTCGATACGCTGGGTGGTTCCCTGACCCAATGTGGCATCAGTGCCAAGTCGGGCTGTTTTCGTAGTACCAAGTGCGTCCTTCAATTTGCCGTCCAGAAGAGGGGCAGTTGAGTTTTGTTTGCCAGAGAAAAGGACCGTGATTTGTGTTTGGGGGCATATGGCAGAGAGTGGCCGGCTGGCCCCTGAAAATCCACGATAGGCAGGATGGTTCCCAGAGCCAAGGTGGCACCAGTGCCAAGTCGGGCTGGTATGATAGTAATAAATAGCTCCTGCAATCTGCCATCCAGAAGCGGGGCAGCTTACTTTTGTTTGCCAGAGAAACGGGCCGAGGTTTCTGTCTGGCGGCCTATGGCTGGGAGTGACCGGCTGGCTCCCGAAAAGCTACGATAGGCAGGATGGTGACCAGACCCATGGTGGCACCAGTGCCAAGTTGGGCTGGTTTGATAGTACCAAGTGGCTCCTGCAATCTGCCATCAAAAAGTTGGCAGGCCAGTTTTGTTTTCCAGGGAAAAGCGCCGTTGTTTGTGTTTGGGGGCCTGCGGCTGGGAGTGGCCGGCTGGCGCCTTAGAATCTACGTTACGCAGCATGGTTCCCAGACCCAAGGTGGCACCAGTGCCAAGTCGGGCTGGTTTGATAGTACCAAGTGGCTCCTGCAATCTGCCATCCAGAAGCGGGGCAGCTTACTTTTGTTTGCCAGGGAAACGGGCCGAGGTTTGTGTCTGGGGGCCTATGGCTGGGAGTGAGCGGCTGGCTCCTGAAAAGCTACCATAGGCAGGATGGTGACCAGACCCATGGTGGCAGCAGTGCCAAGTTGGGCTGGTTTGATAGTACCAAGTGGCTCCTGCAATCTACCATCAAAAAGTTGGCAGGCGAATTTTGTTTTTCAGGGAAAAGCGCCGTTGTTTGTGTTTGGCGGCCTGTGGCTGGGAGTGGCCGCCTGGCTCCTTAGAATCCACGATACGCAGGATGGTTCCCAGACCAGAGGTGGCACCAGTGCCAAGTCGGGCTGCTTTGATGGTTCAAAGTGGCTCCTGCAATCTGCCATCCAGAAGCGGGGTAGCTTACTTTTGTTTGCCAGGGAATCGGGCAGAGCTTTGTGTCTGGGGCCTATGGCTGGGACTGACCGGCTGGCTCCTGAAAAGCTACGATAGGCAGGATGGTTACCAGACCCATGGAGGCACCAGTGCCAAGTTGGGCTGGTTTGATAGTACCAAGTGGTTCCTGAAATCTGCCATGCAGAAGCGGGACAGCTTACTTTTATTTACCATGGAAATGGGCCGAGCTTTGTGTCTGGGCGCCTGTGGCTGGGAGTGACCGGCTGGCTCCTGAAAAGCTACGATAGGCAGGATTGTGACAAGACCCATGGTGGCACCAGTGCCAAGTTGCGCTGGTTTGATAGCACGAAGTGGCTCCTGCAATCTGCCATCAAAAATTGGTAGGCGAGTTTTGTTTTCCAGGGAAAAGAGCCGTTGTTTGTGTTTGGGGGCCTGTGGCTGGGAGTGGCCGGCTGGCTCCTTAGAATCCACGATACGCAGGATGGTTCCCAGACCAGAGGTGGCACCAGTGCCAAGTTGGGCTGTTTTTTTAGTACCAAGTGCGTCCTGCAATCTGCCATCCAGAAGAGGGGCAGTTGAGTTTTGTTTGCCAGAGAAAAGGGCCGTGGTTTGTGTTTGAGGGCATATGGCTGAGAGTGGCCGGCTGACACCACAAAATCCACAATAGGCAGGATGGTTCCCAGAGCCAAGGTGGCACCAGTGCCAAGTCGGGCTGGTTTGATAGTACTAAATAGCTCCTGCAATCTGCCATCCAGAAGCGGGGTAGCTTAATTTTGTTTGTCAGGGAAACGGGCAGAGCTTTGTGTCTGGGGTCCTGTGGCTGGGAGTGGCCGGCTGGCTCCTTAGAATCCACGATACACAGGATGGTTCCCAGACCAGTGGTGGCACCAGTGCCAAGTTGGGCTGGTTTGATAGTACCAAGTGGCTCCTGCAATCTGCCATCAAAAAGTTGGCAGGCGAGTTTTGTTTTCCAGGGAAAAGCGCCGTTGTTTGTGTTTGAGGGCATATGGCTGAGAGTGGCCGGCTGACACCACAAAATCCACAATACGCAGGATGGTTCCCAGACCCGAGGTGGCACCAGTGCCAAGTCGGGATAGTTTGATGGTGCAAAGTGGCTCCTGCAATCTGCCATCCAGAAGCGGGGCAGCTTACTTTTGTTTGCCAGGGAAACGGGCCGAGGTTTTTTTCTGGGGGCCTATGGTTGGGAGTGACCGGCTGGCTCCTGAAAAGCTACAGTAGGCAGGATGATTACCAGACCCATGGTGGCACCAGTGCCAAGTTGGGCTGGTTTGATAGTACCAAGTGGCTCCTGCAATCTGCCATCCAAAAGCAGGGCAACTGAGTTTTGTTTGCCAGAGAAAAGCGCTGTTGTTTGTGTTTGGGGTCCTGTGGCTGGCAGTGGCCGGCTGGCTCCTTAGAATCCACGATACGCAGGATGGTTCCCAGACCCGAGGTGGCACCAGTGCCAAGTCGGGCTGGTTTGATGGTTCAAAGTGGCTCCTGCAATCTGCCATCCTGAAGCGGGGTAGCTTACTTTTGTTTGCCGAGGAAACGGGCAGAGATTTGTGTATGGGCCCTATGGCTGGGACTGACCGGCTGGCTCCTGAAAAGCTACGATAGGCAGGATGGTTACCAGACCCATGGAGGCACCAGTGCCAAGTTGGGCTGGTTTGATAGTACCAAGTGGCTCCTGCAATCTGCCATCCAGAAGCGAGGCAGCTTACTTTTGTTTGCCAGGGAAACGGGCCGAGGTTTCTGTCTGGCGGCCTATGGCTGGGAGTGACCGGCTGGCTCCTGAAAAGCTCCGATAGGCAGGATGCTGACCAGACCCATGCTGGCAGCAGTGCCAAGTTGGGCTGGTTTCATAGTACCAAGTGGCTCCTGCAATCTGCCATCAAAAAGTTGGCAGGCCAGTTTTGTTTTCCAGGGAAAAGCGCCGTTGTTTGTGTTTGGGGCCCTGTGGCTGGGAGTGGCCGCCTGTCGTCTTAGAATCCACGTTACGCAGCATGGTTCCCAGATCCAAGGTGGCACCAGTGCCAAGTCGGGCTGGTTTGATAGCACCAAGTGGCTCCTGCAATCTGCCATCCAGAAGCGGGGCAGCTTACTTTTGTTTGCCAGGGAAACGGGCCGAGGTATTTGTCTGGGGCCCTATGGCAGGGAGTGACTGGCTGGCTCCTGAAAAGCTACGATAGGCAGGATGTTTACCAGACCCATGGCGGCACCAGTGCCAAGTTGGGCTGGTTTGATAGTACCAAGTGGCTCCTGCAATCTGCCATCCTGAAGCGGGGCAGCTTACTTTTGTTTTCCATGGAAACGGGCCGAGGTTTCTGTCTGGGGATCTATGGCTGGGAGTGACCTCCTGTCTCCTGAAAAGCTATGCTAGGCAGGATGGTGACCAGACCCATGGTGGCACCAGTGCCAAGTTGGGCTGGTTTGATAGTAATAAATAGCTCCTGCAATCTGCCATCAAAATGTTGGCAGGCGAGTTTTGTTTTCCGGGGAAAAGCGCCGTTGTTTGTGTTTGGGGCCCTGTGGCTCGGAGTGGCCGGGTAGCTGCTTAGAATCCACAATATGCAGGATGGTTCCCAGGCCAGAGATGGCACCAGTGTCAAGTTGGGCTGGTTTGATGGTGCAAAGTGGCTCCTACAATCTGCCATCCAGAAGCGGGGTAGCTTACTTTTGTTTGCTGGAGAAAAGTTCCGTGGTTTGTTTTTGGCGGTATATGGCTGGGCGTGGCCGGCTGGCTCCTTAAAAAGCTCGATACGCAGGATGGTTCCCAGAGCCAAGGTGGCATCAGTGCCAAGTCGGGCTGTTTTCGTAGTACCAAGTGCGTCCTGCAATTTGCCATCCAGAAGAGGGGCAGTTGAGTTTTGTTTGCCAGAGAAAAGGGCCGTGGTTTGTGTTTGGGGGCATATGGCTGAGAGTGGCCGGCTGGCCCCTGAAAATCCACAATAGGCAGGATGGTTCCCAGAGCCAAGGTGGCATCACTGCCAAGTCGGGCTGGTTTGATAGTACCAAGTGGCTCCTGCAATCTGCCATCTAGAAGCGGGGCAGCTTACTTTTGTTTGCCAGGGAAACGGGCCGAGGTTTGTGTCTCGCGGCCTATGGCTGAGAGTGACCGGCTAGGTCCTGAAAAGCTACAATAGGCAGGATGGTTACCAGACCCATGGTGGCAGCAGTGCCAAGTTGGGCTGGTTTGATAGTACCAAGTGGCTCCTGCAATCTGCCATCAAAAAGTTTGCAGGCCAGTTTTGTTTTCCAGGGAAAAGCGCTGTTGTTTTTGTTTGGGGGCCTGTGGCTGGGAGTGGCCAGCTGGCTCCTTAGAATCCACGATACGCAGGATGGTTCCCAGACCAGAGGTGGCACCAGTGCCAAGTTGGGCTGGTTTGATGGTGCAAAGTGTCTCCTGCAATCTGCCATCCAGAAGCGTGATAGCTTACTTTTGTTTGCCAGGGAAACGGGCCGAGCTTTGTGTCTGGCGCCCATGGCTGGGAGTGACCGGCTGGCTCCTGAAAAGCTACGATAGGCAGGATGGTTACCAGACCCACGGAGGCACCAGTGCCAAGTTGGGCTGGTTTGATAGTACCAAGTGGCTCCTGCAATCTGCCATCCAGAAGAGGGGCTGTTGAGTTTTGTTTGCCAGAGAAAAGGGCCGTGGTTTTTGTTTGGGGGCCTATGGCTCAGAGTGGCCGGCTGGCCCCTAAAAATCCACGATAGGCAGAATGGTTCCCAGACCCAAGGTGGCACCAGTGCCAAGTCGGGCTGGTTTGATGGTGCAAAATGGCTCCTGCAATCTGCCATCCCAACGCGGGGCAGCTGATTTTTGTTTGCCAGAGAACAAGTCCGTGGTTCATTTTTGGGGGCATATGGCTGGGAGGGGCCGGCTGGCTCCTTAAAATGCTCGATAGGCAGGATGGTTCCCAGACCAGTGGTGGCACCAGTGCCAAGTTGGGCTGTTTTTGTAGTACCAAGTGCGTCCTGCAATTTGCCATCCAGAAGCGGGGCAGCTTACTTTTGTTTGCCAGGGAAACGGGCCGAGGTTTTTGTCTGGGGGCCTATGGCTGGGAGTGACCGGCTGGCTCCTGAAAAGCTACGATAGGCAGGATGGTTACCAGACCCATGGTGGCACCAGTGCCAAGTTGGGCTCTTTTTGTAGTACCAAGTGCGTCCTGCAATTTGCCCTCCAGAAGAGGGGCAGTTGAGTTTTGTTTGCCAGAGAAAAGGGCCGTGGTTTGTGCTTGAGGGCATATGGCTGAGAGTGGCCGGCTGGCTCCTAAAAATCCACATTACGCAGCATGGTTCCCAGACCCAAGGTGGCACCAGTGCCAAGTCGGGCTGGTTTGATGGTGCAAAGTGTCTCCTGCAATCTGCCATCCAGAAGCGGGGTAGCCGATTTTTGTTTGCAAGAGAAAAGGTCTTTGGTTTTTATTGGGCGCCTGTGACTGGGAGTGGCCGGCTGACTCATTAGAATCCACGATACGCAGCATGGTTCCCAGAGCCAAGGTGGCACCAGTGCCAAGTTGGGCTGGTTTTGTAGTAGCACGTGGCTCCTGCAATTTGCCATCCAGAAGAGGGGCAGTTGAGTTTTGTTGGCCAGAGGAAAGGGCTGTGGTTTTTGTTTGGGCTACATGGCTGAGAGTGGCCGGCTGGCCCCTGAAAATCCACGATAGGCAGGATAGTTCCGAGATCCAAGGTGGGACCAGTGCCAAGTCGGGCTGGTTTTATGTTACAAAGTGGCTCCTGCAATCTGCCATCAAAAAGTTGGCAGGCGAGTTTTGTTTTCCAGGGAAAAGCGCCGTTGTTTGTGTTTGGGGACCTGTGGCTGGGAGTGGCCGGCTGGCTCCTTAGAATCCACGATACGCAGGATGGTTCCCAGACCCAAGGTGGCAGCAGTGCCAAGTTGGGCTGGTTTGATGGTGCAAAGTGGCTCCTCTAATCTGCCATCCAGAAGCGGGGTAGCTTACTTTTGTTTGCCAGGGAAACGGGCAGAGCTTTGTGTCTGGGGGCCTATGGCTGGGAGTGACCGGCTGGCTCCTTAAAATGCACGACACGCAGGATGGTTCCCAGACCAGAGGTGGCACCAGTGCCAAGTTGGGCTGTTTTTGTAGTACCAAGTGCGTCCTGCAATTTGCCTTCCAGAAGAGGGGCAGTTGAGTTTTGTTTGCCAGAGAAAAGGGCCGTGGTTTGTGTTTGAGGGCATATGGCTGAGAGTGGCCGGCTGACCCCACAAAATCCACAATAGGCAGGATGGTTCCCAGAGCCAAGGTGGCACCAGTGCCAAGTCGGGCTGGTTTGATAGTACTAAATAGCTCCTGCAATCTGCCATCCAGAAGCGGGGTAGCTTAATTTTGTTTGTCAGGGAAACGGGCAGAGCTTTGTGTCTGGGGTCCTGTGGCTGGGAGTGGCCGGCTGGCTCCTTAGAATCCACGATACACAGGATGGTTCCCAGACCAGTGGTGGCACCAGTGCCAAGTTGGGCTGGTTTGATAGTACCAAGTGGCTCCTGCAATCTGCCATCAAAAAGTTGGCAGGCGAGTTTTGTTTACCAGAGTAAAGTGCCGTGGTTTGTTTTTGGGGGCCTATGGCTGAGAGTGGCCGACTGGCCCCTGAAAATCCACAATAGGCAGGATGGTTCCCAGATCCAAGGTGGCACCAGTGCCAAGTCGGGCTGGTTTGATGGTGCAAAGTGGCTCCTGCAATCTGCCATCCAGACGCGGGGCAGCGGATTTTTGTTTGCTGGAGAAAAGTTCCGTGGTTTGTTTTTGGCGGTATATGGATGGGAGTGGCCGGCTGTCTCCTTAAAAAGCTCGATACGCTGGGTGGTTCCCTGACCCAATGTGGCATCAGTGCCAAGTCGGGCTGTTTTCGTAGTACCAAGTGCGTCCTTCAATTTGCCGTCCAGAAGAGGGGCAGTTGAGTTTTGTTTGCCAGAGAAAAGGACCGTGATTTGTGTTTGGGGGCATATGGCAGAGAGTGGCCGGCTGGCCCCTGAAAATCCACGATAGGCAGGATGGTTCCCAGAGCCAAGGTGGCACCAGTGCCAAGTCGGGCTGGTATGATAGTAATAAATAGCTCCTGCAATCTGCCATCCAGAAGCGGGGCAGCTTACTTTTGTTTGCCAGAGAAACGGGCCGAGGTTTCTGTCTGGCGGCCTATGGCTGGGAGTGACCGGCTGGCTCCCGAAAAGCTACGATAGGCAGGATGGTGACCAGACCCATGGTGGCACCAGTGCCAAGTTGGGCTGGTTTGATAGTACCAAGTGGCTCCTGCAATCTGCCATCAAAAAGTTGGCAGGCCAGTTTTCTTTTCCAGGGAAAAGCGCCGTTGTTTGTGTTTGGGGGCCTGCGGCTGGGAGTGGCCGGCTGGCGCCTTAGAATCTACGTTACGCAGCATGGTTCCCAGACCCAAGGTGGCACCAGTGCCAAGTCGGGCTGGTTTGATAGTACCAAGTGGCTCCTGCAATCTGCCATCCAGAAGCGGGGCAGCTTACTTTTGTTTGCCAGGGAAACGGGCCGAGGTTTGTGTCTGGGGGCCTATGGCTGGGAGTGAGCGGCTGGCTCCTGAAAAGCTACCATAGGCAGGATGGTGACCAGACCCATGGTGGCAGCAGTGCCAAGTTGGGCTGGTTTGATAGTACCAAGTGGCTCCTGCAATCTGCCATCAAAAAGTTGGCAGGCCAGTTTTGTTTTCCAGGGAAAAGCACCGTTGTTTGTGTTTGGGGGCCTGTGGCTGGGAGTGGCCGCCTGGCGCCTTAGAATTTACGTTACGCAGCATGGTTCCCAGAGCCAAGGTGGCACCAGTGCCAAGTCGGGCTGGTTTGATAGTACCAAGTGGCTCCTGCAATCTGCCATCAAAAAGTTGGCAGGCCAGTTTTGTTTTCCAGGGAAAAGCGCCGTTGTTTGTGTTTGGGGGCCTGTGGCTGGGAGTGGCCAGCTGGCTCCTAAGAATCCACGATACGCAGGATGGTTTCCAGACCAGAGGTGGCACCAGTGCCAAGTCGGGCTGGTTTGATGGTGCAAAGTGTCTCCTGCAATCTGCCATCCAGAAGCGGGGTAGCTTACTTTTGTTTGCCAGGGAAACGGGCAGAGCTTTGTGTCTGGGGCCTATGGCTGGGACTGACCGGCTGGCTCCTGAAAAGCTACGATAGGCAGGATGGTGACCAGACCCATGGAGGCACCAGTGCCAAGTTGGGCTGGTTTGATAGTACCAAGTGGCTCCTGCAATCTGCCATCCAAAAGCAGGGCAGCTGAGTTTTGTTTGCCAAAGAAAAGGGCTGTGGTATGTGTTTGGGTCCTGTGGCTGGGAGTGGCCGGCTGGCTCCTTAAATTCCATGATACGCAGCATCGTTCCCAGGCCCAAGGTGGCACCAGTGCCAAGTTGGGCTGGTTTGACAGTGTCAAGCGCCTCCTGCAATCTCCCATCCACAAGTGGGGCAGCTGAGATTTTTTTGCCTGTGAATCGGGCCATTGTTTTTGATTGGGGTCTGTGGCCGAGAGTGGTCGGCTGGCTCCTGACAATCCACAATACGCAGGATGGTTCCCAGACCCAAGGTGGCACCAGTGCCAAGTTGGGCTGGTTTGATTTTACCAAGTGCGTCCTGCAATCTGCCATCCAGAAGCGGGGCAGCTGAGTTTTGTTTGCCAGAATAAAGGGCCGTGGTTTTTGTTTGGGGGCCTATGGCTCAGAGTGGCCGGCTGGCCCCTGAAAATCCACGATAGGCAGGATGGTTCCCAGACCCAAGGTGGCACCAGAGCCAAGTCGGGCTGGTTTGATGGTGCAAAGTGGCTCCTGCAATCTGCCATCCCGACGCGGGGCAGCTGATTTTTGTTTGCCAGAGAACAAGTCCGTGGTTCATTTTTGGGGGCATATGGCTGGGAGTGGCCGGCTGGCTCCTTAAAAAGCTCGATACGCATGATGGTTCCCAGGCCAGATGTGGCACCAGTGCCAAGTTGGGCTGTTTTTGTAGTACCAAGTGCGTCCTGCAATTTGCCTTCCAGAAGAGGGGCAGTTGAGTTTTGTTTGCCAGAGAAAAGGGCCGTGGTTTGTGTTTGAGGGCATATGGCTGAGAGTGGCCGGCTGACACCTGAAAATCCACAATAGGCAGGATGGTTCCCAGAGCCAAGGTGGCACCAGTGCCAAGTCGGGCTGGTTTGATAGTACTAAATAACTCCTGCAATCTGCCATCAAAAAGTTGGCAGGCGAGTTTTGTTTTCCAGGGAAAAGCGCCGTTGTTTTTGTTTGGGGGCCTGTGCCTGGGAGTGTCCGGCTGGCTCCTTAGAATCCACGATACGCAGGATGGTTCCCAGACCAGAAGTGGCACCAGTGCCAAGTTGGGCTGGTTTGATGGTGCAAAGTGGCTCCTGCAATCTGCCATCCAGAAGCGGGGTAGCTTACTTTTGTTTGCCAGGGAAACGGGCAGAATTTTGTGTCTGGGGGCCAATGGCTGGGAGTGGCCAGCTGGCTCCTTAAAATGCACGATACGCAGGATGGTGACCAGACCCAAGGTGGTACCAGTGCCAAGTCGGGCTGCTTTTGTAGTACCAAGTGCGTCCTGCAATTTGCCATCCAGAAGAGGGGCAGTTGAGTTTTGTTTACCAGAGTAAAGTGCCGTGGTTTGTGTTTGGGGGCCTATGGCTGAGAGTGGCCGGCTGGCCCCTGAAAATCCACGATAGGCAGGATGGTTCCCAGATCCAAGGTGGCACCAGTGCCAAGTCGGGCTGGTTTGATGGTGCAAAGTGGCTCCTGCAATCTGCCATCAAGACGCGGGGCAGCGGATTTTTGTTTGCTGGAGAAAAGTTCCGTGGTTCATTTTTGGCGGTATATGGCTGGGCGTGGCCGGCTGGCTCCTTAAAAAGCTCGATACGCAGGATGGTTCCCTGACCCAAGGTGGCATCAGTGCCACGTCGGGCTGTTTTCGTAGTACCAAGTGCGTCCTGCAATTTGCCATCCAGAAGAGGGGCAGTTGGGTTTTGTTTGCCAGAGAAAAGGGCCGTGGTTTGTCTTTGGGGGCATATGGCTGAGAGTGGCCGGCTGGCCCCTGAAAATCCACGATAGGCAGGATGGTTCCCAGAGCCAAGGTGGCATCACTGCCAAGTCGGGCTGGTTTGATAGTACCAAGTGGCTCCTGCAATCTGCCATCTAGAAGCGGGGCAGCTTACTTTTGTTTGCCAGGGAAACGGGCCGAGGTTTTGTCTGGCGGCCTATGGCTGAGAGTGACCGGCTAGGTCCTGAAAAGCTACAATAGGCAGGATGGTTACCAGACCCATGGTGGCAGCAGTGCCAAGTTGGGCTGGTTTGATAGTACCAAGTGGCTCCTGCAATCTGCCATCAAAAAGTTTGCAGGCCAGTTTTGTTTTCCAGGGAAAAGCGCTGTTGTTTTTGTTTGGGGGCCTGTGGCTGGGAGTGGCCAGCTGGCTCCTTAGAATCCACGATACGCAGGATGGTTCCCAGACCAGAGGTGGCACCAGTGCCAAGTCGGGCTGGTTTGATGGTGCAAAGTGTCTCCTGCAATCTGCCATCCAGAAGCGTGATAGCTTACTTTTGTTTGCCAGGGAAACGGGCCGAGCTTTGTGTCTGGCGCCCATGGCTGGGAGTGACCGGCTGGCTCCTGAAAAGCTACGATAGGCAGGATGGTTACCAGACCCACGGAGGCACCAGTGCCAAGTTGGGCTGGTTTGATAGTACCAAGTGGCTCCTGCAATCTGCCATCCAGAAGAGGGGCAGTTGAGTTTTGTTTGCCAGAGAAAAGGGCCGTGGTTTTTGTTTGGGGGCCTATGGCTCAGAGTGGCCGGCTGGCCCCTGAAAATCCACGATAGGCAGAATGGTTCCCAGAGCCAAGGTGGCACCAGTGCCAAGTCGGGCTGGTTTGATAGTACCAAGTGGCTCCTGCAATCTGCCATCAAAAAGTTGGCAGGCCAGTTTTGTTTTCCAGGGAAAAGCGCCGTTGTTTGTGTTTGGGGGCCTGTGGCTGGGAGTGGCCAGCTGGCTCCTAAGAATCCACGATACGCAGGATGGTTTCCAGACCAGAGGTGGCACCAGTGCCAAGTCGGGCTGGTTTGATGGTGCAAAGTGTCTCCTGCAATCTGCCATCCAGAAGCGGGGTAGCTTACTTTTGTTTGCCAGGGAAACGGGCAGAGCTTTGTGTCTGGGGCCTATGGCTGGGACTGACCGGCTGGCTCCTGAAAAGCTACGATACGCAGGATGGTGACCAGACCCATGGAGGCACCAGTGCCAAGTTGGGCTGGTTTGATAGTACCAAGTGGCTCCTGCAATCTGCCATCCAAAAGCAGGGCAGCTGAGTTTTGTTTGCCAAAGAAAAGGGCTGTGGTATGTGTTTGGGTCCTGTGGCTGGGAGTGGCCGGCTGGCTCCTTAAATTCCATGATACGCAGCATCGTTCCCAGGCCCAAGGTGGCACCAGTGCCAAGTTGGGCTGGTTTGACAGTGTCAAGCGCCTCCTGCAATCTCCCATCCACAAGTGGGGCAGCTGAGATTTTTTTGCCTGTGAATCGGGCCATTGTTTTTGATTGGGGTCTGTGGCCGAGAGTGGTCGGCTGGCTCCTGACAATCCACAATACGCAGGATGGTTCCCAGACCCAAGGTGGCACCAGTGCCAAGTTGGGCTGGTTTGATTTTACCAAGTGCGTCCTGCAATCTGCCATCCAGAAGCGGGGCAGCTGAGTTTTGTTTGCCAGAATAAAGGGCCGTGGTTTTTGTTTGGGGGCCTATGGCTCAGAGTGGCCGGCTGGCCCCTGAAAATCCACGATAGGCAGGATGGTTCCCAGACCCAAGGTGGCACCAGAGCCAAGTCGGGCTGGTTTGATGGTGCAAAGTGGCTCCTGCAATCTGCCATCCCGACGCGGGGCAGCTGATTTTTGTTTGCCAGAGAACAAGTCCGTGGTTCATTTTTGGGGGCATATGGCTGGGAGTGGCCGGCTGGCTCCTTAAAAAGCTCGATACGCATGATGGTTCCCAGGCCAGATGTGGCACCAGTGCCAAGTTGGGCTGTTTTTGTAGTACCAAGTGCGTCCTGCAATTTGCCTTCCAGAAGAGGGGCAGTTGAGTTTTGTTTGCCAGAGAAAAGGGCCGTGGTTTGTGTTTGAGGGCATATGGCTGAGAGTGGCCGGCTGACACCTGAAAATCCACAATAGGCAGGATGGTTCCCAGAGCCAAGGTGGCACCAGTGCCAAGTCGGGCTGGTTTGATAGTACTAAATAACTCCTGCAATCTGCCATCAAAAAGTTGGCAGGCGAGTTTTGTTTTCCAGGGAAAAGCGCCGTTGTTTTTGTTTGGGGGCCTGTGCCTGGGAGTGTCCGGCTGGCTCCTTAGAATCCACGATACGCAGGATGGTTCCCAGACCAGAAGTGGCACCAGTGCCAAGTTGGGCTGGTTTGATGGTGCAAAGTGGCTCCTGCAATCTGCCATCCAGAAGCGGGGTAGCTTACTTTTGTTTGCCAGGGAAACGGGCAGAATTTTGTGTCTGGGGGCCAATGGCTGGGAGTGGCCAGCTGGCTCCTTAAAATGCACGATACGCAGGATGGTGACCAGACCCAAGGTGGTACCAGTGCCAAGTCGGGCTGCTTTTGTAGTACCAAGTGCGTCCTGCAATTTGCCATCCAGAAGAGGGGCAGTTGAGTTTTGTTTACCAGAGTAAAGTGCCGTGGTTTGTGTTTGGGGGCCTATGGCTGAGAGTGGCCGGCTGGCCCCTGAAAATCCACGATAGGCAGGATGGTTCCCAGATCCAAGGTGGCACCAGTGCCAAGTCGGGCTGGTTTGATGGTGCAAAGTGGCTCCTGCAATCTGCCATCAAGACGCGGGGCAGCGGATTTTTGTTTGCTGGAGAAAAGTTCCGTGGTTCATTTTTGGCGGTATATGGCTGGGCGTGGCCGGCTGGCTCCTTAAAAAGCTCGATACGCAGGATGGTTCCCTGACCCAAGGTGGCATCAGTGCCACGTCGGGCTGTTTTCGTAGTACCAAGTGCGTCCTGCAATTTGCCATCCAGAAGAGGGGCAGTTGGGTTTTGTTTGCCAGAGAAAAGGGCCGTGGTTTGTCTTTGGGGGCATATGGCTGAGAGTGGCCGGCTGGCCCCTGAAAATCCACGATAGGCAGGATGGTTCCCAGAGCCAAGGTGGCATCACTGCCAAGTCGGGCTGGTTTGATAGTACCAAGTGGCTCCTGCAATCTGCCATCTAGAAGCGGGGCAGCTTACTTTTGTTTGCCAGGGAAACGGGCCGAGGTTTTGTCTGGCGGCCTATGGCTGAGAGTGACCGGCTAGGTCCTGAAAAGCTACAATAGGCAGGATGGTTACCAGACCCATGGTGGCAGCAGTGCCAAGTTGGGCTGGTTTGATAGTACCAAGTGGCTCCTGCAATCTGCCATCAAAAAGTTTGCAGGCCAGTTTTGTTTTCCAGGGAAAAGCGCTGTTGTTTTTGTTTGGGGGCCTGTGGCTGGGAGTGGCCAGCTGGCTCCTTAGAATCCACGATACGCAGGATGGTTCCCAGACCAGAGGTGGCACCAGTGCCAAGTCGGGCTGGTTTGATGGTGCAAAGTGTCTCCTGCAATCTGCCATCCAGAAGCGTGATAGCTTACTTTTGTTTGCCAGGGAAACGGGCCGAGCTTTGTGTCTGGCGCCCATGGCTGGGAGTGACCGGCTGGCTCCTGAAAAGCTACGATAGGCAGGATGGTTACCAGACCCACGGAGGCACCAGTGCCAAGTTGGGCTGGTTTGATAGTACCAAGTGGCTCCTGCAATCTGCCATCCAGAAGAGGGGCAGTTGAGTTTTGTTTGCCAGAGAAAAGGGCCGTGGTTTTTGTTTGGGGGCCTATGGCTCAGAGTGGCCGGCTGGCCCCTGAAAATCCACGATAGGCAGAATGGTTCCCAGACCCAAGGTGGCACCAGAGCCAAGTCGGGCTGGTTTGATGGTGCAAAATGGCTCCTGCAATCTGCCATCCCAACGCGGGGCAGCTGATTTTTGTTTGCCAGAGAACAAGTCCGTGGTTCGTTTTTGGGGGCATATGGCTGGGAGGGGCCGGCTGGCTCCTTAAAATGCTCGATAGGTAGGATGGTTACCAGACCCAAGGTGGCACCAGTGCCAAGTTGGGCTGTTTTTGTAGTACCAAGTGCGTCCTGCAATTTGCCCTCCAGAAGAGGGGCAGTTTAGTTTTTTTTGCAAGAGAAAAGGGCCGTGGTTTGTGCTTGAGGGCATATGGCTGAGAGTGTCCGGCTGGCTCCTGAAAATCCACGCTAGGCAGCATGCTTCCCAGACCCAAGGTGGCATCAGTGCCAAGTCGGGCTGGTTTGATGGTGCAAAGTGTCTCCTGCAATCTGCCATCCAGAAGCGGGGTAGCCGATTTTTGTTTGCTGGAGAAAAGTCTTTGGATTTTTTTGGGCGTCTGTGGCTGGGAGTGGCCGGCTGGCTCATTAGAATCCACGATACGCAGCATGGTTCCCAGAGCCAAGGTGGCACCAGTGCCAAGTTGGGCTGGTTTTGTAATAGCAAGTGGCTCCTGCAATTTGCCATCCAGAAGAGGGGCAGTTGAGTTTTGTTTGCCAGAGGAAAGGGCCGTGGTTTTTGTTTGGGGGTACATGGCTGAGAGTGGCCGGCTGGCCCCTGAAGTTCCACGATAGGCAGGATGGTTCGGAGATCCAAGGTGGAACCAGTGCCGAGTCGGGCTGGTTTTATGTTGCAAAGTGTCTCCTGCAATCTGCCATCAAAATGTTGGCAGGCGAGTTTTGTTTTCCAGGGAAAAGCGCCGTTGTTTGTGTTTGGGGGCCTGTGCCTGGGAGTGGCCAGCTGGCTTCTTAGAATCCACGATACGCAGGATGGTTCCCAGACCAGAGGTGGCACCAGTGCCAAGTCGGGCTGGTTTGATGGTGCAAAGTGTCTCCTGCAATCTGCCATCCAGAAGCGGGGTAGCCGATTTTTGTTTGCTGGAGAAAAGTCTTGGATTTTTTTGGGCGTCTGTGGCTGGGAGTGGCCGGCTGGCTCATTAGAATCCACGATACGCAGCATGGTTCCCAGAGCCAAGGTGGCACCAGTGCCAAGTTGGGCTGGTTTTGTAATAGCAAGTGGCTCCTGCAATTTGCCATCCAGAAGAGGGGCAGTTGAGTTTTGTTTGCCAGAGGAAAGGGCCGTGGTTTTTGTTTGGGGGTACATGGCTGAGAGTGGCCGGCTGGCCCCTGAAGTTCCACGATAGGCAGGATGGTTCGGAGATCCAAGGTGGAACCAGTGCCGAGTCGGGCTGGTTTTATGTTGCAAAGTGTCTCCTGCAATCTGCCATCAAAATGTTGGCAGGCGAGTTTTGTTTTCCAGGGAAAAGCGCCGTTGTTTGTGTTTGGGGGCCTGTGCCTGGGAGTGGCCAGCTGGCTTCTTAGAATCCACGATACGCAGGATGGTTCCCAGACCAGAGGTGGCACCAGTGCCAAGTCGGGCCAGTTTGATGGTGCAAAGTGGCTCCTGCAATTTGCCATCCAGAAGCGGGGCAGCTTACTTTTGTTTGCCAGGGAAACGGGCCGAGGTTTTTTTCTGGGGGCCTATGGCTGGGAGTGACCGGCTGGCTCCTGAAAAGCTACGATAGGCAGGATGGTTACCAGACCCATGGTGGCACCAGTGCCAAGTTGGGCTGTTTTTGTAGTACCAAGTGCGTCCTGCAATTTGCCCTCCAGAAGAGGGGCAGTTGAGTTTTGTTTGCCAGAGAAAAGGGCCGTGGTTTGTGCTTGAGGGCATATGGCTGAGAGTGGCCGGCTGGCTCCTAAAAAGCCACATTACGCAGCATGGTTCCCAGACCCAAGGTGGCACCAGTGCCAAGTCGGGCTGGTTTGATGGTGCAAAGTTTCTCCTGCAATCTACCATCCAGAAGCAAGGTAGCCGATTTTTGTTTGCAAGAGAAAAGGTCTTTGGTTTTTATTGGGCGCCTGTGACTGGGAGTGGCCGGCTGGCTCATTAGAATCCACGATACGCAGCATGGTTCCCAGAGCCAAGGTGGCACCAGTGCCAAGTTGGGCTGGTTTTGTAGTAGCACGTGGCTCCTGCAATTTGCCATCCAGAAGAGGGGCAGTTGAGTTTTGTTGGCCAGAGGAAAGGGCCGTGGTTTTTGTTTGGGGGTACATGGCTGAGAGTGGCCGGCTGGCCCCTGAAAATCCACGATAGGCAGGATGGTTCCGAGATCCAAGGTGGGACCAGTGCCAAGTTGGGCTGGTTTGATGGTGCAAAGTGGCTCCTCTAATCTGCCATCCAGAAGCGGGGTAGCTTACTTTTGTTTGCCAGGGAAACGGGCAGAGATTTGTGTCTGGGGGCCTATGGCTTGGAGTGGCCAACTGGCTCCTTAAAATGCACGACACGCAGGATGGTTCCCAGACCAGAGGTGGCACCAGTGCCAAGTTCGGCTGTTTTTGTAGTACCAAGTGCGTCCTGCAATTTGCCTTCCAGAAGAGGGGCAGTTGAGTTTTGTTTGCCAGAGAAAAGGGCCGTGGTTCATGTTTGAGGGCATATGGCTGAGAGTGGCTGAGAGGGGCCGGCTGACACCACAAAATCCACAATAGGCAGGATGGTTCCCAGAGCCAAGGTGGCACCAGTGCCAAGTCGGGCTGGTTTGATAGTACTAAATAACTCCTGCAATCTGCCATCAAAAAGTTGGCAGGCGAGTTTTGTTTTCCAGGGAAAAGCGCCGTTGTTTTTGTTTGGGGGCCTGTGCCTGGGAGTGTCCGGCTGGCTCCTTAGAATCCACGATACGCAGGATGGTTCCCAGACCAGAAGTGGCACCAGTGCCAAGTTGGGCTGGTTTGATGGTGCAAAGTGGCTCCTGCAATCTGCCATCCAGAAGCGGGGTAGCTTACTTTTGTTTGCCAGGGAAACGGGCAGAATTTTGTGTCTGGGGGCCAATGGCTGGGAGTGGCCAGCTGGCTCCTTAAAATGCACGATACGCAGGATGGTGACCAGACCCAAGGTGGTACCAGTGCCAAGTCGGGCTGCTTTTGTAGTACCAAGTGCGTCCTGCAATTTGCCATCCAGAAGAGGGGCAGTTGAGTTTTGTTTACCAGAGTAAAGTGCCGTGGTTTGTGTTTGGGGGCCTATGGCTGAGAGTGGCCGGCTGGCCCCTGAAAATCCACGATAGGCAGGATGGTTCCCAGATCCAAGGTGGCACCAGTGCCAAGTCGGGCTGGTTTGATGGTGCAAAGTGGCTCCTGCAATCTGCCATCAAGACGCGGGGCAGCGGATTTTTGTTTGCTGGAGAAAAGTTCCGTGGTTCATTTTTGGCGGTATATGGCTGGGCGTGGCCGGCTGGCTCCTTAAAAAGCTCGATACGCAGGATGGTTCCCTGACCCAAGGTGGCATCAGTGCCACGTCGGGCTGTTTTCGTAGTACCAAGTGCGTCCTGCAATTTGCCATCCAGAAGAGGGGCAGTTGGGTTTTGTTTGCCAGAGAAAAGGGCCGTGGTTTGTCTTTGGGGGCATATGGCTGAGAGTGGCCGGCTGGCCCCTGAAAATCCACGATAGGCAGGATGGTTCCCAGAGCCAAGGTGGCATCACTGCCAAGTCGGGCTGGTTTGATAGTACCAAGTGGCTCCTGCAATCTGCCATCTAGAAGCGGGGCAGCTTACTTTTGTTTGCCAGGGAAACGGGCCGAGGTTTTGTCTGGCGGCCTATGGCTGAGAGTGACCGGCTAGGTCCTGAAAAGCTACAATAGGCAGGATGGTTACCAGACCCATGGTGGCAGCAGTGCCAAGTTGGGCTGGTTTGATAGTACCAAGTGGCTCCTGCAATCTGCCATCAAAAAGTTTGCAGGCCAGTTTTGTTTTCCAGGGAAAAGCGCTGTTGTTTTTGTTTGGGGGCCTGTGGCTGGGAGTGGCCAGCTGGCTCCTTAGAATCCACGATACGCAGGATGGTTCCCAGACCAGAGGTGGCACCAGTGCCAAGTCGGGCTGGTTTGATGGTGCAAAGTGTCTCCTGCAATCTGCCATCCAGAAGCGTGATAGCTTACTTTTGTTTGCCAGGGAAACGGGCCGAGCTTTGTGTCTGGCGCCCATGGCTGGGAGTGACCGGCTGGCTCCTGAAAAGCTACGATAGGCAGGATGGTTACCAGACCCACGGAGGCACCAGTGCCAAGTTGGGCTGGTTTGATAGTACCAAGTGCGTCCTGCAATCTGCCATCCAGAAGAGGGGCAGTTGAGTTTTGTTTGCCAGAGAAAAGGGCCGTGGTTTTTGTTTGGGGGCCTATGGCTCAGAGTGGCCGGCTGGCCCCTGAAAATCCACGATAGGCAGAATGGTTCCCAGACCCAAGGTGGCACCAGAGCCAAGTCGGGCTGGTTTGATGGTGCAAAATGGCTCCTGCAATCTGCCATCCCAACGCGGGGCAGCTGATTTTTGTTTGCCAGAGAACAAGTCCGTGGTTCGTTTTTGGGGGCATATGGCTGGGAGGGGCCGGCTGGCTCCTTAAAATGCTCGATAGGTAGGATGGTTACCAGACCCAAGGTGGCACCAGTGCCAAGTTGGGCTGTTTTTGTAGTACCAAGTGCGTCCTGCAATTTGCCCTCCAGAAGAGGGGCAGTTTAGTTTTTTTTGCAAGAGAAAAGGGCCGTGGTTTGTGCTTGAGGGCATATGGCTGAGAGTGTCCGGCTGGCTCCTGAAAATCCACGCTAGGCAGCATGCTTCCCAGACCCAAGGTGGCATCAGTGCCAAGTCGGGCTGGTTTGATGGTGCAAAGTGTCTCCTGCAATCTGCCATCCAGAAGCGGGGTAGCCGATTTTTGTTTGCTGGAGAAAAGTCTTTGGATTTTTTTGGGCGTCTGTGGCTGGGAGTGGCCGGCTGGCTCATTAGAATCCACGATACGCAGCATGGTTCCCAGAGCCAAGGTGGCACCAGTGCCAAGTTGGGCTGGTTTTGTAATAGCAAGTGGCTCCTGCAATTTGCCATCCAGAAGAGGGGCAGTTGAGTTTTGTTTGCCAGAGGAAAGGGCCGTGGTTTTTGTTTGGGGGTACATGGCTGAGAGTGGCCGGCTGGCCCCTGAAGTTCCACGATAGGCAGGATGGTTCGGAGATCCAAGGTGGAACCAGTGCCGAGTCGGGCTGGTTTTATGTTGCAAAGTGTCTCCTGCAATCTGCCATCAAAATGTTGGCAGGCGAGTTTTGTTTTCCAGGGAAAAGCGCCGTTGTTTGTGTTTGGGGGCCTGTGCCTGGGAGTGGCCAGCTGGCTTCTTAGAATCCACGATACGCAGGATGGTTCCCAGACCAGAGGTGGCACCAGTGCCAAGTCGGGCTGGTTTGATGGTGCAAAGTGTCTCCTGCAATCTGCCATCCAGAAGCGGGGTAGCCGATTTTTGTTTGCTGGAGAAAAGTCTTTGGATTTTTTTGGGCGTCTGTGGCTGGGAGTGGCCGGCTGGCTCATTAGAATCCACGATACGCAGCATGGTTCCCAGAGCCAAGGTGGCACCAGTGCCAAGTTGGGCTGGTTTTGTAATAGCAAGTGGCTCCTGCAATTTGCCATCCAGAAGAGGGGCAGTTGAGTTTTGTTTGCCAGAGGAAAGGGCCGTGGTTTTTGTTTGGGGGTACATGGCTGAGAGTGGCCGGCTGGCCCCTGAAGTTCCACGATAGGCAGGATGGTTCGGAGATCCAAGGTGGAACCAGTGCCGAGTCGGGCTGGTTTTATGTTGCAAAGTGTCTCCTGCAATCTGCCATCAAAATGTTGGCAGGCGAGTTTTGTTTTCCAGGGAAAAGCGCCGTTGTTTGTGTTTGGGGGCCTGTGCCTGGGAGTGGCCAGCTGGCTTCTTAGAATCCACGATACGCAGGATGGTTCCCAGACCAGAGGTGGCACCAGTGCCAAGTCGGGCCAGTTTGATGGTGCAAAGTGGCTCCTGCAATTTGCCATCCAGAAGCGGGGCAGCTTACTTTTGTTTGCCAGGGAAACGGGCCGAGGTTTTTTTCTGGGGGCCTATGGCTGGGAGTGACCGGCTGGCTCCTGAAAAGCTACGATAGGCAGGATGGTTACCAGACCCATGGTGGCACCAGTGCCAAGTTGGGCTGTTTTTGTAGTACCAAGTGCGTCCTGCAATTTGCCCTCCAGAAGAGGGGCAGTTGAGTTTTGTTTGCCAGAGAAAAGGGCCGTGGTTTGTGCTTGAGGGCATATGGCTGAGAGTGGCCGGCTGGCTCCTAAAAAGCCACATTACGCAGCATGGTTCCCAGACCCAAGGTGGCACCAGTGCCAAGTCGGGCTGGTTTGATGGTGCAAAGTTTCTCCTGCAATCTACCATCCAGAAGCAAGGTAGCCGATTTTTGTTTGCAAGAGAAAAGGTCTTTGGTTTTTATTGGGCGCCTGTGACTGGGAGTGGCCGGCTGGCTCATTAGAATCCACGATACGCAGCATGGTTCCCAGAGCCAAGGTGGCACCAGTGCCAAGTTGGGCTGGTTTTGTAGTAGCACGTGGCTCCTGCAATTTGCCATCCAGAAGAGGGGCAGTTGAGTTTTGTTGGCCAGAGGAAAGGGCCGTGGTTTTTGTTTGGGGGTACATGGCTGAGAGTGACCGGCTGGCCCCTGAAAATCCACGATAGGCAGGATGGTTCCGAGATCCAAGGTGGGACCAGTGCCAAGTTGGGCTGGTTTGATGGTGCAAAGTGGCTCCTCTAATCTGCCATCCAGAAGCGGGGTAGCTTACTTTTGTTTGCCAGGGAAACGGGCAGAGATTTGTGTCTGGGGGCCTATGGCTTGGAGTGGCCAACTGGCTCCTTAAAATGCACGACACGCAGGATGGTTCCCAGACCAGAGGTGGCACCAGTGCCAAGTTCGGCTGTTTTTGTAGTACCAAGTGCGTCCTGCAATTTGCCTTCCAGAAGAGGGGCAGTTGAGTTTTGTTTGCCAGAGAAAAGGGCCGTGGTTCATGTTTGAGGGCATATGGCTGAGAGTGGCTGAGAGGGGCCGGCTGACACCACAAAATCCACAATAGGCAGGATGGTTCCCAGAGCCAAGGTGGCACCAGTGCCAAGTTGGGCTGGTTTGACAGTGTCAAGCGCCTCCTGCAATCTCCCATCCACAAGTGGGGCAGCTGAGATTTTTTTGCCTGTGAATCGGGCCATTGTTTTTGATTGGGGTCTGTGGCCGAGAGTGGTCGGCTGGCTCCTGACAATCCACAATACGCAGGATGGTTCCCAGACCCAAGGTGGCACCAGTGCCAAGTTGGGCTGGTTTGATTTTACCAAGTGCGTCCTGCAATCTGCCATCCAGAAGCGGGGCAGCTGAGTTTTGTTTGCCAGAATAAAGGGCCGTGGTTTTTGTTTGGGGGCCTATGGCTCAGAGTGGCCGGCTGGCCCCTGAAAATCCACGATAGGCAGGATGGTTCCCAGACCCAAGGTGGCACC
Organism: Melospiza georgiana; assembly: GCF_028018845.1. Taxonomy (NCBI): domain Eukaryota; kingdom Metazoa; phylum Chordata; class Aves; order Passeriformes; family Passerellidae; genus Melospiza; species Melospiza georgiana. Next base: position 32,295,094 of record NC_080435.1, read on the forward strand.
AGAGCCAAGTCGGGCTGGTTTGATGGTGCAAAGTGGCTCCTGCAATCTGCCATCCCGACGCGGGGCAGCTGATTTTTGTTTGCCAGAGAACAAGTCCGTGGTTCATTTTTGGGGGCATATGGCTGGGAGTGGCCGGCTGGCTCCTTAAAAAGCTCGATACGCATGATGGTTCCCAGGCCAGATGTGGCACCAGTGCCAAGTTGGGCTGTTTTTGTAGTACCAAGTGCGTCCTGCAATTTGCCTTCCAGAAGAGGGGCAGTTGAGTTTTGTTTGCCAGAGAAAAGGGCCGTGGTTTGTGTTTGAGGGCATATGGCTGAGAGTGGCCGGCTGACACCTGAAAATCCACAATAGGCAGGATGGTTCCCAGAGCCAAGGTGGCACCAGTGCCAAGTCGGGCTGGTTTGATAGTACTAAATAACTCCTGCAATCTGCCATCAAAAAGTTGGCAGGCGAGTTTTGTTTTCCAGGGAAAAGCGCCGTTGTTTTTGTTTGGGGGCCTGTGCCTGGGAGTGGCCGGCTGGCTCCTTAAAAAGCTCGATACGCAGGATGGTTCCCTGACCCAAGGTGGCATCATTGCCACGTCGGGCTGTTTTCGTAGTACCAAGTGCGTCCTGCAATTTGCCATCCAGAAGAGGGGCAGTTGGGTTTTGTTTGCCAGAGAAAAGGGCCGTGGTTTGTGTTTGGGGGCATATGGCTGAGAGTGGCCGGCTGGCCCCTGAAAATCCACGATAGGCAGGATGGTTCCCAGAGCCAAGGTGGCATCACTGCCAAGTCGGGCTGGTTTGATAGTACCAAGTGGCTCCTGCAATCTGCCATCTAGAAGCGGGGCAGCTTACTTTTGTTTGCCAGGGAAACGGGCCGAGGTTTTTGTCTGGGGGCCTATGGCTGAGAGTGACCGGCTAGGTCCTGAAAAGCTACAATAGGCAGGATGGTGACCAGACCCATGGTGGCAGCAGTGCCAAGTTGGGCTGGTTTGATAGTACCAAGTGGCTCCTGCAATCTGCCATCAAAAAGTTTGCAGGCCAGTTTTGTTTTCCAGGGAAAAGCGCCGTTGTTTTTGTTTGGGGGCCTGTGGCTGGGAGTGGCCAGCTGGCTCCTTAGAATCCACGATACGCAGGATGGTTCCCAGACCAGAGGTGGCACCAGTGCCAAGTCGGGCTGGTTTGATGGTGCAAAGTGTCTCCTGCAATCTGCCATCCAGAAGCGTGATAGCTTACTTTTGTTTGCCAGGGAAACGGGCCGAGCTTTGTGTCTGGCGCCCATGGCTGGGAGTGACCGGCTGGCTCCTGAAAAGCTACGATAGGCAGGATGGTTACCAGACCCACGGAGGCACCAGTGCCAAGTTGGGCTGGTTTGATAGTACCAAGTGTCTCTTGCAATCTGCCATCCAGAAGAGGGGCAGTTGAGTTTTGTTTGCCAGAGAAAAGGGCCGTGGTTTTTTTTTGGGGGCCTATGGCTCAGAGTGGCCGGCTGGCCCCTGAAAATCCACGATAGGCAGAATGGTTCCCAGACCCAAGGTGGCACCAGAGCCAAGTCGGGCTGGTTTGATGGTGCAAAATGGCTCCTGCAATCTGCCATCCCAACGCGGGGCAGCTGATTTTTGTTTGCCAGAGAACAAGTCCGTGGTTCGTTTTTGGGGGCATATGGCTGGGAGGGGCCGGCTGGCTCCTTAAAATGCTCGATAGGTAGGATGGTTACCAGACCCAAGGTGGCACCAGTGCCAAGTTGGGCTGTTTTTGTAGTACCAAGTGCGTCCTGCAATTTGCCCTCCAGAAGAGGGGCAGTTTAGTTTTGTTTGCAAGAGAAAAGGGCCGTGGTTTGTGCTTGAGGGCATATGGCTGAGAGTGTCCGGCTGGCTCCTGAAAATCCACGCTAGGCAGCATGCTTCCCAGACCCAAGGTGGCATCAGTGCCAAGTCGGGCTGGTTTGATGGTGCAAAGTCTCTCCTGCAATCTACCATCCAGAAGCGGGGTAGCCGATTTTTGTTTGCTGGAGAAAAGTCTTTGGATTTTTTTGGGCGTCTGTGGCTGGGAGTGGCCGGCTGGCTCATTAGAATCCACGATACGCAGCATGGTTCCCAGAGCCAAGGTGGCACCAGTGCCAAGTTGGGCTGGTTTTGTAATAGCAAGTGGCTCCTGCAATTTGCCATCCAGAAGAGGGGCAGTTGAGTTTTGTTTGCCAGAGGAAAGGGCCGTGGTTTTTGTTTGGGGGTACATGGCTGAGAGTGGCCGGCTGGCCCCTGAAGTTCCACGATAGGCAGGATGGTTCGGAGATCCAAGGTGGAACCAGTGCCGAGTCGGGCTGGTTTTATGTTGCAAAGTGTCTCCTGCAATCTGCCATCAAAATGTTGGCAGGCGAGTTTTGTTTTCCAGGGAAAAGCGCCGTTGTTTGTGTTTGGGGGCCTGTGCCTGGGAGTGGCCAGCTGGCTTCTTAGAATCCACGATACGCAGGATGGTTCCCAGACCAGAGGTGGCACCAGTGCCAAGTCGGGCCAGTTTGATGGTGCAAAGTGGCTCCTGCAATTTGCCATCCAGAAGCGGGGCAGCTTACTTTTGTTTGCCAGGGAAACGGGCCGAGGTTTTTTTCTGGGGGCCTATGGCTGGGAGTGACCGGCTGGCTCCTGAAAAGCTACGATAGGCAGGATGGTTACCAGACCCATGGTGGCACCAGTGCCAAGTTGGGCTGTTTTTGTAGTACCAAGTGCGTCCTGCAATTTGCCCTCCAGAAGAGGGGCAGTTGAGTTTTGTTTGCCAGAGAAAAGGGCCGTGGTTTGTGCTTGAGGGCATATGGCTGAGAGTGGCCGGCTGGCTCCTAAAAAGCCACATTACGCAGCATGGTTCCCAGACCCAAGGTGGCACCAGTGCCAAGTCGGGCTGGTTTGATGGTGCAAAGTTTCTCCTGCAATCTACCATCCAGAAGCAAGGTAGCCGATTTTTGTTTGCAAGAGAAAAGGTCTTTGGTTTTTATTGGGCGCCTGTGACTGGGAGTGGCCGGCTGGCTCATTAGAATCCACGATACGCAGCATGGTTCCCAGAGCCAAGGTGGCACCAGTGCCAAGTTGGGCTGGTTTTGTAGTAGCACGTGGCTCCTGCAATTTGCCATCCAGAAGAGGGGCAGTTGAGTTTTGTTGGCCAGAGGAAAGGGCCGTGGTTTTTGTTTGGGGGTACATGGCTGAGAGTGGCCGGCTGGCCCCTGAAAATCCACGATAGGCAGGATGGTTCCGAGATCCAAGGTGGGACCAGTGCCAAGTTGGGCTGGTTTGATGGTGCAAAGTGGCTCCTCTAATCTGCCATCCAGAAGCGGGGTAGCTTACTTTTGTTTGCCAGGGAAACGGGCAGAGATTTGTGTCTGGGGGCCTATGGCTTGGAGTGGCCAACTGGCTCCTTAAAATGCACGACACGCAGGATGGTTCCCAGACCAGAGGTGGCACCAGTGCCAAGTTCGGCTGTTTTTGTAGTACCAAGTGCGTCCTGCAATTTGCCTTCCAGAAGAGGGGCAGTTGAGTTTTGTTTGCCTGAGAAAAGGGCCGTGGTTTATGTTTGAGGGCATATGGCTGAGAGAGGCTGAGAGGGGCCGGCTGACACCACAAAATCCACAATAGGCAGGATGGTTCCCAGAGCCAAGGTGGCACCAGTGCCAAGTCGGGCTGGTTTGATAGTACTAAATAGCTCCTGATATCTGCCATCCAGAAGCGGGGTAGCTTAATTTTGTTTGTCAGGGAAACGGGCAGAGCTTTGTGTCTGGGGTCCTGTGGCTGGGAGTGGCCGGCTGGCTCCTTAGAATCCACGATACACAGGATGGTTCCCAGAGCCAAGGTGGCACCAGTGCCAAGTTGGGCTGGTTTGATAGTACCAAGTGGCTCCTGCAATCTGCCATCAAAAAGTTGGCAGGCCAGTTTTGTTTTCCAGGGAAAAGCGCCATTGATTTTGTTTGGGGGCCTGTGGCTGGGAGTGGCCAGCTGGCTCCTTAGAATCCACGATATGCAGGATGGTTCCCAGACCAGAGGTGGCACCAGTGCCAAGTCGGGCTGGTTTGATAGTACCAAGTGGCTCCTGCAATCTGCCATCCAGAAGCGGGGTAGCTTACTTTTGTTTGCCAGGGAAACGGGCCGAGGTTTGTGTCTGGGGGCCTATGGCTGGGAGTGACCGGCGGGCTCCTGAAAAGCTACGATAGGCAGGATGGTGACCAGACCCATGGTGGCACCAGTGCCAAGTTGGGCTGGTTTGATAGTACTAAGCGGCTCCTGCAATCTGCCATCAAAAAGTTGGCAGGCGAGTTTTGTTTTCCAGGGAAAAGCACCGTTGTTTGTGTTTGGGGGCCTGTGGCTGGGAGTGGCCGGCTGGCTCCTTAGAATCCACGATACGCAGGATGGTTCCCAGACCAGAGGTGGCACCAACACCAAGTCGGGCTGATTTGATAGTACCAAGTGGTTCCTGCAATCTGCCATCCAGAAGCGGGGTAACTTACTTTTGCCTGCCAGGGATACGGGCCGAGGTTTTTTTCTGGGGGCCTATGGCTGGGAGTGACCGGCGGGCTCCTGAAAAGCTACGATAGGCAGGATGGTGACCAGACCGATGGTGGCACCAGAGCCAAGTTGGGCTGGTTTGATAGTACCAAGTGGCTCCTGCAATCTGCCATCAAAAAGTTGGCAGGCGAGTTTTGTTTTCCAGGGAAAAGCGCCGTTGTTTGTGTTTGGGGCCCTGTGGCTGGGAGTGGCCGCCTGTCGTCTTAGAATCCACGTTACGCAGCATGGTTCCCAGATCCAAGGTGGCACCAGTGCCAAGTCGGGCTGGTTTGATAGTAGCAAGTGGCTCCTGCAATCTGCCATCCAGAAGCGGGGCAGCTTACTTTTGTTTGCCAGGGAAACGGGCCGAGGTATTTGTCTGGGGCCCTATGGCAGGGAGTGACTGGCTGGCTCCTGAAAAGCTACGATAGGCAGGATGTTTACCAGACCCATGGTGGCACCAGTGCCAAGTTGGGCTAATTTGATAGTACCAAGTGGCTCCTGCAATCTGCCATCCAGAAGCGGGGCAGCTTACTTTTGTTTTCCATGGAAACGGGCCGAGGTTTCTGTCTGGGGGTCTATGGCTGGGAGTGACCTCCTGGCTCCTGAAAAGCTATGCTAGGCAGGATGGTGACCAGACCCATGGAGGCACCAGTGCCAAGTTGGGCTGGTTTGATAGTACCAAGTGGCTCCTGCAATCTGCCATCAAAATGTTGGCAGGCGAGTTTTGTTTTCCGGGGAAAAGCGCCGTTGTTTGTGTTTGGGGTCCTATGGATCGGAGTGGCCGGGAGGCTGCTTAGAATCCACGATACGCAGGATGGTTCCTAGACCAGTGGTGGCACCAGTGCCAAGTTGGGCTGGTTTGATAGTACCAAGTGGCTCCTGCAATCTGCCATCCAGAAGCGGGGTAGCTTACTTTTGTTTGCCAGGGAAATGGGCCGAAATTCTTGTCTGGGGGCCAGTGCCTGGGGCTGCCTGGCTGGCCCCGGAAAAGCTACGATAGGCAGGATGGTTTACCAGACCCATGGTGGCACCAGTGCCAAGTTGGGCTGGTTTGATAGTACCAAGTGGCTCCTGCAATCTGCCATCCAGAAGAGGGGCAGCTTAATTTTGTTTGCCAGGGAAACGGGCCGAGGTTTGTGTCTGGAGGCCTACGGCTGGGAATGACCGGCTGGCTCCTGAAATGCTACGATAGGCAGGATGGTGACCAGATCCATAGTGGCACCAGTGCCAAGTTGGGCTGGTTTGATTGTACCAAGTGGCTCCTGCACTCTGCCATCAAAAAGCTAGCAGGCGAGTTTTGTTTTCCAGGGAAAAGCGCCGTTGTTTTTGATTGGGGGCCTGTGGCTGGGAGTGGCTGGCTGGCTCCTTAGAATCCACGATACGCAGGATGGTTCCCAGACCAGAGGTGGCACCAGTGCCAAGTCGGGCTGGTTTGATGATGCCAAGTTGCTCCTGCAATCTGCCATCCAGAAGCGGGGTAGCTTACTTTTGTGTGCCAGGGAAACGGGCCGAGGTTTGTGGCTGGGGGCCCATGGCTGGGAGTGACCGGCTGGCTCCTGAAAAGCTACGATAGGCAGGATGGTGACCAGACCCATGGTGGCACCAGTGCCAAGTTGGGCTGGTTTGATAGTACCAAGTGGCTCCTGCAATCTGCCATCAAAAAGTTGGCAGGCCAGTTTTGTTTTCCAGGGAAAAGCACCGTTGTTTTTGTTTGGGGGCCTGTGGCTGGGAGTGGCCAGCTGGCTACTTGGAATCCACGATACGCTGGATGGTTCCCAGACCCAAGTTGGCACCAGTGCCAAGTCGGGCTGGTTTGATACTACCAAGTGGCTCCTGCAATCTGCCATCCAGAAGCGGGGCAGCTGAATTTTGTTTGCCAGAGAAAAAGGCTGTTGTTTGCGTTTGGGGGCCTGTAGCTTGCAGTGGCGGGCTGGCTCCTGAAAATCCATGATACGCAGCATGCTTCCCTGACCCAATGTGGCACCAGTGCCAAGTAGGGCTGGTTTGATAGTACCAAGTGGCTCCTGCAATCTGCCATCCAGAAGAGGGGCAGTTGAGTTTTGTTTGCCAGAGAAAAGGGCCGTGGTTTGTGTTTGGGGGCATATGGCTGAGAGAGGCCGGCTGGCTCCTTAAAATCCACGATAGGCAGGATGGTTCCCAGATCCAAGGTGGCACCAGTGCCACGTCTGGCTGGTTTGATAGTACTAAATAACTCCTGCAATCTGCCATCCAGAAGCGGGGTAGCTTACTTTTGTTTGCCAGGGAAACGGGCCGAGGTTTTTGTCTGGGGGCCTATGGCTGAGAGTGACCGGCTGGCTCCTGAAAAGCTACGATAGGCAGGATGGTGACCAGACCGATGGTGGCACCAGAGCCAAGTTGGGCTGGTTTGATAGTACCAAGTGGCTCCTGCAATCTGCCATCAAAAAGTTGGCAGGCGAGTTTTGTTTTCCAGGGAAAAGCGCCGTTGTTTGTGTTTGGGGGCCTGTGGCTGGGAGTGGCCGCCTGGCGCCTTAGAATCTACGTTACGCAGCATGGTTCCCAGACCCAAGGTGGCACCAGTGCCAAGTCGGGCTGGTTTGATAGTACCAAGTGGCTCCTGCAATCTGCCATCAAAAAGTTGGCAGGCCAGTTTTGTTTTCCAGGGAAAAGCGCCGTTGTTTGTGTTTGGGGGCCTGTGGCTGGGAGTGGCCGGCTGGCGCCTTAGAATCTACGTTACGCAGCATGGTTCCCAGACCAGAGGTGGCACCAGTGCCAAGTCGGGCTGGATTGATGGTGCAAAGTGTCTCCTGCAATCTGCCATCCAGAAGCGGGTTAACTTACTTTTGTTTGCCAGGGAAACGGGCAGAGCTTTGTGTCTGGGGCCTATGGCTGGGACTGACCGGCTGGCTCCTGAAAAGCTACGATACGCAGGATGGTGACCAGACCCATGGAGGCACCAGTGCCAAGTTGGGCTGGTTTGATAGTACCAAGTGGCTCCTGCAATCTGCCATCCAAAAGCAGGGCAGCTGAGTTTTGTTTGCCAAAGAAAAGGGCTGTGGTATGTGGTTGGGTCCTGTGTCTCGGAGTGGCCGGCTGGCTCCTTAAATTCCATGATACGCAGCATCGTTCCCAGACCCAAGGTGGCACCAGTGCCAAGTTGGGCTGGTTTGACAGTGTCAAGCGCCTCCTGCAATCTCCCATCCACAAGTGGGGCAGCTGAGATTTTTTTGCCTGTGAATCGGGCCGTTGTTTTTGATTGGGGTCTGTGGCCGAGAGTGGTCGGCTGGCTCCTGACAATCCACAATACGCAGGATGGTTCCCAGAGCCAAGGTGGCACCAGTGCCAAGTCGGGCTGGTTTGATTGTACCAAGTGCGTCCTGCAATCTGCCATTCAGAAGCGGGGCAGCTGAGTTTTGTTTGCCAGAGTAAAGGGCCGTGGTTTTTGTTTGGGGGCCTATGGCTCAGAGTGGCCGGCTGGCCCCTGAAAATCCACGATAGGCAGAATGGTTCCCAGACCCAAGGTGGCACCAGAGCCAAGGCAGGCTGGTTTGATGGTGCAAAGTGGCTCCTGCAATCTGCCATCCCGACGCGGGGCAGCTGATTTTTGTTTGCCAGAGAACAAGTCCGTGGTTCATTTTTGGGGGCATATGGCTGGGAGTGGCCGGCTGGCTCCTTAAAAAGCTCGATACGCAGGATGGTTCCCAGGCCAGAGGTGGCACCAGTGCCAAGTTCGGCTGTTTTTGTAGTACCAAGTGCGTCCTGCAATTTGCCTTCCAGAAGAGGGGCAGTTGAGTTTTGTTTACCAGAGTAAAGTGCCGTGGATTGTGTTTGGGGGCCTATGGCTGAGAGGGGCCAGCTGACACCTGAAAATCCACAATAGGCAGGATGGTTCCCAGATCCAAGGTGGCACCAGTGCCAAGTCGGGCTGGTTTGATGGTGCAAAGTGGCTCCTGCAATCTGCCATCCAGACGCGGGGCAGCGGATTTTTGTTTGCTGGAGAAAAGTTCCGTGGTTTGTTTTTGGCGGTATATGGCTGGGCGTGGCCGGCTGGCTCCTTAAAAAGCTCGATACGCAGGATGGTTGCCTGACCCAAGGTGGCATCAGTGCCAAGTCGGGCTGTTTTCGTAGTACCAAGTGCGTCCTGCAATTTGCCATCCAGAAGAGGGGCAGTTGAGTTTTGTTTGCCAGAGAAAAGGGGCGTGGTTTGTCTTTGGGGGCATATGGCTGAGAGTGGCCGGCTGGCCCCTGAAAATCCACGATAGGCAGGATGGTTCCCAGACCAGAGGTGGCACCAGTGCCAAGTCGGGCTGATTTGATAGTAATAAATAGCTCCTGCAATCTGCCATCCAGAAGCGGGGCAGCTTACTTTTGTTTGCCAGGGAAACGGGCCGAGCTTTGTGTCTGGGGGCCTATGGCTGGGAGTGACCGGCTGGCTCCTGAAAAGCTACGATAGGCAGGATGGTGACCAGACCCATGGTGGCACCAGTGCCAAGTTGGGCTGGTTTGATAGCACCAAGTGGCTCCTGCACTCTGCCATCCAAAAGCAGGGCAGCTGAGTTTTGTTTGCCAAAGAAAAGGGCTGTGGTATGTGTTTGGGTCCTGTGGCTGGGAGTGGCCGGCTGGCTCCTTAAATTCCATGATACGCTGGATGGTTCCCAGACCCAAGTTGGCACCAGTGCCAAGTTGGGCTGGTTTGACAGTGTCAAGCGCCTCCTGCAATCTCCCATCCACAAGTGGGGCAGCTGAGATTTTTTTGCCTGTGAATCGGGCCGTTGTTTTTGATTGGGGTCTGTGGCCGAGAGTGGTCGGCTGGCTCCTGACAATCCACAATACGCAGGATGGTTCCCAGACCCAAGGTGGCACCAGTGCCAAGTTGGGCTGGTTTGATTGTACCAAGTGCGTCCTGCAATCTGCCATTCAGAAGCGGGGCAGCTGAGTTTTGTTTGCCAGAGTAAAGGGCCGTGGTTTTTGTTTGGGGGCCTATGGCTCAGAGTGGCCGGCTGGCCCCTGAAAATCCACGATAGGCAGAATGGTTCCCAGACCCAAGGTGGCACCAGAGCCAAGTCGGGCTGGTTTGATGGTGCAAAGTGGCTCCTGCAATCTGCCATCCCGACGCGGGGCAGCTGATTCTTGTTTGCCAGAGAACAAGTCCGTGGTTCATTTTTGGGGGCATATGGCTGGGAGTGGCCGGCTGGCTCCTTAAAAAGCTCGATACGCATGATGGTTCCCAGGCCAGAGGTGGCACCAGTGCCAAGTCGGGCTGTTTTCGTAGTACCAAGTGCGTCCTGCAATTTGCCATCCAGAAGAGGGGCAGCTGAGTTTTGTTTGCCAGAGAAAAGGGCCGTGGTTTGTGTTTGGGGGCATATGGATGAGAGTGGCCGGCTGGCCCCTGAAAATCCACGATAGGCAGGATGGTTCCCAGAGCCAAGGTGGCACCAGTGCCAAGTCGGGCTGGTTTGATAGTACTAAATAGCTCCTGCAATCTGCCATCAAAAAGTTGGCAGGCGAGTTTAATTTTCCAGGGAAAAGCGCCGTTGTTTTTGTTTGGGGGCCTGTGGCTGGGAGTGGCCGGCTGGCTCCTTAGAATCCACGATACGCAGGATGGTTCCCAGACCCAAGGTGGCACCAGTGCCAAGTCGGGCTGGTTTGATGGTGCAAAGTGGCTCCTGCAATCTGCCATCCAGAAGCGGGGTAGATTACTTTTGTTTGCCAGGGAAACGGGCAGAGCTTTGTGTCTGGGGGCCTATGGCTGGGAGTGGCCAGCTGGCTCCTTAAAATGCACGATACGCAGGATGGTGACCAGACCCAAGGTGGTACCAGTGCCAAGTCGGGCTGCTTTTGTAGTACCAATTGCGTCCTGCAATTTCCCATCCAGAAGAGGGGCAGTTGAGTTTTGTTTACCAGAGTAAAGTGCCATGGTTTGTTTTTGGGGGCCTATGGCTGAGAGTGGCCGGCTGGCCCCTGAAAATCCACAATAGGCAGGATGGTTCCCAGATCCAAGGTGGCACCAGTGCCAAGTCGGGCTGGTTTGATGGTGCAAAGTGGCTCCTGCAATCTGCCATCCAGACGCGGGGCAGCGGATTTTTGTTTGCTGGAGAAAAGTTCCGTGGTTTGTTTTTGGCGGTATATGGCTGGGCGTGGCCGGCTGGCTCCTTAAAAAGCTCGATACGCAGGATGGTTCCCAGAGCCAAGGTGGCATCAGTGCCAAGACGGGCTGTTTTCGTAGTACCAAGTGCGTCCTGCAATTTGCCGTCCAGAAGAGGGGCAGTTGAGTTTTGTTTGCCAGAGAAAAGGGCCGTGGTTTGTGTTTGAGGGCATATGGCTGAGAGTGGCCGGCTGGCCCCTGAAAATCCACAATAGGCAGGATGGTTCCCAGAGCCAAGGTGGCATCACTGCCAAGTCGGGCTGGTTTGATAGTACCAAGTGGCTCCTGCAATCTGCCATCTAGAAGCGGGGCAGCTTACTTTGGTTTGCCAGGGAAACGGGCCGAGGTTTGTGTCTGGCGGCCTATGGCTGAGATTGACCGGCTAGGTCCTGAAAAGCTACAATAGGCAGGATGGTTACCAGACCCATGGTGGCAGCAGTGCCAAGTTGGGCTGGTTTGATAGTACCAAGTGGCTCCTGCAATCTGCCATCAAAAAGTTTGCAGGCCAGTTTTGTTTTCCAGGGAAAAGCGCTGTTGTTTTTGTTTGGGGGCCTGTGGCTGGGAGAGGCCAGCTGGCTCCTTAGAATCCACGATACGCAGGATGGTTCCCAGACCAGAGGTGGCACCAGTGCCAAGTCGGGCTGGTTTGATGGTGCAAAGTGGCTCCTGCAATCTGCCATCCATACGCGGGGCAGCGGATTTTTGTTTGTTGGAGAAAAGTTCCGTGGTTTGTTTTTGGCGGTATATGGCTGGGCGTGGCCGGCTGGCTCCTTAAAAAGCTCGATACGCAGGATGGTTGCCTGACCCAAGGTGGCATCAGTGCCAAGTCGGGCTGTTTTCGTAGTACCAACTGCGTCCTGCAATTTGCCATCCAGAAGAGGGGCAGTTGAGTTTTGTTTGCCAGAGAAAAGGGCAGGGGTTTGTGTTTGGGGGCATATGGCTGAGAGTGGCCGGCTGGCTCCTGAAAATCCACGATAGGCAGGATGGTTCCCAGACCAGAGGTGGCACCAGTGCCAAGTCGGGCTGGTTTGATAGTAATAAATAGCTCCTGCAATCTGCCATCCAGAAGCGGGGCAGCTTACTTTTGTTTGCCAGGGAAACGGGCCGAGCTTTGTGTCTGGGGGCCTATGGCTGGGAGTGACCGGCTGGCTCCCGAAAAGCTACGATAGGCAGGATGGTTACCAGACCCATGGAGGCACCAGTGCCAAGTTGGGCTGGTTTGATAGTACCAAGTCGCTCCTGCAATCTGCCATCCAAAAGCAGGGCAACTGAGTTTTGTTTGCCAGAGAAAAGCGCTGTTGTTTGTGTTTGGGGTCCTGTGGCTGGGAGTGGCCGGCTGGCTCCTTAGAATCCACGATACGCAGGATGGTTCCCAGACCCGAGGTGGCACCAGTGCCAAGTTGGGATAGTTTGATGGTGCAAAGTGGCTCCTGCAATCTGCCATCCAGAAGCGGGGTAGATTACTTTTGTTTGCCAGGGAAACGGGCCGAGGTTTTTTTCTGGGGGCCTATGGCTGGGAGTGACCGGCTGGCTCCTGAAAAGCTACAGTAGGCAGGATGATTACCAGACCCATGGTAGCAGCAGTGCCAAGCTGGGCTGATTTGATAGTACCAAATGGCTCCTGCAATCTGCCATCAAAAAGTTGGCAGGCGAGTTTTGTTTTCCAGGGAAAAGCGCCGTTGTTTATGTTTGGGGCCCTGTGGCTGGGAGTGGCCGCCTGTCGTCTTAGAATCCACGTTACGCAGCATGGTTCCCAAATCCAAGGTGGCACCAATGCCAAGTCGGGCTGGTTTGATAGTACCAAGTGGCTCCTGCAATCTGCCATCCAGAAGCGGGGCAGCTTACTTTTGTTTGCCAGGGAAACGGGCCGAGGTATTTGTCTGGGGCCCTATGGCAGGGAGTGACTGGCTGGCTCCTGAAAAGCTACGATAGGCAGGATGTTTACCAGACCCATGGTGGCACCAGTGCCAAGTTGGGCTAATTTGATAGTACCAAGTGGCTCCTGCAATCTGCCATCCAGAAGCGGGGCAGCTTACTTTTGTTTTCCATGAAAACGGGCCGAGGTTTCTGTCTGTGGGTCTATGGCTGGGAGTGACCTCCTGGCTCCTGAAAAGCTATGCTAGGCAGGATGGTTCCCAGACCCGAGGTGGCACCAGTGCCAAGTTGGGCTGGTTTGATAGTACCAAGTGGCTCCTGCAATCTGCCATCAAAATGTTGGCAGGCGAGTTTTGTTTTCCGGGAAAAAGCGCCGTTGTTTGTGTTTGGGGGCCTGTGGCTCGGAGTGCCCGGGTGGCTGCTTAGAATCCACGATACGCAGGATGGCTCCCAGGCCAGAGGTGGCACCAGTGTCAAGTTGGGCTGGTTTGATAGTACCAAGTGGCTCCTGCAATCGGCCATCCAGAAGCGGGGCAGCTTAATTTTGTTTGCCAGGGAAACGGGCCGTTGTTTGTGTCTGGAAGCCTACGGCTGGGAGTGACCGACTGGCTCCTGAAATGCTACGATAGGCAGGATGGTGACCAGACCCATAGTGGCACCAGTGCCAAGTTGCGCTGGTTTGATTGTACCAAGTGGCTCCTGCAATCTGCCATCAAAAAGCTAGCAGGCGAGTTTTGTTTTCCAGGGAAAAGCGCCGTTGTTTGTGATTGGGGGCCTGTGGCTGGGAGTGGCCGGCGTGCTCCTTAGAACCCACGATACGCAGGATGGTTCCCAGACCAGAGGTGGCACCAGTGCCAAGTCGGGCTGGTTTGATGATGCCAATTTGCTCCTGCAATCTGCCATCCAGAAGCGGGGTAGCTTACTTTTGTATGCCAGGGAAACGGGCCGAGGTTTTTGGCTGGGGGCCCATGGCTGGGAGTGACCGGCTGGCTCCTGAAAAGCTACGATAGGCAGGATGGTGACCAGACCCATGGTGGCACCAGTGCCAAGTTGGGCTGGTTTGATAGTACCAAGTGGCTCCTGCAATCTGCCATCAAAAAGTTGGCAGGCCAGTTTTGTTTTCCAGGCAAAAGCACCGTTGTTTGTGTTTGGGGGCCTGTGGCTGGGAGTGGCCGCCTGGCGCCTTAGAATTTACGTTACGCAGCATGGTTCCCAGAGCCAAGGTGGCACCAGTGCCAAGTCGGGCTGGTTTGATAGTACCAAGTGGCTCCTGCAATCTGCCATCAAAAAGTTGGCAGGCCAGTTTTGTTTTCCAGGGAAAAGCGCCGTTGTTTGTGTTTGGGGGCCTGTGGCTGGGAGTGGCCAGCTGGCTCCTAAGAATCCACGATACGCAGGATGGTTTCCAGACCAGAGGTGGCACCAGTGCCAAGTCGGGCTGGTTTGATGGTGCAAAGTGTCTCCTGCAATCTGCCATCCAGAAGCGAGGTAGCTTACTTTTGTTTGCCAGGGAAACGGGCAGAGCTTTGTGTCTGGGGCCTATGGCTGGGACTGACCGGCTGGCTCCTGAAAAGCTACGATACGCAGGATGGTGACCAGACCCATGGAGGCACCAGTGAAAAGTTGGGCTGGTTTGATAGTACCAAGTGGCTCCTGCAATCTGCCATCCAAAAGCAGGGCAGCTGAGTTTTGTTTGCCAAAGAAAAGGGCTGTGGTATGTGTTTAGTTCCTGTGGCTGGGAGTGGCTGGCTGGCTCCTTAAATTCCATGATACGCAGCATCGTTCCCAGGCCCAAGGTGGCACCAGTGCCAAGTTGGGCTGGTTTGACAGTGTCAAGCGCCTCCTGCAATCTCCCATCCACAAGTGGGGCAGCTGAGATTTTTTTGCCTGTGAATCGGGCCATTGTTTTTGATTGGGGTCTGTGGCCGAGAGTGGTCGGCTGGCTCCTGACAATCCATAATACGCAGGATGGTTCCCAGACCCAAGGTGGCACCAGTGCCAAGTTGGGCTGGTTTGATTTTACAAAGTGCGTCCTGCAATCTGCCATTCAGAAGCGGGGCAGCTGAGTTTTGTTTGCCAGAGAAAAGGGCCGTGGTTTTTGTTTGGGGGCCTATGGCTCAGAGTGGCCGGCTGGCCCCTGAAAATCCACGATAGGCAGGATGGTTCCCAGACCCAAGGTGGCACCAGAGCCAAGTCGGGCTGGTTTGATGGTGCAAAGTGGCTCCTGCAATCTGCCATCCCGACGCGGGGCAGCTGAATTTTGTTTGCCAGAGAACAAGTCCGTGGTTCATTTTTGGGGGCATATGGCTGGGAGTGGCCGGCTGGCTCCTTAAAAAGCTCGATACGCATGATGGTTCCCAGGCCAGAGGTGGCATCAGTGCCAAGTCGGGCTGTTTTCGTAGTACCAAGTGCGTCCTGCAATTTGCCATCCAGAAGAGGGGCAGTTGAGTTTTGTTTGCCAGAGAAAAGGGCCGTGGTTTGTGTTTGGGGGCATATGGCTGAGAGTGGCCGGC
This sequence comes from Melospiza georgiana, assembly GCF_028018845.1. Classification (NCBI taxonomy): domain Eukaryota; kingdom Metazoa; phylum Chordata; class Aves; order Passeriformes; family Passerellidae; genus Melospiza; species Melospiza georgiana. The sequence goes on from NC_080435.1 coordinate 32,310,110, forward strand.
TGGCCCCTGAAAATCCACAATAGGCAGGATGGTTCCCAGAGCCAAGGTGGCATCACTGCCAAGTCGGGCTGGTTTGATAGTACCAAGTGGCTCCTGCAATCTGCCATCTAGAAGCGGGGCAGCTTACTTTTGTTTGCCAGGGAAACGGGCCGAGGTTTGTGTCTCGCGGCCTATGGCTGAGAGTGACCGGCTAGGTCCTGAAAAGCTACAATAGGCAGGATGGTTACCAGACCCATGGTGGCAGCAGTGCCAAGTTGGGCTGGTTTGATAGTACCAAGTGGCTCCTGCAATCTGCCATCAAAAAGTTTGCAGGCCAGTTTTGTTTTCCAGGGAAAAGCGCTGTTGTTTTTGTTTGGGGGCCTGTGGCTGGGAGTGGCCAGCTGGCTCCTTAGAATCCACGATACGCAGGATGGTTCCCAGACCAGAGGTGGCACCAGTGCCAAGTTGGGCTGGTTTGATGGTGCAAAGTGTCTCCTGCAATCTGCCATCCAGAAGCGTGATAGCTTACTTTTGTTTGCCAGGGAAACGGGCCGAGCTTTGTGTCTGGCGCCCATGGCTGGGAGTGACCGGCTGGCTCCTGAAAAGCTACGATAGGCAGGATGGTTACCAGACCCACGGAGGCACCAGTGCCAAGTTGGGCTGGTTTGATAGTACCAAGTGGCTCCTGCAATCTGCCATCCAGAAGAGGGGCTGTTGAGTTTTGTTTGCCAGAGAAAAGGGCCGTGGTTTTTGTTTGGGGGCCTATGGCTCAGAGTGGCCGGCTGGCCCCTAAAAATCCACGATAGGCAGAATGGTTCCCAGACCCAAGGTGGCACCAGTGCCAAGTCGGGCTGGTTTGATGGTGCAAAATGGCTCCTGCAATCTGCCATCCCAACGCGGGGCAGCTGATTTTTGTTTGCCAGAGAACAAGTCCGTGGTTCATTTTTGGGGGCATATGGCTGGGAGGGGCCGGCTGGCTCCTTAAAATGCTCGATAGGCAGGATGGTTCCCAGACCCAAGGTGGCACCAGTGCCAAGTTGGGCTGTTTTTGTAGTACCAAGTGCGTCCTGCAATTTGCCATCCAGAAGCGGGGCAGCTTACTTTTGTTTGCCAGGGAAACGGGCCGAGGTTTTTGTCTGGGGGCCTATGGCTGGGAGTGACCGGCTGGCTCCTGAAAAGCTACGATAGGCAGGATGGTTACCAGACCCATGGTGGCACCAGTGCCAAGTTGGGCTCTTTTTGTAGTACCAAGTGCGTCCTGCAATTTGCCCTCCAGAAGAGGGGCAGTTGAGTTTTGTTTGCCAGAGTAAAGGGCCGTGGTTTGTGTTTGGGGGCATATGGCTGAGAGTGGCCGGCTGGCTCCTAAAAATCCACATTACGCAGCATGGTTCCCAGACCCAAGGTGGCACCAGAGCCAAGTCGGGCTGGTTTGATGGTGCAAAGTGTCTCCTGCAATCTGCCATCCAGAAGCGGGGTAGCCGATTTTTGTTTGCAAGAGAAAAGGTCTTTGGTTTTTATTGGGCGCCTGTGACTGGGAGTGGCCGGCTGACTCATTAGAATCCACGATACGCAGCATGGTTCCCAGAGCCAAGGTGGCACCAGTGCCAAGTTGGGCTGGTTTTGTAGTAGCACGTGGCTCCTGCAATTTGCCATCCAGAAGAGGGGCAGTTGAGTTTTGTTGGCCAGAGGAAAGGGCTGTGGTTTTTGTTTGGGCTACATGGCTGAGAGTGGCCGGCTGGCCCCTGAAAATCCACGATAGGCAGGATAGTTCCGAGATCCAAGGTGGGACCAGTGCCAAGTCGGGCTGGTTTTATGTTACAAAGTGGCTCCTGCAATCTGCCATCAAAAAGTTGGCAGGCGAGTTTTGTTTTCCAGGGAAAAGCGCCGTTGTTTGTGTTTGGGGACCTGTGGCTGGGAGTGGCCGGCTGGCTCCTTAGAATCCACGATACGCAGGATGGTTCCCAGACCCAAGGTGGCAGCAGTGCCAAGTTGGGCTGGTTTGATGGTGCAAAGTGGCTCCTCTAATCTGCCATCCAGAAGCGAATAGCTTACTTTTGTTTGCCAGGGAAACGGGCAGAGCTTTGTGTCTGGGGGCCTATGGCTGGGAGTGACCGGCTGGCTCCTTAAAATGCACGACACGCAGGATGGTTCCCAGACCAGAGGTGGCACCAGTGCCAAGTTGGGCTGTTTTTGTAGTACCAAGTGCGTCCTGCAATTTGCCTTCCAGAAGAGGGGCAGTTGAGTTTTGTTTGCCAGAGAAAAGGGCTGTGGTTTGTGTTTGAGGGCATATGGCTGAGAGTGGCCGGCTGACCCCACAAAATCCACAATAGGCAGGATGGTTCCCAGAGCCAAGGTGGCACCAGTGCCAAGTCGGGCTGGTTTGATAGTACTAAATAGCTCCTGCAATCTGCCATCCAGAAGCGGGGTAGCTTAATTTTGTTTGTCAGGGAAACGGGCAGAGCTTTGTGTCTGGGGTCCTGTGGCTGGGAGTGGCCGGCTGGCTCCTTAGAATCCACGATACACAGGATGGTTCCCAGACCAGTGGTGGCAGCAGTGCCAAGTTGGGCTGGTTTGATAGTACCAAGTGGCTCCTGCAATCTGCCATCAAAAAGTTGGCAGGCGAGTTTTGTTTACCAGAGTAAAGTGCCGTGGTTTGTTTTTGGGGGCCTATGGCTGAGAGTGGCCGACTGGCCCCTGAAAATCCACAATAGGCAGGATGGTTCCCAGATCCAAGGTGGCACCAGTGCCAAGTCGGGCTGGTTTGATGGTGCAAAGTGGCTCCTGCAATCTGCCATCCAGACGCGGGCAGCGGATTTTTGTTTGCTGGAGAAAAGTTCCGTGGTTTGTTTTTGGCGGTATATGGATGGGAGTGGCCGGCTGTCTCCTTAAAAAGCTCGATACGCTGGGTGGTTCCCTGACCCAATGTGGCATCAGTGCCAAGTCGGGCTGTTTTCGTAGTACCAAGTGCGTCCTTCAATTTGCCGTCCAGAAGAGGGGCAGTTGAGTTTTGTTTGCCAGAGAAAAGGACCGTGATTTGTGTTTGGGGGCATATGGCAGAGAGTGGCCGGCTGGCCCCTGAAAATCCACGATAGGCAGGATGGTTCCCAGAGCCAAGGTGGCACCAGTGCCAAGTCGGGCTGGTATGATAGTAATAAATAGCTCCTGCAATCTGCCATCCAGAAGCGGGGCAGCTTACTTTTGTTTGCCAGGGAAACGGGCCGAGGTTTCTGTCTGGCGGCCTATGGCTGGGAGTGACCGGCTGGCTCCCGAAAAGCTACGATAGGCAGGATGGTGACCAGACCCATGGTGGCACCAGTGCCAAGTTGGGCTGGTTTGATAGTACCAAGTGGCTCCTGCAATCTGCCATCAAAAAGTTGGCAGGCCAGTTTTGTTTTCCAGGGAAAAGCGCCGTTGTTTGTGTTTGGGGGCCTGCGGCTGGGAGTGGCTGGCTGGCGCCTTAGAATCTACGTTACGCAGCATGGTTCCCAGACCCAAGGTGGCACCAGTGCCAAGTCGGGCTGGTTTGATAGTACCAAGTGGCTCCTGCAATCTGCCATCCAGAAGCGGGGCAGCTTAATTTTGTTTGCCAGGGAAACGGGCCGAGGTTTGTGTCTGGGGGCCTATGGCTGGGAGTGACCGGCTGGCTCCTGAAAAGCTACGATAGGCAGGATGGTGACCAGACCCATGGTGGCAGCAGTGCCAAGTTGGGCTGGTTTGATAGTACCAAGTGGCTCCTGCAATCTACCATCAAAAAGTTGGCAGGCGAATTTTGTTTTCCAGGGAAAAGCGCCGTTGTTTGTGTTTGGCGGCCTGTGGCTGGGAGTGGCCGCCTGGCTCCTTAGAATCCACGATACGCAGGATGGTTCCCAGACCAGAGGTGGCACCAGTGCCAAGTCGGGCTGCTTTGATGGTTCAAAGTGGCTCCTGCAATCTGCCATCCAGAAGCGGGGTAGCTTACTTTTGTTTGCCAGGGAATCGGGCAGAGCTTTGTGTCTGGGGCCTATGGCTGGGACTGACCGGCTGGCTCCTGAAAAGCTACGATAGGCAGGATGGTTACCAGACCCATGGAGGCACCAGTGCCAAGTTGGGCTGGTTTGATAGTACCAAGTGGTTCCTGAAATCAGCCATGCAGAAGCGGGACAGCTTACTTTTATTTACCATGGAAATGGGCCGAGGTTTGTGTCTGGGCGCCTGTGGCTGGGAGTGACCGGCTGGCTCCTGAAAAGCTACGATAGGCAGGATTGTGACAAGACCCATGGTGGCACCAGTGCCAAGTTGCGCTGGTTTGATAGCACGAAGTGGCTCCTGCAATCTGCCATCAAAAAGTTGGTAGGCGAGTTTTGTTTTCCAGGGAAAAGAGCCGTTGTTTGTGTTTGGGGGCCTGTGGCTGGGAGTGGCCGGCTGGCTCCTTAGAATCCACGATACGCAGGATGGTTCCCAGACCAGAGGTGGCACCAGTGCCAAGTTGGGCTGTTTTTTTAGTACCAAGTGCGTCCTGCAATCTGCCATCCAGAAGAGGGGCAGTTGAGTTTTGTTTGCCAGAGAAAAGGGCCGTGGTTTGTGTTTGAGGGCATATGGCTGAGAGTGGCCGGCTGACACCACAAAATCCACAATAGGCAGGATGGTTCCCAGAGCCAAGGTGGCACCAGTGCCAAGTCGGGCTGGTTTGATAGTACTAAATAGCTCCTGCAATCTGCCATCCAGAAGCGGGGTAGCTTAATTTTGTTTGTCAGGGAAACGGGCAGAGCTTTGTGTCTGGGGTCCTGTGGCTGGGAGTGGCCGGCTGGCTCCTTAGAATCCACGATACACAGGATGGTTCCCAGACCAGTGGTGGCACCAGTGCCAAGTTGGGCTGGTTTGATAGTACCAAGTGGCTCCTGCAATCTGCCATCAAAAAGTTGGCAGGCGAGTTTTGTTTTCCAGGGAAAAGCGCCGTTGTTTGTGTTTGAGGGCATATGGCTGAGAGTGGCCGGCTGACACCACAAAATCCACAATACGCAGGATGGTTCCCAGACCCGAGGTGGCACCAGTGCCAAGTCGGGATAGTTTGATGGTGCCAAGTGGCTCCTGCAATCTGCCATCCAGAAGCGGGGCAGCTTACTTTTGTTTGCCAGGGAAACGGGCCGAGGTTTTTTTCTGGGGGCCTATGGTTGGGAGTGACCGGCTGGCTCCTGAAAAGCTACAGTAGGCAGGATGATTACCAGACCCATGGTGGCACCAGTGCCAAGTTGGGCTGATATGATAGTACCAAGTGGCTCCTGCAATCTGCCATCCAAAAGCAGGGCAACTGAGTTTTGTTTGCCAGAGAAAAGCGCTGTTGTTTGTGTTTGGGGTCCTGTGGCTGGGAGTGGCCGGCTGGCTCCTTAGAATCCACGATACGCAGGATGGTTCCCAGACCCGAGGTGGCACCAGTGCCAAGTCGGGCTGGTTTGATGGTTCAAAGTGGCTCCTGCAATCTGCCATCCTGAAGCGGGGTAGCTTACTTTTGTTTGCCGAGGAAACGGGCAGAGATTTGTGTATGGGCCCTATGGCTGGGACTGACCGGCTGGCTCCTGAAAAGCTACGATAGGCAGGATGGTTACCAGACCCATGGAGGCACCAGTGCCAAGTTGGGCTGGTTTGATAGTACCAAGTGGCTCCTGCAATCTGCCATCCAGAAGCGAGGCAGCTTACTTTTGTTTGCCAGGGAAACGGGCCGAGGTTTCTGTCTGGCGGCCTATGGCTGGGAGTGACCGGCTGGCTCCTGAAAAGCTCCGATAGGCAGGATGCTGACCAGACCCATGCTGGGAGCAGTGCCAAGTTGGGCTGGTTTGATAGTACCAAGTGGCTCCTGCAATCTGCCATCAAAAAGTTGGCAGGCCAGTTTTGTTTTCCAGGGAAAAGCGCCGTTGTTTGTGTTTGGGGGCCTGTGGATGGGAATGGCCGGCTGGCGCCTTAGAATCTACGTTACGCAGCATGGTTCCCAGACCCATGGTGGCACCAGTGCCAAGTTGGGCTGGTTTGATAGTACCAAGTGGCTCCTGCAATCTGCCATCCAGAAGCGGGGCAGCTTACTTTTGTTTGCCAGGGAAACGGGCCGAGGTTTTTGTCTGGGTTCCTATGGCTGGGAGTGACCGGCTGGCTCCTGAAAAGCTACGATAGGCAGGATGGTGACCAGACCCATGGTGGCACCAGTGCCAATTTGGGCTGGTTTGATAGTACCAAGTGGCTCCTGCAATCTGCCATGCAGAAGCGGGACAGCTTACTTTTATTTAACATGGAAATGGGCCGAGGTTTGTGTCTGGGCGCCTGTGGCTGGGAGTGACCGGCTGGCTCCTGAAAAGCTACGATAGGCAGGATTGTGACAAGACCCATGGTGGCACCAGTGCCAAGTTGCGCTGGTTTGATAGCACGAAGTGGCTCCTGCAATCTGCCATCAAAAAGTTGGCAGGCGAGTTTTGTTTTCCAGGGAAAAGCGCCGTTGTTTTTGTTTGGGGGCCTGTGCCTGGGAGTGGCCGGCTGGCTCCTTAGAATCCACGATACGCAGGATGGTTCCCAGACCAGAGGTGGCACCAGTGCCAAGTTGGGCTGTTTTTGTAGTACCAAGTGCGTCCTGCAATTTGCCTTCCAGAAGAGGGGCAGTTGAGTTTTGTTTGCCAGAGAAAAGGGCCGTGGTTTGTGTTTGAGGGCATATGGCTGAGAGTGGCCGGCTGACACCTGAAAATCCACAATAGGCAGGATGGTTCCCAGTGCCAAGGTGGCACCAGTGCCAAGTCGGGCTGGTTTGATAGTACTAAATAGCTCCTGCAATCTGCCATCCAGAAGCGGGGTAGCTTAATTTTGTTTGTCAGGGAAACGGGCAGAGCTTTTTGTCTGGGGTCCTGTGGCTGGGAGTGGCCGGCTGGCTCCTTAGAATCCACGATACACAGGATGGTTCCCAGACCAGTGGTGGCACCAGTGCCAAGTTGGGCTGGTTTGATAGTACCAAGTGGCTCCTGCAATCTGCCATCAAAAAGTTGGCAGGCGAGTTTTGTTTTCCAGGGAAAAGCGCCGTTGTTTGTGTTTGGGGCCCTGTGGCTGGGAGTGGCCGCCTGTCGTCTTAGAATCCACGTTACGCAGCATGGTTCCCAGATCCAAGGTGGCACCATTGCCAAGTCGGGCTGGTTTGATAGCACCAAGTGGCTCCTGCAATCTGCCATCCAGAAGCGGGGCAGCTTACTTTTGTTTGCCAGGGAAACGGGCCGAGGTATTTGTCTGGGGCCCTATGGCAGGGAGTGACTGGCTGGCTCCTGAAAAGCTACGATAGGCAGGATGTTTACCAGACCCATGGCGGCACCAGTGCCAAGTTGGGCTGGTTTGATAGTACCAAGTGGCTCCTGCAATCTGCCATCCTGAAGCGGGGCAGCTTACTTTTGTTTTCCATGGAAACGGGCCGAGGTTTCTGTCTGGGGGTCTATGGCTGGGAGTGACCTCCTGTCTCCTGAAAAGCTATGCTAGGCAGGATGGTGACCAGACCCATGGTGGCACCAGTGCCAAGTTGGGCTGGTTTGATAGTAATAAATAGCTCCTGCAATCTGCCATCAAAATGTTGGCAGGCGAGTTTTGTTTTCCGGGGAAAAGCGCCGTTGTTTGTGTTTGGGGCCCTGTGGCTCGGAGTGGCCGGGTGGCTGCTTAGAATCCACAATATGCAGGATGGTTCCCAGGCCAGAGGTGGCACCAGTGTCAAGTTGGGCTGGTTTGATGGTGCAAAGTGGCTCCTACAATCTGCCATCCAGAAGCGGGGTAGCTTACTTTTGTTTGCCATGGAAACGGGCCGAAATTCTTGTCTGGGGGCCAGTGCCTGGGGCTGGCTGGCTGGCCCCTGAAAAGCTACGATAGGCAGGATGGTGACCAGACCCATGGTGGCACCAGTGCCAAGTTGGGCTGGTTTGATAGTACCAAGTGGCTCCTGCAATCTGCCATCCAGAAGCGGGGCAGCTTAATTTTGTTTGCCAGGGAAACGGGCCGAGGTTTTTGTCTGGGGGCCTACGGCTGGGAGTGACCGGCTGGCTCCTGAAATGCTACGTTAAGCAGGATGGTGACCAGACCCATAGTGGCACCAGTGCCAAGTTGGGCTGGTTTGATAGTACCAAGTGGCTCCTGCACTCTGCCATCAAAAAGCTAGCAGGCGAGTTTTGTTTTCCAGGGAAAAGTGCCGTTGTTTGTGTTTGGGGGCCTGTGGCTGGGAGTGGCCGGCTGGCTCCTTAGAACCCACGATACGCAGCATGGTTCCCAGACCAGAGGTGGCACCAGTGCCAAGTTGGGCTGGTTTGATGATGCCAAGTTGCTCCTGCAATCTGCCATCCAGAAGCGGGGTAGCTTACTTTTGTGTGCCAGGGAAACGGGCCGAGGTTTGTGGCTGGGGGCCTATGGCTGGGAGTGACCGGCTGGCTCCTGAAAAGCTCCGATAGGCAGGATGGTGACCAGGCCCATGGTGGCACCAGTGCCAAGTTGGGCTGGTTTGATAGTACCAAGTGGCTCCTGCAATCTGCCATCAAAAAGTTGGCAGGCCAGTTTTGTTTTCCAGGCAAAAGCACCGTTGTTTGTGTTTGGGGGCCTGTGGCTGGGAGTGGCCAGCTGGCTACTTAGAATCCACGATACGCAGGATGGTTCCCAGACCCAAGGTGGCACCAGTGCCAAGTCGGACTGGTTTGATAGTACCAAGTGGCTCCTGCAATCTGCCATCCAGAAGCGGGGCAGCTGAATTTTGTTTGCCAGAGAAAAAGGCTGTTGTTTGTGTTTGGGGGCCTGTAGTTTGCAGTGGCGGGCTGGCTCCTGAAAATCCATGATACGCAGCATGCTTCCCAGACCCAAGGTGGCACCAGTGCCAAGTAGGGCTGGTTTGATAGTACCAAGTGGCTCCTGCAATCTGCCATCCAGAAGAGGGGCAGTTGAGTTTTGTTTGCCAGAGAAAAGGGCCGTGGTTTGTGTTTGGGGCCTATGGCTGAGAGTGGCCGGCTGGCCCCTGAAAATCCACGATAGGTAGGATGTTTCCCAGATCCAAGGTGGCAGCAGTGCCATGTTGTGCTGGTGTGATAGTCCCAAATGGCTCCTGCAATCTGCCATCCAGAAGTGGGGCAGCTGAATTTTGTTTGCCAGAGAAAAAGGCTGTGGTTTTTGTTTGGGGGCCTGTGGCTTGCAGTGGCCGGCTGGCTCCTGAAAATCCATGATACGCAGCATGGTTCCCAGACCCAAGGTGGCACCAGTGCCAAGTGGGGCTGGTTTGACAGTGTCAAGTGCCTCCTGCAATCTCCCATCCAGAAGCGGGGCAGCTGAGTTTTCTTTGCCTGTGAACCGGGCCGTTGTTTTTGATTGGGGTCTGTGGCCGAGAGTGGTCGGCTGGCTCCTGACAATCCACAATACGCAGGATGGTTCCCAGACCCAAGGTGGCACCAGTGCCAAGTCGGGCTGGTTTGATAGTACCAAGTGGCTCCTGCAATCTGCCATCCAGAAGCGGTGCAGCTGAGTTTTGTTTGCCAGAGGAAAGGACCGTGGGTTGTGTTTGGGGGCATATGGCTGGGAGTGGCCGGCTGTCTCAATAAAAAGATCGATACGCAGGATGGTTCCCAGACCCAAGTTGGCACCAGTGCCAAGTCGGGCTGTTTTTATAGTACCAAGGGCGTCCTGAAATTTGCCATCCAGAAGAGGGGCAGTTGAGTTTTGTTTGCCAGGGAAAAGCACCGTTGTTTGTGTTTGGGGGCTTGTGGCTGGGAGTGGCCGGCTGGCGCCTTAGAATCTACGTTACGCAGCATGGTTCCCAGAGCCAAGGTGGCACCAGTGCCAAGTCGGGCTGGTTTGATAGTACCAAGTGGCTCCTGCAATCTGCCATCCAGAAGCGGGGCAGCTTACTTTTGTTTGCCAGGGAAACGGGCCGAGGTTTGTGTCTGGGGGCCTATGGCTGGGAGTGACCGGCTGGCTCCTGAAAAGCTACGATAGGCAGGATGGTGACCAGACCCATGGTGGCACCAGTGCCAAGTTGGGCTGGTTTGATAGTACCAAGTGGCTCCTGCAATCTGCCATCAAAAATTTGGCAGGCCAGTTATCTTTTCCAGGGAAAAGCGCCGTTGTTTGTGTTTGTGGGCCTGTGGCTGGGAGTGGCCAGCTGGCTCCTTAGAATCCACGATACGCAGGATGGTTCCCAGACCAGAGGTGGCACCAGTGCCAAGTCGGGCTGGTTTGATGGTTCAAAGTGGCTCCAGCAATCTGCCATCCAGAAGCGGGGTAGCTTACTTTTGTTTGCCAGGGAATCGGGCAGAGCTTTGTGTCTGGGGCCTATGGCTGGGACTGACCGGCTGGCTCCTGAAAAGCTACGATAGGCAGGATGGTTACCAGACCCATGGAGGCACCAGTGCCAAGTTGGGCTGGTTTGATAGTACCAAGTGGTTCCTGAAATCTGCCATGCAGAAGCGGGACAGCTTACTTTTATTTACCATGGAAATGGGCCGAGCTTTGTGTCTGGGCGCCTGTGGCTGGGAGTGACCGGCTGGCTCCTGAAAAGCTACGATAGGCAGGATTGTGACAAGACCCATGGTGGCACCAGTGCCAAGTTGCGCTGGTTTGATAGCACGAAGTGGCTCCTGCAATCTGCCATCAAAAAGTTGCTAGGCGAGTTTTGTTTTCCAGGGAAAAGAGCCGTTGTTTGTGTTTGGGGGCCTGTGGCTGGGAGTGGCCGGCTGGCTCCTTAGAATCCACGATACGCAGGATGGTTCCCAGGCCAGAGGTGGCACCAGTGCCAAGTTGGGCTGTTTTTGTAGTACCAAGTGCGTCCTGCAATTTGCCTTCCAGAAGAGGGGCAGTTGAGTTTTGTTTGCCAGAGAAAAGGGCCGTGGTTTGTGTTTGAGGGCATATGGCTGAGAGTGGCCGGCTGACCCCACAAAATCCACAATAGGCAGGATGGTTCCCAGACCCAAGGTGGCACCAGTGCCAAGTCTGGCTGGTTTGATAGTACCAAGTGGCTCCTGCAATCTGCCATCAAAAAGTTGGCAGGCGAGTTTTGTTTTCCAGGGAAAAGTGCCGTTGTTTGTGTTTGGGGGCCTGTGGCTGGGAGTGGCCGGCTGGCTCCTTTGAACCCAAGATACGCAGGATGGTTCCCAGACCCAAGGTGGCACCAGTGCCAAGTCGGCCTGCCGTTTTAGTATCAAGTTCATCCTGCAATTTGCCCTCCAGAAGAGGGGCAGTTGAGTTTTGTTTGCCAGAGAAACGGGCCGAGGTTTCTGTTTGGGGGCATATGGCTGAGAGTGGCCGGCTGGCCCCTGAAAATCCACGATAGGCAGGATGGTTCCCAGATCAGAGGTGGCACCAGTGCCAAGTTGGGCTGGTTTGATAGTCCCAAGTGTCTCCTGCAATCTGCCATCCAGAAGCGGGGCAGCTTACTTTTGTTTGCCAGAGAAATGGGCCTAGGTTTTTGTTTGGGGGCCTGTGGCTAGGAGTGGCCGGCTGGCTCCTAAGAATCCACGATAGGCAGGATGTTTCCCACACCCAAGGTGGCACCAGTGCCAAGTCGGGCTGGTTTGATAGTACCAAGTGGCTCCTGCAAACTCCATCAAAATGTTGGCAGGCGTGTTTTGTTTTCCAGGGAACAGCGCCGTTGATTTTGTTTGGGGGCCTGTGGCTGGGAGTGGCCGGCTGGCTCCATAGAATCCACGATACGCAGCATGGTTCCCAGACCCAAGGTGGCACCAGAGCCAAGACGGGCTGGTTTGATAACACCAAGTGGCTCCTGCAATCTGCCATCCAGAAGTGAGGCAGCTAAGTTTTGTTTGCCAGAAAAAAGGGCCGTGGTTTTTGTTTGGGGGCCTCTGGCTGGGAGTAGCCGGCTGGCTCCTTAAAATCCACAATAGGCAGGATGGTTCCCAGAGCCAAGGTGGCACCAGTGCCAAGCCGGGCTGGTTTGATAGTACCAAGTGGCTCCTGCAATCTGCCATCCAGAAGCGGGGCAGCTGAGTTTTGTTTGCCAGAGAAAAGGGCCGTGGGTTGTGTTTGGGGGCATATGGCTGGGAGTGGCCACCTGGCTCCTTAAAATGCACGATATGCCGCATGGTAACCAGACGCAAGGTGGCACCAGTGCCAAGTCGGGCTGTTTTTGTAGTACCAAGTAGCTCCTGCAATTTGCCATCCAGAAGCGGGGCAGCTAAATTTTGTTTGCTAGAGAAAAGGGCTGTGGTTTGTGTTTGGGGGCCTATGGCTGAGAGTGGCCGGCTGGCCCCTGAAAATCAACGATAGGCAGGATGGTTCCCAGATACCAAGGTGGCACCAGTGCCAAGTAAGGCTGGTTGTATGATTCAAAGTGACTCCTGCAATCTACCATCCAGAAGCGGGGCAGCTGAGTTTTTTTAGCCAGAGAAAAGGTCCGTGGTTTGTTTTTGGGGCATACGGCTGGGAATTGCCGGCTGGCTCCTTAAAATGCACAATACGCAGGATGGTTCCCAGAGCCAAGGTGGCACCAGTGCCAAGTGGGACTCTTTTTGTAGTACCAAGTGCGTCCTGCAATTTGCCATCCAGAAGAGGGGCAGTTGAGTTTTGTTTGCCAGAGAAAAGGGCCGAGGTTTGTGTTTGGGGGCCTATGGCTGGGAGTGACCGGCTGGCCCCTGAAAATCCACGATACGCAGGATGGTTCCCAGATCCAAGGTGGTACCAATACCAAGTCGGGCTGGTTTGATAGCATCAAGTGGCTCCTGCAAACGGCCATCCAGAAGTGGGGCAGCTGAGTTTTGTTTGCCAGGGAAATGGGCCGTTGTTTGTGTTTGGGGGCCTGTGGCTGGGAGTGTTCGGCTGGTTCCTGAATATGTACGATACGCAGGATGGTTCCCAGATCCAAGTTGGCAGCAGTGCCATGTTGTGCTGGTGTGATAGTCCCAAGTGGCTCCTGCAATCTGCCATCCACAAGTGGGGCAGCTGATTTTTGTTTGCCAGAGAAAAGGTCCGTGGTTTGGTTTTGGGGGCATATGGCTCAGAGTGGCCGGCTGGCCCCTGAAAATCCACGATACACAGGATGGTTCCCAGATCCAAGGTGGCACCTGTGCCAAGTCGGGCTGATTTGATAGTACTAAGTAGCTCCTGCAATCTGCCATCCAGAAGCGGGGCAGCTTACTTTTGTTTGCCAGGGAAACGGGCCGTGGTTTGTGTTTGGGGGCCTATGGCTGAGAGTGACCGGCTGGCTCCTGAAAAGCTACAATAGGCAGGATGGTTACCAGACCCATGGTGGCACCAGTGCCAAGTTGGGCTGGTTTGATAGTACCAAGTGGCTCCTGCAATCTGCCATCCAGAAGCAGGGCAGCTGAGTTTTGTTTGCCAGAGAAAAGGGCCTTGGTTTCAGTTTGGGTGCATATGGCTGGGTGTGGCCAGCTGGCTCCTTAAATTCACGTTATGCAAGATGGCTCCCAGACCCAAGGTGGCACCAGTGCCAAGTTGGGCTGGTTTGATAGCACCAAGTGGCTCCTGCAATCTTCCATGATCACGTGGAGAAATACTTTTTGGTTTCAGCCATATGCTCTTTCTTCTCTCCCTCAACTTCTCTATCACCTCTCATCTGGTTCACATGCGCTGTCTTCAAGGTCCACAGGCTACTTTTCACAGAATCTTCTGGCCTGATGAAGTAAGAATGATGAATAGAACAGAGCTGGGATCTATTTTCCAGTTTGGATAAAATGCATTCTGCACACAAATCCAAGGAGAACGTGCTGCCCCGATGCCCAGAAAATCTTTCACTCCTGCTAGTGTTCTACGTCAACCGCAACTTAGTCTGAAAGAAAAGCTTTTTCTCTGAGAGCATCTGAGAGGTTTGCATGAAGCACTGATATCTGACATATGCAATTTTGAATAGGAGAGGAAAAAGAAAATGGCAAGGAGTTTTTAATTTTAGTGGTTTCAATTTTAATTTCCGTGCACTTTTTCAAAACTTGTCAGCTCAAATGCCCATCAACATCTTTTAGTCATCTGGAAGTCAGTATTCATATAAAATGTGCTTCAAATCCAAAGAATTTCAAATTTGCACTCCAAGCTTCTATGCCTAGATTTATGATTTCCTACACATATTAGATGAAAGGAAGGCCTTTTTTACTGTGGGAGTGCTGGAACACTGGAACAGGTTGCCCAGAGAAGTTGTGGGTGTCCCATCCCTGAAAGTATTCAAGGTCACCTTGGACGGGGCTTGGAGCAGCAACAAAGGAGAAGCTTGATGGTAGAGAAACAAAGTTGGACTATAGAAGAAACTCGGATTGAAGTATAGGATCAAGTTTTCTCTCAGCTCTTGGGGTAAATTCAAAGTTGTACAAAATGACATTTATCTGTGCTATTCACTACTGTAACAGAAAGTTTCATGAAAACTGTACAGAAGATAGTAAATTTTAAAAGAGATAAGAATTACAGCATAAAATCCATGGGATAGGTTACAACATGAGACACTCTCTAAGAGAAAATCTCTGTGTTTCAGCACTTCATCGGGGTAAGATTTCATGAAGTGCCAAAGAAGGCGGCAAAATATCATTCGGGACATTATTTACTGGAATTCAGCCTGGCCATTAGTAGGAACTGCCTTTGAACATATCATGTAGATATACCACACACACTTTCCCTTCACTGAAAAATTACTGTTTACAACAAATAAGCAATTGACGATCAAAATTGATTGAAAGCATCTTAAACATGTCAAGTATTTCATTGTAGATGATCTGTGATCCAAATGCTTCTTCCACCTTCGAGAGGGACAGAAGAATTCTTCCATATCATGATGGTTTAAAATTGTATCAACCAATGTTTTCTGCTGAAAAGATATCATCTATTTTTTTCTATTTTTGGAAGAAAATATTCCTAGACATACAACAGGTGAGAACTAAGTAATTTTAAAGAAACAAATGAAATGAAAATATTCTGTAAATAGAATGAAATGAAAAGCTGTGTTTTAAATAGGAGCTAAATATTAAACAGAATTTTTGTACCAGGCATTTGAATTACTGCACCAGCTCTTTTGCCCATCAAGAGAGGCATTTAGCATTTCAGTCTTTTCCAAGGAGTTCATGATCTGCTATGCTGATCTCTGTGTGTGCCTAGGTGTGTGTGGAGGGGGGGGCATATGAAGGGGAGTGTGTATGTTTGCTTTACAATTGTTGTGGCAGATTCATGCCTCAGCTCCACATTTTGTTTTAAAAAGGTCACACCGAGTGGATATGAAGTTTACTATCAACAAGAGATCGATTCCCAAATCATCCATTTGACTCTCCCTTATAAATCATGTGCTTTGTTGCATATTTTATCAAATATACTTTCAAGCCAGATGGAGGAAGGAGGATGTGGGAATCCCTCCACCATCTTGCAACTTTTATGTAAGTAGGTTTTCAAGAAAATCATCATTTCTCTTTTAAATATGTCTGGAACAGGCATGATGGTAGTGTCAACCTGTTGGAGTTTTTGTTGCTGGAAGAAGTTGTACAAAAGGATTGGTTTTTACATTGACCAGTTACTGAATCAAGCGCAGGAATACATTGGAAATTTAGCTGGGGGTTCCTTTTCCCAGCAGACTACTTCTAGAACGAGCTTGTACACTGAAGCTGACTCTTTTGCTCTCTTTTTGTTTCTTTCCTATTTTCTTGGCTTCTTTGCCACTATCTAGACAATTTTGGAACTTTGTTCCCAACTAAAATGGTTTCAATAGTCTGATTGTGATCATACATTTTTACAAGGAATTTTTAAAATCTTTCCTCGAGTCCAGAAAGTCAAGGACTTAGATCTTTTTCTTCCCTTATCAATATTGCCATGAAATTGATAAATAAAGACCAACTCTTTATTTTTGTTTTTAACCCACGTAGATAATTCCCATCCATTAATCCATTTTGTGGACCAATAGTTGCCATTCTGATGGAAGCTGTCACTTCTTAACAATAGGCATTCTGTGACTATGTTGACAGCACTTTGGGTGAAGATCCTAACTGGTCTTAGATATACATAGGGAGAAATTTGCTCAGCCAGTGTCAGTCTTAAGCATGCGTATCAGAAGATCTTTCTAGAGCTGGGAATTTTCCCATGAAAGGGATTCAGTTAGGGAAGAGACACTTGTGCCAGAGTTTTACATTCTTCCTGAACACTGCTTAAGGAACTTAGATGCCATGTCCATTTGGATCTCTGTCTGCACAGAACTTTGTCATGCCAGTGCTTGAAATGCATCTTGAAGAGAATTCACTAGCACAGAATGAAAGAGAGTGGAAGGGGTTGGTGGGGCTAACCAGGCCCAACCCCCCTGCCTAAACCAGGATACCTAGAGCCTCTTGCCCAGGATTCTATCTGGGTGTACTTTTAATGTCTTCAAAGATCCAGGCTCCACAATCTTTCTGGGCAGTCTGTGCCCAGACTGTGGTTCAGTCACCCTGACAGTAAAGAAACATTTACTGATGTTCAAAGGCAATCTCCTGTATTTCAGTGCGTGCCCACTGCCTCTTGTCTTTTCCCTCAGCATCACTGAAAAGACACTGATTCCCTCCCCTTTGCACTATTGCTTCCATATGTATGTGTGATGCCATGTAGAGGTATGTCAAAAACCTCCCTGAAGCCCAGGCAGATAATATTCCCTTCATCTACCAGTCAAGTTGATTCATCAGAGGAGTTTAAAGTGATGTTCAGCATGAAATTCCCCTGAAAAATCATGCTAACTACATTATTTGGTCATCTTTCATGTGCCTGGCAAGGATTTCCAGGAAGAGCTGCTCCATCAACTTCCTGGGGATAAAAAAGAGGATGGCTGGTTTGTACTATCGCGAGTCCTCTTAATTGCCTTTTTTGAAGATGGGTGTCATTTGCTAACATCCACTCTTTAGCCTCTCTTGTCGTCTACATCTTAGCAAAACGCTTTCCCACTATGTCTGGCTAGGAAAAACTGTGCCAGCACAGAAAACATCTCCCATCGTGTTCTAGACGTTGCACGGATGTCTGCCAAGTGTTTGGCAGGAAGAAAAGAAAAGTTGTCCAAAACAGCTTCCAATCGAATGTTCATGTGATTGGAAAAGTCAGGAGAGTGCAAAGGTACTGTTTTCTATCAGTTGGCAAGGTGCGCACACAATCCCAGTGTTGTACAGCTTGCTTCTTCACCTTCCCGAAGCTGCCGCTCTCGCCGGCTGCCGGAGCCCAAGAAGCGGCTTCTTCGCGCAAAGACGATTGTGCCGCTCACAGTGCTCTCCTTAGCGCGGCTTCTGCCGAAAGACGCCCGGCAGCGGCTCTTACCTCCGGAGAGCATCCTACCTTCGTCTTTCGCGTCTTCTGTAGTCTACATCTTAGCAAAACGCTTTCCCACTATGTCTGGCTAGGAAAAACTGTGCCAGCACAGAAAACATCTCCCATCGTGTTCTAGAAGTTGCACGGATGTCTGCCAAGTGTTTGGCAGGAAGAAAAGAAAAGTTGTCCAAAACAGCTTCCAATCGAATGTTCATGTGATTGGAAAAGTCAGGAGAGTGCAAAGGTACTGTTTTCTATCAGTTGGCAAGGTGCGCACACAATCCCAGTGTTGTACAGCTTGCTTCTTCACCTTCCCGAAGCTGCCGCTCTCGCCGGCTGCCGGAGCCCAAGAAGCGGCTTCTTCGCGCAAAGACGATTGTGCCGCTCACAGTGCTCTCCTTAGCGCGGCTTCTGCCGAAAGACGCCCGGCAGCGGCTCTTACCTCCGGAGAGCATCCTACCTTCGTCTTTAGCTCCTCTTCTCATCTACCTCTCGGCAAAACGCTTTTCCACTATGTCTGGCTAGGAAAAACTGTGCCAGCACAGAAAACATCTCCCATCGTGTTCTAGAAGTTGCACGGATGTCTGCCAAGTGTTTGGCAGGAAGAAAAGAAAAGTTGTCCAAAACAGCTTCCAATCGAATGTTCATGTGATTGGAAAAGTCAGGAGAGTGCAAAGGTACTGTTTTCTATCAGTTGGCAAGGTGCGCACACAATCCCAGTGTTGTACAGCTTGCTTCTTCACCTTCCCGAAGCTGCCGCTCTCGCCGGCTGCCGGAGCCCAAGAAGCGGCTTCTTCGCGCAAAGACGATTGTGCCGCTCACAGTGCTCTCCTTAGCGCGGCTTCTGCCGAAAGACGCCCGGCAGCGGCTCTTACCTCCGGAGAGCATCCTACCTTCGTCTTTAGCTCCTCTTCTCATCTACCTCTCGGCAAAACGCTTTCCCACTATGTCTGGCTAGGAAAAACTGTGCCAGCACAGAAAACATCTCCCATCGTGTTCTAGAAGTTGCACGGATGTCTGCCAAGTGTTTGGCAGGAAGAAAAGAAAAGTTGTCCAAAACAGCTTCCAATCGAATGTTCATGTGATTGGAAAAGTCAGGAGAGTGCAAAGGTACTGTTTTCTATCAGTTGGCAAGGTGCGCACACAATCCCAGTGTTGTACAGCTTGCTTCTTCACCTTCCCGAAGCTGCCGCTCTCGCCGGCTGCCGGAGCCCAAGAAGCGGCTTCTTCGCGCAAAGACGATTGTGCCGCTCACAGTGCTCTCCTTAGCGCGGCTTCTGCCGAAAGACGCCCGGCAGCGGCTCTTTCCTCCGGAGAGCATCCTACCTTCGTCTTTAGCTCCTCTTCTCATCTACCTCTCGGCAAAACGCTTTCCCACTATGTCTGGCTAGGAAAAACTGTGCCAGCACAGAAAACATCTCCCATCGTGTTCTAGAAGTTGCACGGATGTCTGCCAAGTGTTTGGCAGGAAGAAAAGAAAAGTTGTCCAAAACAGCTTCCAATCGAATGTTCCTGTGATTGGAAAAGTCAGGAGAGTGCAAAGGTACTGTTTTCTATCAGTTGGCAAGGTGCGCACACAATCCCAGTGTTGTACAGCTTGCTTCTTCACCTTCCCGAAGCTGCCGCTCTCGCCGGCTGCCGGAGCCCAAGAAGCGGCTTCTTCGCGCAAAGACGATTGTGCCGCTCACAGTGCTCTCCTTAGCGCGGCTTCTGCCGAAAGACGCCCGGCAGCGGCTCTTACCTCCGGAGAGCATCCTACCTTCGTCTTTCGCGTCTTCTGTAGTCTACATCTTAGCAAAACGCTTTCCCACTATGTCTGGCTAGGAAAAACTGTGCCAGCACAGAAAACATCTCCCATCGTGTTCTAGACGTTGCACGGATGTCTGCCAAGTGTTTGGCAGGAAGAAAAGAAAAGTTGTCCAAAACAGCTTCCAATCGAATGTTCATGTGATTGGAAAAGTCAGGAGAGTGCAAAGGTACTGTTTTCTATCAGTTGGCAAGGTGCGCACACAATCCCAGTGTTGTACAGCTTGCTTCTTCACCTTCCCGAAGCTGCCGCTCTCGCCGGCTGCCGGAGCCCAAGAAGCGGCTTCTTCGCGCAAAGACGATTGTGCCGCTCACAGTGCTCTCCTTAGCGCGGCTTCTGCCGAAAGACGCCCGGCAGCGGCTCTTACCTCCGGAGAGCATCCTACCTTCGTCTTTAGCTCCTCTTCTCATCTACCTCTCGGCAAAACGCTTTTCCACTATGTCTGGCTAGGAAAAACTGTGCCAGCACAGAAAACATCTCCCATCGTGTTCTAGAAGTTGCACGGATGTCTGCCAAGTGTTTGGCAGGAAGAAAAGAAAAGTTGTCCAAAACAGCTTCCAATCGAATGTTCATGTGATTGGAAAAGTCAGGAGAGTGCAAAGGTACTGTTTTCTATCAGTTGGCAAGGTGCGCACACAATCCCAGTGTTGTACAGCTTGCTTCTTCACCTTCCCGAAGCTGCCGCTCTCGCCGGCTGCCGGAGCCCAAGAAGCGGCTTCTTCGCGCAAAGACGATTGTGCCGCTCACAGTGCTCTCCTTAGCGCGGCTTCTGCCGAAAGACGCCCGGCAGCGGCTCTTACCTCCGGAGAGCATCCTACCTTCGTCTTTCGCCTCTTCTGTAGTCTACATCTTAGCAAAACGCTTTCCCACTATGTCTGGCTAGGAAAAACTGTGCCAGCACAGAAAACATCTCCCATCGTGTTCTAGACGTTGCACGGATGTCTGCCAAGTGTTTGGCAGGAAGAAAAGAAAAGTTGTCCAAAACAGCTTCCAATCGAATGTTCATGTGATTGGAAAAGTCAGGAGAGTGCAAAGGTACTGTTTTCTATCAGTTGGCAAGGTGCGCACACAATCCCAGTGTTGTACAGCTTGCTTCTTCACCTTCCCGAAGCTGCCGCTCTCGCCGGCTGCCGGAGCCCAAGAAGCGGCTTCTTCGCGCAAAGACGATTGTGCCGCTCACAGTGCTCTCCTTAGCGCGGCTTCTGCCGAAAGACGCCCGGCAGCGGCTCTTACCTCCGGAGAGCATCCTACCTTCGTCTTTCGCGTCTTCTGTAGTCTACATCTTAGCAAAACGCTTTTCCACTATGTCTGGCTAGGAAAAACTGTGCCAGCACAGAAAACATCTCCCATCGTGTTCTAGAAGTTGCACGGATGTCTGCCAAGTGTTTGGCAGGAAGAAAAGAAAAGTTGTCCAAAACAGCTTCCAATCGAATGTTCCTGTGATTGGAAAAGTCAGGAGAGTGCAAAGGTACTGTTTTCTATCAGTTGGCAAGGTGCGCACACAATCCCAGTGTTGTACAGCTTGCTTCTTCACCTTCCCGAAGCTGCCGCTCTCGCCGGCTGCCGGAGCCCAAGAAGCGGCTTCTTCGCGCAAAGACGATTGTGCCGCTCACAGTGCTCTCCTTAGCGCGGCTTCTGCCGAAAGACGCCCGGCAGCGGCTCTTACCTCCGGAGAGCATCCTACCTTCGTCTTTAGCTCCTCTTCTCATCTACCTCTCGGCAAAACGCTTTCCCACTATGTCTGGCTAGGAAAAACTGTGCCAGCACAGAAAACATCTCCCATCGTGTTCTAGAAGTTGCACGGATGTCTGCCAAGTGTTTGGCAGGAAGAAAAGAAAAGTTGTCCAAAACAGCTTCCAATCGAATGTTCATGTGATTGGAAAAGTCAGGAGAGTGCAAAGGTACTGTTTTCTATCAGTTGGCAAGGTGCGCACACAATCCCAGTGTTGTACAGCTTGCTTCTTCACCTTCCCGAAGCTGCCGCTCTCGCCGGCTGCCGGAGCCCAAGAAGCGGCTTCTTCGCGCAAAGACGATTGTGCCGCTCACAGTGCTCTCCTTAGCGCGGCTTCTGCCGAAAGACGCCCGGCAGCGGCTCTTACCTCCGGAGAGCATCCTACCTTCGTCTTTAGCTCCTCTTCTCATCTACCTCTCGGCAAAACGCTTTCCCACTATGTCTGGCTAGGAAAAACTGTGCCAGCACAGAAAACATCTCCCATCGTGTTCTAGAAGTTGCACGGATGTCTGCCAAGTGTTTGGCAGGAAGAAAAGAAAAGTTGTCCAAAACAGCTTCCAATCGAATGTTCATGTGATTGGAAAAGTCAGGAGAGTGCAAAGGTACTGTTTTCTATCAGTTGGCAAGGTGCGCACACAATCCCAGTGTTGTACAGCTTGCTTCTTCACCTTCCCGAAGCTGCCGCTCTCGCCGGCTGCCGGAGCCCAAGAAGCGGCTTCTTCGCGCAAAGACGATTGTGCCGCTCACAGTGCTCTCCTTAGCGCGGCTTCTGCCGAAAGACGCCCGGCAGCGGCTCTTTCCTCCGGAGAGCATCCTACCTTCGTCTTTAGCTCCTCTTCTCATCTACCTCTCGGCAAAACGCTTTCCCACTATGTCTGGCTAGGAAAAACTGTGCCAGCACAGAAAACATCTGCCATCGTGTTCTAGAAGTTCCACGGATGTCTGCCAAGTGTTTGGCAGGAAGAAAATAAAAGTTGTCCAAAACAGCTTCCAATCGAATGTTCATGTGATTGGAAAAGTCAGGAGAGTGCAAAGGTACTGTTTTCTATCAGTTGGCAAGGTGCGCACACAATCCCAGTGTTGTACAGCTTGCTTCTTCACCTTCCCGAAGCTGCCGCTCTCGCCGGCTGCCGGAGCCCAAGAAGCGGCTTCTTCGCGCAAAGACGATTGTGCCGCTCACAGTGCTCTCCTTAGCGCGGCTTCTGCCGAAAGACGCCCGGCAGCGGCTCTTACCTCCGGAGAGCATCCTACCTTCGTCTTTAGCTCCTCTTCTCATCTACCTCTCGGCAAAACGCTTTTCCACTATGTCTGGCTAGGAAAAACTGTGCCAGTACAGAAAACATCTCCCATCGTGTACTAGAAGTTGCAGAGATGTCTGCCAAGTGTTTGGCAGGAAGAAAAGAAAAGTTGTCCAAAACAGCTTCCAATCGAATGTTCATGTGATTGGAAAAGTCAGGAGAGTGCAAAGGTACTGTTTTCTATCAGTTGGCAAGGTGCGCACACAATCCCAGTGTTGTACAGCTTGCTTCTTCACCTTCCCGAAGCTGCCGCTCTCGCCGGCTGCCGGAGCCCAAGAAGCGGCTTCTTCGCGCAAAGACGATTGTGCCGCTCACAGTGCTCTCCTTAGCGCGGCTTCTGCCGAAAGACGCCCGGCAGCGGCTCTTACCTCCGGAGAGCATCCTACCTTCGTCTTTCGCGTCTTCTGTAGTCTACATCTTAGCAAAACGCTTTTCCACTATGTCTGGCTAGGAAAAACTGTGCCAGCACAGAAAACATCTCCCATCGTGTTCTAGAAGTTGCACGGATGTCTGCCAAGTGTTTGGCAGGAAGAAAAGAAAAGTTGTCCAAAACAGCTTCCAATCGAATGTTCCTGTGATTGGAAAAGTCAGGAGAGTGCAAAGGTACTGTTTTCTATCAGTTGGCAAGGTGCGCACACAATCCCAGTGTTGTACAGCTTGCTTCTTCACCTTCCCGAAGCTGCCGCTCTCGCCGGCTGCCGGAGCCCAAGAAGCGGCTTCTTCGCGCAAAGACGATTGTGCCGCTCACAGTGCTCTCCTTAGCGCGGCTTCTGCCGAAAGACGCCCGGCAGCGGCTCTTACCTCCGGAGAGCATCCTACCTTCGTCTTTAGCTCCTCTTCTCATCTACCTCTCGGCAAAAAGCTTTTCCACTATGTCTGGCTAGGAAAAACTGTGCCAGCACAGAAAACATCTCCCATCGTGTACTAGAAGTTGCAGAGATGTCTGCCAAGTGTTTGGCAGGAAGAAAAGAAAAGTTGTCCAAAACAGCTTCCAATCGAATGTTCATGTGATTGGAAAAGTCAGGAGAGTGCAAAGGTACTGTTTTCTATCAGTTGGCAAGGTGCGCACACAATCCCAGTGTTGTACAGCTTGCTTCTTCACCTTCCCGAAGCTGCCGCTCTCGCCGGCTGCCGGAGCCCAAGAAGCGGCTTCTTCGCGCAAAGACGATTGTGCCGCTCACAGTGCTCTCCTTAGCGCGGCTTCTGCCGAAAGACGCCCGGCAGCGGCTCTTTCCTCCGGAGAGCATCCTACCTTCGTCTTTAGCTCCTCTTCTCATCTACCTCTCGGCAAAACGCTTTCCCACTATGTCTGGCTAGGAAAAACTGTGCCAGCACAGAAAACATCTCCCATCGTGTTCTAGAAGTTGCACGGATGTCTGCCAAGTGTTTGGCAGGAAGAAAATAAAAGTTGTCCAAAACAGCTTCCAATCGAATGTTCATGTGATTGGAAAAGTCAGGAGAGTGCAAAGGTACTGTTTTCTATCAGTTGGCAAGGTGCGCACACAATCCCAGTGTTGTACAGCTTGCTTCTTCACCTTCCCGAAGCTGCCGCTCTCGCCGGCTGCCGGAGCCCAAGAAGCGGCTTCTTCGCGCAAAGACGATTGTGCCGCTCACAGTGCTCTCCTTAGCGCGGCTTCTGCCGAAAGACGCCCGGCAGCGGCTCTTACCTCCGGAGAGCATCCTACCTTCGTCTTTAGCTCCTCTTCTCATCTACCTCTCGGCAAAACGCTTTCCCACTATGTCTGGCTAGGAAAAACTGTGCCAGCACAGAAAACATCTGCCATCGTGTTCTAGAAGTTCCACGGATGTCTGCCAAGTGTTTGGCAGGAAGAAAAGAAAAGTTGTCCAAAACAGCTTCCAATCGAATGTTCATGTGATTGGAAAAGTCAGGAGAGTGCAAAGGTACTGTTTTCTATCAGTTGGCAAGGTGCGCACACAATCCCAGTGTTGTACAGCTTGCTTCTTCACCTTCCCGAAGCTGCCGCTCTCGCCGGCTGCCGGAGCCCAAGAAGCGGCTTCTTCGCGCAAAGACGATTGTGCCGCTCACAGTGCTCTCCTTAGCGCGGCTTCTGCCGAAAGACGCCCGGCAGCGGCTCTTACCTCCGGAGAGCATCCTACCTTCGTCTTTCGCGTCTTCTGTAGTCTACATCTTAGCAAAACGCTTTTCCACTATGTCTGGCTAGGAAAAACTGTGCCAGCACAGAAAACATCTCCCATCGTGTTCTAGAAGTTGCACGGATGTCTGCCAAGTGTTTGGCAGGAAGAAAATAAAAGTTGTCCAAAACAGCTTCCAATCGAATGTTCCTGTGATTGGAAAAGTCAGGAGAGTGCAAAGGTACTGTTTTCTATCAGTTGGCAAGGTGCGCACACAATCCCAGTGTTGTACAGCTTGCTTCTTCACCTTCCCGAAGCTGCCGCTCTCGCCGGCTGCCGGAGCCCAAGAAGCGGCTTCTTCGCGCAAAGACGATTGTGCCGCTCACAGTGCTCTCCTTAGCGCGGCTTCTGCCGAAAGACGCCCGGCAGCGGCTCTTACCTCCGGAGAGCATCCTACCTTCGTCTTTCGCGTCTTCTGTAGTCTACATCTTAGCAAAACGCTTTTCCACTATGTCTGGCTAGGAAAAACTGTGCCAGCACAGAAAACATCTCCCATCGTGTTCTAGAAGTTGCACGGATGTCTGCCAAGTGTTTGGCAGGAAGAAAATAAAAGTTGTCCAAAACAGCTTCCAATCGAATGTTCCTGTGATTGGAAAAGTCAGGAGAGTGCAAAGGTACTGTTTTCTATCAGTTGGCAAGGTGCGCACACAATCCCAGTGTTGTACAGCTTGCTTCTTCACCTTCCCGAAGCTGCCGCTCTCGCCGGCTGCCGGAGCCCAAGAAGCGGCTTCTTCGCGCAAAGACGATTGTGCCGCTCACAGTGCTCTCCTTAGCGCGGCTTCTGCCGAAAGACGCCCGGCAGCGGCTCTTACCTCCGGAGAGCATCCTACCTTCGTCTTTAGCTCCTCTTCTCATCTACCTCTCGGCAAAAAGCTTTTCCACTATGTCTGGCTAGGAAAAACTGTGCCAGCACAGAAAACATCTCCCATCGTGTACTAGAAGTTGCAGAGATGTCTGCCAAGTGTTTGGCAGGAAGAAAAGAAAAGTTGTCCAAAACAGCTTCCAATCGAATGTTCATGTGATTGGAAAAGTCAGGAGAGTGCAAAGGTACTGTTTTCTATCAGTTGGCAAGGTGCGCACACAATCCCAGTGTTGTACAGCTTGCTTCTTCACCTTCCCGAAGCTGCCGCTCTCGCCGGCTGCCGGAGCCCAAGAAGCGGCTTCTTCGCGCAAAGACGATTGTGCCGCTCACAGTGCTCTCCTTAGCGCGGCTTCTGCCGAAAGACGCCCGGCAGCGGCTCTTTCCTCCGGAGAGCATCCTACCTTCGTCTTTAGCTCCTCTTCTCATCTACCTCTCGGCAAAACGCTTTCCCACTATGTCTGGCTAGGAAAAACTGTGCCAGCACAGAAAACATCTCCCATCGTGTTCTAGAAGTTGCACGGATGTCTGCCAAGTGTTTGGCAGGAAGAAAATAAAAGTTGTCCAAAACAGCTTCCAATCGAATGTTCCTGTGATTGGAAAAGTCAGGAGAGTGCAAAGGTACTGTTTTCTATCAGTTGGCAAGGTGCGCACACAATCCCAGTGTTGTACAGCTTGCTTCTTCACCTTCCCGAAGCTGCCGCTCTCGCCGGCTGCCGGAGCCCAAGAAGCGGCTTCTTCGCGCAAAGACGATTGTGCCGCTCACAGTGCTCTCCTTAGCGCGGCTTCTGCCGAAAGACGCCCGGCAGCGGCTCTTACCTCCGGAGAGCATCCTACCTTCGTCTTTAGCTCCTCTTCTCATCTACCTCTCGGCAAAACGCTTTCCCACTATGTCTGGCTAGGAAAAACTGTGCCAGCACAGAAAACATCTGCCATCGTGTTCTAGAAGTTCCACGGATGTCTGCCAAGTGTTTGGCAGGAAGAAAAGAAAAGTTGTCCAAAACAGCTTCCAATCGAATGTTCATGTGATTGGAAAAGTCAGGAGAGTGCAAAGGTACTGTTTTCTATCAGTTGGCAAGGTGCGCACACAATCCCAGTGTTGTACAGCTTGCTTCTTCACCTTCCCGAAGCTGCCGCTCTCGCCGGCTGCCGGAGCCCAAGAAGCGGCTTCTTCGCGCAAAGACGATTGTGCCGCTCACAGTGCTCTCCTTAGCGCGGCTTCTGCCGAAAGACGCCCGGCAGCGGCTCTTACCTCCGGAGAGCATCCTACCTTCGTCTTTCGCGTCTTCTGTAGTCTACATCTTAGCAAAACGCTTTTCCACTATGTCTGGCTAGGAAAAACTGTGCCAGCACAGAAAACATCTCCCATCGTGTTCTAGAAGTTGCACGGATGTCTGCCAAGTGTTTGGCAGGAAGAAAAGAAAAGTTGTCCAAAACAGCTTCCAATCGAATGTTCCTGTGATTGGAAAAGTCAGGAGAGTGCAAAGGTACTGTTTTCTATCAGTTGGCAAGGTGCGCACACAATCCCAGTGTTGTACAGCTTGCTTCTTCACCTTCCCGAAGCTGCCGCTCTCGCCGGCTGCCGGAGCCCAAGAAGCGGCTTCTTCGCGCAAAGACGATTGTGCCGCTCACAGTGCTCTCCTTAGCGCGGCTTCTGCCGAAAGACGCCCGGCAGCGGCTCTTACCTCCGGAGAGCATCCTACCTTCGTCTTTCGCGTCTTCTGTAGTCTACATCTTAGCAAAACGCTTTTCCACTATGTCTGGCTAGGAAAAACTGTGCCAGCACAGAAAACATCTCCCATCGTGTTCTAGAAGTTGCACGGATGTCTGCCAAGTGTTTGGCAGGAAGAAAAGAAAAGTTGTCCAAAACAGCTTCCAATCGAATGTTCATGTGATTGGAAAAGTCAGGAGAGTGCAAAGGTACTGTTTTCTATCAGTTGGCAAGGTGCGCACACAATCCCAGTGTTGTACAGCTTGCTTCTTCACCTTCCCGAAGCTGCCGCTCTCGCCGGCTGCCGGAGCCCAAGAAGCGGCTTCTTCGCGCAAAGACGATTGTGCCGCTCACAGTGCTCTCCTTAGCGCGGCTTCTGCCGAAAGACGCCCGGCAGCGGCTCTTACCTCCGGAGAGCATCCTACCTTCGTCTTTCGCCTCTTCTGTAGTCTACATCTTAGCAAAACGCTTTCCCACTATGTCTGGCTAGGAAAAACTGTGCCAGCACAGAAAACATCTCCCATCGTGTTCTAGAAGTTGCAGAGATGTCTGCCAAGTGTTTGGCAGGAAGAAAAGAAAAGTTGTCCAAAACAGCTTCCAATCGAATGTTCATGTGATTGGAAAAGTCAGGAGAGTGCAAAGGTACTGTTTTCTATCAGTTGGCAAGGTGCGCACACAATCCCAGTGTTGTACAGCTTGCTTCTTCACCTTCCCGAAGCTGCCGCTCTCGCCGGCTGCCGGAGCCCAAGAAGCGGCTTCTTCGCGCAAAGACGATTGTGCCGCTCACAGTGCTCTCCTTAGCGCGGCTTCTGCCGAAAGACGCCCGGCAGCGGCTCTTACCTCCGGAGAGCATCCTACCTTCGTCTTTAGCTCCTCTTCTCATCTACCTCTCGGCAAAACGCTTTCCCACTATGTCTGGCTAGGAAAAACTGTGCCAGCACAGAAAACATCTCCCATCGTGTTCTAGAAGTTGCAGAGATGTCTGCCAAGTGTTTGGCAGGAAGAAAAGAAAAGTTGTCCAAAACAGCTTCCAATCGAATGTTCATGTGATTGGAAAAGTCAGGAGAGTGCAAAGGTACTGTTTTCTATCAGTTGGCAAGGTGCGCACACAATCCCAGTGTTGTACAGCTTGCTTCTTCACCTTCCCGAAGCTGCCGCTCTCGCCGGCTGCCGGAGCCCAAGAAGCGGCTTCTTCGCGCAAAGACGATTGTGCCGCTCACAGTGCTCTCCTTAGCGCGGCTTCTGCCGAAAGACGCCCGGCAGCGGCTCTTACCTCCGGAGAGCATCCTACCTTCGTCTTTAGCTCCTCTTCTCATCTACCTCTCGGCAAAACGCTTTCCCACTATGTCTGGCTAGGAAAAACTGTGCCAGCACAGAAAACATCTGCCATCGTGTTCTAGAAGTTCCACGGATGTCTGCCAAGTGTTTGGCAGGAAGAAAAGAAAAGTTGTCCAAAACAGCTTCCAATCGAATGTTCATGTGATTGGAAAAGTCAGGAGAGTGCAAAGGTACTGTTTTCTATCAGTTGGCAAGGTGCGCACACAATCCCAGTGTTGTACAGCTTGCTTCTTCACCTTCCCGAAGCTGCCGCTCTCGCCGGCTGCCGGAGCCCAAGAAGCGGCTTCTTCGCGCAAAGACGATTGTGCCGCTCACAGTGCTCTCCTTAGCGCGGCTTCTGCCGAAAGACGCCCGGCAGCGGCTCTTACCTCCGGAGAGCATCCTACCTTCGTCTTTCGCCTCTTCTGTAGTCTACATCTTAGCAAAACGCTTTCCCACTATGTCTGGCTAGGAAAAACTGTGCCAGCACAGAAAACATCTCCCATCGTGTTCTAGAAGTTGCAGAGATGTCTGCCAAGTGTTTGGCAGGAAGAAAAGAAAAGTTGTCCAAAACAGCTTCCAATCGAATGTTCATGTGATTGGAAAAGTCAGGAGAGTGCAAAGGTACTGTTTTCTATCAGTTGGCAAGGTGCGCACACAATCCCAGTGTTGTACAGCTTGCTTCTTCACCTTCCCGAAGCTGCCGCTCTCGCCGGCTGCCGGAGCCCAAGAAGCGGCTTCTTCGCGCAAAGACGATTGTGCCGCTCACAGTGCTCTCCTTAGCGCGGCTTCTGCCGAAAGACGCCCGGCAGCGGCTCTTACCTCCGGAGAGCATCCTACCTTCGTCTTTCGCGTCTTCTGTAGTCTACATCTTAGCAAAACGCTTTTCCACTATGTCTGGCTAGGAAAAACTGTGCCAGCACAGAAAACATCTCCCATCGTGTTCTAGAAGTTGCACGGATGTCTGCCAAGTGTTTGGCAGGAAGAAAATAAAAGTTGTCCAAAACAGCTTCCAATCGAATGTTCCTGTGATTGGAAAAGTCAGGAGAGTGCAAAGGTACTGTTTTCTATCAGTTGGCAAGGTGCGCACACAATCCCAGTGTTGTACAGCTTGCTTCTTCACCTTCCCGAAGCTGCCGCTCTCGCCGGCTGCCGGAGCCCAAGAAGCGGCTTCTTCGCGCAAAGACGATTGTGCCGCTCACAGTGCTCTCCTTAGCGCGGCTTCTGCCGAAAGACGCCCGGCAGCGGCTCTTACCTCCGGAGAGCATCCTACCTTCGTCTTTAGCTCCTCTTCTCATCTACCTCTCGGCAAAAAGCTTTTCCACTATGTCTGGCTAGGAAAAACTGTGCCAGCACAGAAAACATCTCCCATCGTGTACTAGAAGTTGCAGAGATGTCTGCCAAGTGTTTGGCAGGAAGAAAAGAAAAGTTGTCCAAAACAGCTTCCAATCGAATGTTCATGTGATTGGAAAAGTCAGGAGAGTGCAAAGGTACTGTTTTCTATCAGTTGGCAAGGTGCGCACACAATCCCAGTGTTGTACAGCTTGCTTCTTCACCTTCCCGAAGCTGCCGCTCTCGCCGGCTGCCGGAGCCCAAGAAGCGGCTTCTTCGCGCAAAGACGATTGTGCCGCTCACAGTGCTCTCCTTAGCGCGGCTTCTGCCGAAAGACGCCCGGCAGCGGCTCTTTCCTCCGGAGAGCATCCTACCTTCGTCTTTAGCTCCTCTTCTCATCTACCTCTCGGCAAAACGCTTTCCCACTATGTCTGGCTAGGAAAAACTGTGCCAGCACAGAAAACATCTCCCATCGTGTTCTAGAAGTTGCACGGATGTCTGCCAAGTGTTTGGCAGGAAGAAAATAAAAGTTGTCCAAAACAGCTTCCAATCGAATGTTCATGTGATTGGAAAAGTCAGGAGAGTGCAAAGGTACTGTTTTCTATCAGTTGGCAAGGTGCGCACACAATCCCAGTGTTGTACAGCTTGCTTCTTCACCTTCCCGAAGCTGCCGCTCTCGCCGGCTGCCGGAGCCCAAGAAGCGGCTTCTTCGCGCAAAGACGATTGTGCCGCTCACAGTGCTCTCCTTAGCGCGGCTTCTGCCGAAAGACGCCCGGCAGCGGCTCTTACCTCCGGAGAGCATCCTACCTTCGTCTTTAGCTCCTCTTCTCATCTACCTCTCGGCAAAACGCTTTCCCACTATGTCTGGCTAGGAAAAACTGTGCCAGCACAGAAAACATCTGCCATCGTGTTCTAGAAGTTCCACGGATGTCTGCCAAGTGTTTGGCAGGAAGAAAAGAAAAGTTGTCCAAAACAGCTTCCAATCGAATGTTCATGTGATTGGAAAAGTCAGGAGAGTGCAAAGGTACTGTTTTCTATCAGTTGGCAAGGTGCGCACACAATCCCAGTGTTGTACAGCTTGCTTCTTCACCTTCCCGAAGCTGCCGCTCTCGCCGGCTGCCGGAGCCCAAGAAGCGGCTTCTTCGCGCAAAGACGATTGTGCCGCTCACAGTGCTCTCCTTAGCGCGGCTTCTGCCGAAAGACGCCCGGCAGCGGCTCTTACCTCCGGAGAGCATCCTACCTTCGTCTTTCGCGTCTTCTGTAGTCTACATCTTAGCAAAACGCTTTTCCACTATGTCTGGCTAGGAAAAACTGTGCCAGCACAGAAAACATCTCCCATCGTGTTCTAGAAGTTGCACGGATGTCTGCCAAGTGTTTGGCAGGAAGAAAAGAAAAGTTGTCCAAAACAGCTTCCAATCGAATGTTCCTGTGATTGGAAAAGTCAGGAGAGTGCAAAGGTACTGTTTTCTATCAGTTGGCAAGGTGCGCACACAATCCCAGTGTTGTACAGCTTGCTTCTTCACCTTCCCGAAGCTGCCGCTCTCGCCGGCTGCCGGAGCCCAAGAAGCGGCTTCTTCGCGCAAAGACGATTGTGCCGCTCACAGTGCTCTCCTTAGCGCGGCTTCTGCCGAAAGACGCCCGGCAGCGGCTCTTACCTCCGGAGAGCATCCTACCTTCGTCTTTCGCGTCTTCTGTAGTCTACATCTTAGCAAAACGCTTTTCCACTATGTCTGGCTAGGAAAAACTGTGCCAGCACAGAAAACATCTCCCATCGTGTTCTAGAAGTTGCACGGATGTCTGCCAAGTGTTTGGCAGGAAGAAAAGAAAAGTTGTCCAAAACAGCTTCCAATCGAATGTTCATGTGATTGGAAAAGTCAGGAGAGTGCAAAGGTACTGTTTTCTATCAGTTGGCAAGGTGCGCACACAATCCCAGTGTTGTACAGCTTGCTTCTTCACCTTCCCGAAGCTGCCGCTCTCGCCGGCTGCCGGAGCCCAAGAAGCGGCTTCTTCGCGCAAAGACGATTGTGCCGCTCACAGTGCTCTCCTTAGCGCGGCTTCTGCCGAAAGACGCCCGGCAGCGGCTCTTACCTCCGGAGAGCATCCTACCTTCGTCTTTCGCCTCTTCTGTAGTCTACATCTTAGCAAAACGCTTTCCCACTATGTCTGGCTAGGAAAAACTGTGCCAGCACAGAAAACATCTCCCATCGTGTTCTAGAAGTTGCAGAGATGTCTGCCAAGTGTTTGGCAGGAAGAAAAGAAAAGTTGTCCAAAACAGCTTCCAATCGAATGTTCATGTGATTGGAAAAGTCAGGAGAGTGCAAAGGTACTGTTTTCTATCAGTTGGCAAGGTGCGCACACAATCCCAGTGTTGTACAGCTTGCTTCTTCACCTTCCCGAAGCTGCCGCTCTCGCCGGCTGCCGGAGCCCAAGAAGCGGCTTCTTCGCGCAAAGACGATTGTGCCGCTCACAGTGCTCTCCTTAGCGCGGCTTCTGCCGAAAGACGCCCGGCAGCGGCTCTTACCTCCGGAGAGCATCCTACCTTCGTCTTTCGCGTCTTCTGTAGTCTACATCTTAGCAAAACGCTTTTCCACTATGTCTGGCTAGGAAAAACTGTGCCAGCACAGAAAACATCTCCCATCGTGTTCTAGAAGTTGCACGGATGTCTGCCAAGTGTTTGGCAGGAAGAAAAGAAAAGTTGTCCAAAACAGCTTCCAATCGAATGTTCATGTGATTGGAAAAGTCAGGAGAGTGCAAAGGTACTGTTTTCTATCAGTTGGCAAGGTGCGCACACAATCCCAGTGTTGTACAGCTTGCTTCTTCACCTTCCCGAAGCTGCCGCTCTCGCCGGCTGCCGGAGCCCAAGAAGCGGCTTCTTCGCGCAAAGACGATTGTGCCGCTCACAGTGCTCTCCTTAGCGCGGCTTCTGCCGAAAGACGCCCGGCAGCGGCTCTTACCTCCGGAGAGCATCCTACCTTCGTCTTTCGCGTCTTCTGTAGTCTACATCTTAGCAAAACGCTTTTCCACTATGTCTGGCTAGGAAAAACTGTGCCAGCACAGAAAACATCTCCCATCGTGTTCTAGAAGTTGCACGGATGTCTGCCAAGTGTTTGGCAGGAAGAAAAGAAAAGTTGTCCAAAACAGCTTCCAATCGAATGTTCCTGTGATTGGAAAAGTCAGGAGAGTGCAAAGGTACTGTTTTCTATCAGTTGGCAAGGTGCGCACACAATCCCAGTGTTGTACAGCTTGCTTCTTCACCTTCCCGAAGCTGCCGCTCTCGCCGGCTGCCGGAGCCCAAGAAGCGGCTTCTTCGCGCAAAGACGATTGTGCCGCTCACAGTGCTCTCCTTAGCGCGGCTTCTGCCGAAAGACGCCCGGCAGCGGCTCTTACCTCCGGAGAGCATCCTACCTTCGTCTTTCGCGTCTTCTGTAGTCTACATCTTAGCAAAACGCTTTTCCACTATGTCTGGCTAGGAAAAACTGTGCCAGCACAGAAAACATCTCCCATCGTGTTCTAGAAGTTGCACGGATGTCTGCCAAGTGTTTGGCAGGAAGAAAAGAAAAGTTGTCCAAAACAGCTTCCAATCGAATGTTCCTGTGATTGGAAAAGTCAGGAGAGTGCAAAGGTACTGTTTTCTATCAGTTGGCAAGGTGCGCACACAATCCCAGTGTTGTACAGCTTGCTTCTTCACCTTCCCGAAGCTGCCGCTCTCGCCGGCTGCCGGAGCCCAAGAAGCGGCTTCTTCGCGCAAAGACGATTGTGCCGCTCACAGTGCTCTCCTTAGCGCGGCTTCTGCCGAAAGACGCCCGGCAGCGGCTCTTACCTCCGGAGAGCATCCTACCTTCGTCTTTCGCGTCTTCTGTAGTCTACATCTTAGCAAAACGCTTTCCCACTATGTCTGGCTAGGAAAAACTGTGCCAGCACAGAAAACATCTCCCATCGTGTTCTAGAAGTTGCACGGATGTCTGCCAAGTGTTTGGCAGGAAGAAAAGAAAAGTTGTCCAAAACAGCTTCCAATCGAATGTTCATGTGATTGGAAAAGTCAGGAGAGTGCAAAGGTACTGTTTTCTATCAGTTGGCAAGGTGCGCACACAATCCCAGTGTTGTACAGCTTGCTTCTTCACCTTCCCGAAGCTGCCGCTCTCGCCGGCTGCCGGAGCCCAAGAAGCGGCTTCTTCGCGCAAAGACGATTGTGCCGCTCACAGTGCTCTCCTTAGCGCGGCTTCTGCCGAAAGACGCCCGGCAGCGGCTCTTACCTCCGGAGAGCATCCTACCTTCGTCTTTCGCCTCTTCTGTAGTCTACATCTTAGCAAAACGCTTTCCCACTATGTCTGGCTAGGAAAAACTGTGCCAGCACAGAAAACATCTCCCATCGTGTTCTAGAAGTTGCAGAGATGTCTGCCAAGTGTTTGGCAGGAAGAAAAGAAAAGTTGTCCAAAACAGCTTCCAATCGAATGTTCATGTGATTGGAAAAGTCAGGAGAGTGCAAAGGTACTGTTTTCTATCAGTTGGCAAGGTGCGCACACAATCCCAGTGTTGTACAGCTTGCTTCTTCACCTTCCCGAAGCTGCCGCTCTCGCCGGCTGCCGGAGCCCAAGAAGCGGCTTCTTCGCGCAAAGACGATTGTGCCGCTCACAGTGCTCTCCTTAGCGCGGCTTCTGCCGAAAGACGCCCGGCAGCGGCTCTTACCTCCGGAGAGCATCCTACCTTCGTCTTTAGCTCCTCTTCTCATCTACCTCTCGGCAAAACGCTTTCCCACTATGTCTGGCTAGGAAAAACTGTGCCAGCACAGAAAACATCTCCCATCGTGTTCTAGAAGTTGCAGAGATGTCTGCCAAGTGTTTGGCAGGAAGAAAAGAAAAGTTGTCCAAAACAGCTTCCAATCGAATGTTCATGTGATTGGAAAAGTCAGGAGAGTGCAAAGGTACTGTTTTCTATCAGTTGGCAAGGTGCGCACACAATCCCAGTGTTGTACAGCTTGCTTCTTCACCTTCCCGAAGCTGCCGCTCTCGCCGGCTGCCGGAGCCCAAGAAGCGGCTTCTTCGCGCAAAGACGATTGTGCCGCTCACAGTGCTCTCCTTAGCGCGGCTTCTGCCGAAAGACGCCCGGCAGCGGCTCTTACCTCCGGAGAGCATCCTACCTTCGTCTTTAGCTCCTCTTCTCATCTACCTCTCGGCAAAACGCTTTCCCACTATGTCTGGCTAGGAAAAACTGTGCCAGCACAGAAAACATCTCCCATCGTGTTCTAGAAGTTGCAGAGATGTCTGCCAAGTGTTTGGCAGGAAGAAAAGAAAAGTTGTCCAAAACAGCTTCCAATCGAATGTTCATGTGATTGGAAAAGTCAGGAGAGTGCAAAGGTACTGTTTTCTATCAGTTGGCAAGGTGCGCACACAATCCCAGTGTTGTACAGCTTGCTTCTTCACCTTCCCGAAGCTGCCGCTCTCGCCGGCTGCCGGAGCCCAAGAAGCGGCTTCTTCGCGCAAAGACGATTGTGCCGCTCACAGTGCTCTCCTTAGCGCGGCTTCTGCCGAAAGACGCCCGGCAGCGGCTCTTACCTCCGGAGAGCATCCTACCTTCGTCTTTCGCCTCTTCTGTAGTCTACATCTTAGCAAAACGCTTTCCCACTATGTCTGGCTAGGAAAAACTGTGCCAGCACAGAAAACATCTCCCATCGTGTTCTAGAAGTTGCAGAGATGTCTGCCAAGTGTTTGGCAGGAAGAAAAGAAAAGTTGTCCAAAACAGCTTCCAATCGAATGTTCATGTGATTGGAAAAGTCAGGAGAGTGCAAAGGTACTGTTTTCTATCAGTTGGCAAGGTGCGCACACAATCCCAGTGTTGTACAGCTTGCTTCTTCACCTTCCCGAAGCTGCCGCTCTCGCCGGCTGCCGGAGCCCAAGAAGCGGCTTCTTCGCGCAAAGACGATTGTGCCGCTCACAGTGCTCTCCTTAGCGCGGCTTCTGCCGAAAGACGCCCGGCAGCGGCTCTTACCTCCGGAGAGCATCCTACCTTCGTCTTTAGCTCCTCTTCTCATCTACCTCTCGGCAAAACGCTTTCCCACTATGTCTGGCTAGGAAAAACTGTGCCAGCACAGAAAACATCTCCCATCGTGTTCTAGAAGTTGCAGAGATGTCTGCCAAGTGTTTGGCAGGAAGAAAAGAAAAGTTGTCCAAAACAGCTTCCAATCGAATGTTCATGTGATTGGAAAAGTCAGGAGAGTGCAAAGGTACTGTTTTCTATCAGTTGGCAAGGTGCGCACACAATCCCAGTGTTGTACAGCTTGCTTCTTCACCTTCCCGAAGCTGCCGCTCTCGCCGGCTGCCGGAGCCCAAGAAGCGGCTTCTTCGCGCAAAGACGATTGTGCCGCTCACAGTGCTCTCCTTAGCGCGGCTTCTGCCGAAAGACGCCCGGCAGCGGCTCTTACCTCCGGAGAGCATCCTACCTTCGTCTTTAGCTCCTCTTCTCATCTACCTCTCGGCAAAACGCTTTCCCACTATGTCTGGCTAGGAAAAACTGTGCCAGCACAGAAAACATCTCCCATCGTGTTCTAGAAGTTGCAGAGATGTCTGCCAAGTGTTTGGCAGGAAGAAAAGAAAAGTTGTCCAAAACAGCTTCCAATCGAATGTTCATGTGATTGGAAAAGTCAGGAGAGTGCAAAGGTACTGTTTTCTATCAGTTGGCAAGGTGCGCACACAATCCCAGTGTTGTACAGCTTGCTTCTTCACCTTCCCGAAGCTGCCGCTCTCGCCGGCTGCCGGAGCCCAAGAAGCGGCTTCTTCGCGCAAAGACGATTGTGCCGCTCACAGTGCTCTCCTTAGCGCGGCTTCTGCCGAAAGACGCCCGGCAGCGGCTCTTACCTCCGGAGAGCATCCTACCTTCGTCTTTAGCTCCTCTTCTCATCTACCTCTCGGCAAAACGCTTTCCCACTATGTCTGGCTAGGAAAAACTGTGCCAGCACAGAAAACATCTCCCATCGTGTTCTAGACGTTGCACGGATGTCTGCCAAGTGTTTGGCAGGAAGAAAAGAAAAGTTGTCCAAAACAGCTTCCAATCGAATGTTCATGTGATTGGAAAAGTCAGGAGAGTGCAAAGGTACTGTTTTCTATCAGTTGGCAAGGTGCGCACACAATCCCAGTGTTGTACAGCTTGCTTCTTCACCTTCCCGAAGCTGCCGCTCTCGCCGGCTGCCGGAGCCCAAGAAGCGGCTTCTTCGCGCAAAGACGATTGTGCCGCTCACAGTGCTCTCCTTAGCGCGGCTTCTGCCGAAAGACGCCCGGCAGCGGCTCTTACCTCCGGAGAGCATCCTACCTTCGTCTTTAGCTCCTCTTCTCATCTACCTCTCGGCAAAACGCTTTCCCACTATGTCTGGCTAGGAAAAACTGTGCCAGCACAGAAAACATCTCCCATCGTGTTCTAGAAGTTGCAGAGATGTCTGCCAAGTGTTTGGCAGGAAGAAAAGAAAAGTTGTCCAAAACAGCTTCCAATCGAATGTTCATGTGATTGGAAAAGTCAGGAGAGTGCAAAGGTACTGTTTTCTATCAGTTGGCAAGGTGCGCACACAATCCCAGTGTTGTACAGCTTGCTTCTTCACCTTCCCGAAGCTGCCGCTCTCGCCGGCTGCCGGAGCCCAAGAAGCGGCTTCTTCGCGCAAAGACGATTGTGCTGCTCACAGTGCTCTCCTTAGCGCGGCTTCTGCCGAAAGACGCCCGGCAGCGGCTCTTACCTCCGGAGAGCATCCTACCTTCGTCTTTCGCGTCTTCTGTAGTCTACATCTTAGCAAAACGCTTTTCCACTATGTCTGGCTAGGAAAAACTGTGCCAGCACAGAAAACATCTCCCATCGTGTTCTAGAAGTTGCACGGATGTCTGCCAAGTGTTTGGCAGGAAGAAAAGAAAAGTTGTCCAAAACAGCTTCCAATCGAATGTTCATGTGATTGGAAAAGTCAGGAGAGTGCAAAGGTACTGTTTTCTATCAGTTGGCAAGGTGCGCACACAATCCCAGTGTTGTACAGCTTGCTTCTTCACCTTCCCGAAGCTGCCGCTCTCGCCGGCTGCCGGAGCCCAAGAAGCGGCTTCTTCGCGCAAAGACGATTGTGCCGCTCACAGTGCTCTCCTTAGCGCGGCTTCTGCCGAAAGACGCCCGGCAGCGGCTCTTACCTCCGGAGAGCATCCTACCTTCGTCTTTCGCGTCTTCTGTAGTCTACATCTTAGCAAAACGCTTTTCCACTATGTCTGGCTAGGAAAAACTGTGCCAGCACAGAAAACATCTCCCATCGTGTTCTAGAAGTTGCACGGATGTCTGCCAAGTGTTTGGCAGGAAGAAAAGAAAAGTTGTCCAAAACAGCTTCCAATCGAATGTTCATGTGATTGGAAAAGTCAGGAGAGTGCAAAGGTACTGTTTTCTATCAGTTGGCAAGGTGCGCACACAATCCCAGTGTTGTACAGCTTGCTTCTTCACCTTCCCGAAGCTGCCGCTCTCGCCGGCTGCCGGAGCCCAAGAAGCGGCTTCTTCGCGCAAAGACGATTGTGCCGCTCACAGTGCTCTCCTTAGCGCGGCTTCTGCCGAAAGACGCCCGGCAGCGGCTCTTACCTCCGGAGAGCATCCTACCTTCGTCTTTCGCGTCTTTTGTGGTCTACATCTTAGCAAAACGCTTTTCCACTATGTCTGGCTAGGAAAAACTGTGCCAGTACAGAAAACATCTCCCATCGTGTTCTAGAAGTTGCATGGATGTCTGCCAAGTGTTTGGCAGGAAGAAAAGAAAAGTTGTCCAAAACAGCTTCCAATCGAATGTTCATGTGATTGGAAAAGTCAGGAGAGTGCAAAGGTACTGTTTTCTATCAGTTGGCAAGGTGCGCACACAATCCCAGTGTTGTACAGCTTGCTTCTTCACCTTCCCGAAGCTGCCGCTCTCGCCGGCTGCCGGAGCCCAAGAAGCGGCTTCTTCGCGCAAAGACGATTGTGCCGCTCACAGTGCTCTCCTTAGCGCGGCTTCTGCCGAAAGACGCCCGGCAGCGGCTCTTACCTCCGGAGAGCATCCTACCTTCGTCTTTAGCTCCTCTTCTCATCTACCTCTCGGCAAAACGCTTTTCCACTATGTCTGGCTAGGAAAAACTGTGCCAGCAAAGAAAACATCTCCCATCGTGTACTAGAAGTTGCAGAGATGTCTGCCAAGTGTTTGGCAGGAAGAAAAGAAAAGTTGTCCAAAACAGCTTCCAATCGAATGTTCGTGTGATTGGAAAAGTCAGGAGAGTGCAAAGGTACTGTTTTCTATCAGTTGGCAAGGTGCGCACACAATCCCAGTGTTGTACAGCTTGCTTCTTCACCTTCCCGAAGCTGCCGCTCTCGCCGGCTGCCGGAGCCCAAGAAGCGGCTTCTTCGCGCAAAGACGATTGTGCCGCTCACAGTGCTCTCCTTAGCGCGGCTTCTGCCGAAAGACGCCCGGCAGCGGCTCTTACCTCCGGAGAGCATCCTACCTTCGTCTTTAGCTCCTCTTCTCATCTACCTCTCGGCAAAACGCTTTCCCACTATGTCTGGCTAGGAAAAACTGTGCCAGCACAGAAAACATCTCCCATCGTGTTCTAGAAGTTGCAGAGATGTCTGCCAAGTGTTTGGCAGGAAGAAAAGAAAAGTTGTCCAAAACAGCTTCCAATCGAATGTTCATGTGATTGGAAAAGTCAGGAGAGTGCAAAGGTACTGTTTTCTATCAGTTGGCAAGGTGCGCACACAATCCCAGTGTTGTACAGCTTGCTTCTTCACCTTCCCGAAGCTGCCGCTCTCGCCGGCTGCCGGAGCCCAAGAAGCGGCTTCTTCGCGCAAAGACGATTGTGCCGCTCCAGTGCTCTCCTTAGCGCGGCTTCTGCCGAAAGACGCCCGGCAGCGGCTCTTACCTCCGGAGAGCATCCTACCTTCGTCTTTCGCGTCTTCTGTAGTCTACATCTTAGCAAAACGCTTTTCCACTATGTCTGGCTAGGAAAAACTGTGCCAGCACAGAAAACATCTCCCATCGTGTTCTAGAAGTTGCACGGATGTCTGCCAAGTGTTTGGCAGGAAGAAAAGAAAAGTTGTCCAAAACAGCTTCCAATCGAATGTTCATGTGATTGGAAAAGTCAGGAGAGTGCAAAGGTACTGTTTTCTATCAGTTGGCAAGGTGCGCACACAATCCCAGTGTTGTACAGCTTGCTTCTTCACCTTCCCGAAGCTGCCGCTCTCGCCGGCTGCCGGAGCCCAAGAAGCGGCTTCTTCGCGCAAAGACGATTGTGCCGCTCACAGTGCTCTCCTTAGCGCGGCTTCTGCCGAAAGACGCCCGGCAGCGGCTCTTACCTCCGGAGAGCATCCTACCTTCGTCTTTCGCGTCTTTTGTGGTCTACATCTTAGCAAAACGCTTTCCCACTATGTCTGGCTAGGAAAAACTGTGCCAGTACAGAAAACATCTCCCATCGTGTTCTAGAAGGTGCATGGATGTCTGCCAAGTGTTTGGCAGGAAGAAAAGAAAAGTTGTCCAAAACAGCTTCCAATCGAATGTTCATGTGATTGGAAAAGTCAGGAGAGTGCAAAGGTACTGTTTTCTATCAGTTGGCAAGGTGCGCACACAATCCCAGTGTTGTACAGCTTGCTTCTTCACCTTCCCGAAGCTGCCGCTCTCGCCGGCTGCCGGAGCCCAAGAAGCGGCTTCTTCGCGCAAAGACGATTGTGCCGCTCACAGTGCTCTCCTTAGCGCGGCTTCTGCCGAAAGACGCCCGGCAGCGGCTCTTACCTCCGGAGAGCATCCTACCTTCGTCTTTAGCTCCTCTTCTCATCTACCTCTCGGCAAAACGCTTTTCCACTATGTCTGGCTAGGAAAAACTGTGCCAGCAAAGAAAACATCTCCCATCGTGTACTAGAAGTTGCAGAGATGTCTGCCAAGTGTTTGGCAGGAAGAAAAGAAAAGTTGTCCAAAACAGCTTCCAATCGAATGTTCATGTGATTGGAAAAGTCAGGAGAGTGCAAAGGTACTGTTTTCTATCAGTTGGCAAGGTGCGCACACAATCCCAGTGTTGTACAGCTTGCTTCTTCACCTTCCCGAAGCTGCCGCTCTCGCCGGCTGCCGGAGCCCAAGAAGCGGCTTCTTCGCGCAAAGACGATTGTGCCGCTCACAGTGCTCTCCTTAGCGCGGCTTCTGCCGAAAGACGCCCGGCAGCGGCTCTTACCTCCGGAGAGCATCCTACCTTCGTCTTTAGCTCCTCTTCTCATCTACCTCTCGGCAAAACGCTTTTCCACTATGTCTGGCTAGGAAAAACTGTGCCAGCACAGAAAACATCTCCCATCGTGTTCTAGAAGTTGCAGAGATGTCTGCCAAGTGTTTGGCAGGAAGAAAAGAAAAGTTGTCCAAAACAGCTTCCAATCGAATGTTCATGTGATTGGAAAAGTCAGGAGAGTGCAAAGGTACTGTTTTCTATCAGTTGGCAAGGTGCGCACACAATCCCAGTGTTGTACAGCTTGCTTCTTCACCTTCCCGAAGCTGCCGCTCTCGCCGGCTGCCGGAGCCCAAGAAGCGGCTTCTTCGCGCAAAGACGATTGTGCCGCTCACAGTGCTCTCCTTAGCGCGGCTTCTGCCGAAAGACGCCCGGCAGCGGCTCTTACCTCCGGAGAGCATCCTACCTTCGTCTTTAGCTCCTCTTCTCATCTACCTCTCGGCAAAACGCTTTTCCACTATGTCTGGCTAGGAAAAACTGTGCCAGCACAGAAAACATCTCCCATCGTGTTCTAGAAGTTGCAGAGATGTCTGCCAAGTGTTTGGCAGGAAGAAAAGAAAAGTTGTCCAAAACAGCTTCCAATCGAATGTTCATGTGATTGGAAAAGTCAGGAGAGTGCAAAGGTACTGTTTTCTATCAGTTGGCAAGGTGCGCACACAATCCCAGTGTTGTACAGCTTGCTTCTTCACCTTCCCGAAGCTGCCGCTCTCGCCGGCTGCCGGAGCCCAAGAAGCGGCTTCTTCGCGCAAAGACGATTGTGCCGCTCACAGTGCTCTCCTTAGCGCGGCTTCTGCTGAAAGACGCCCGGCAGCGGCTCTTACCTCCGGAGAGCATCCTACCTTCGTCTTTCGCGTCTTCTGTAGTCTACATCTTAGCAAAACGCTTTTCCACTATGTCTGGCTAGGAAAAACTGTGCCAGCACAGAAATCATCTCCCATCGTGTTCTAGACGTTGCACGGATGTCTGCCAAGTGTTTGGCAGGAAGAAAAGAAAAGTTGTCCAAAACAGCTTCCAATCGAATGTTCATGTGATTGGAAAAGTCAGGAGAGTGCAAAGGTACTGTTTTCTATCAGTTGGCAAGGTGCGCACACAATCCCAGTGTTGTACAGCTTGCTTCTTCACCTTCCCGAAGCTGCCGCTCTCGCCGGCTGCCGGAGCCCAAGAAGCGGCTTCTTCGCGCAAAGACGATTGTGCCGCTCACAGTGCTCTCCTTAGCGCGGCTTCTGCCGAAAGACGCCCGGCAGCGGCTCTTACCTCCGGAGAGCATCCTACCTTCGTCTTTCGCGTCTTCTGTAGTCTACATCTTAGCAAAATGCTTTCCCACTATGTCTGGCTAGGAAAAACTGTGCCAGCACAGAAAACATCTCCCATCGTGTTCTAGAAGTTGCACGGATGTCTGCCAAGTGTTTGGCAGGAAGAAAAGAAAAGTTGTCCAAAACAGCTTCCAATCGAATGTTCATGTGATTGGAAAAGTCAGGAGAGTGCAAAGGTACTGTTTTCTATCAGTTGGCAAGGTGCGCACACAATCCCAGTGTTGTACAGCTTGCTTCTTCACCTTCCCGAAGCTGCCGCTCTCGCCGGCTGCCGGAGCCCAAGAAGCGGCTTCTTCGCGCAAAGACGATTGTGCCGCTCACAGTGCTCTCCTTAGCGCGGCTTCTGCCGAAAGACGCCCGGCAGCGGCTCTTACCTCCGGAGAGCATCCTACCTTCGTCTTTCGCGTCTTCTGTAGTCTACATCTTAGCAAAACGCTTTCCCACTATGTCTGGCTAGGAAAAACTGTGCCAGCACAGAAAACATCTCCCATCGTGTTCTAGAAGTTGCACGGATGTCTGCCAAGTGTTTGGCAGGAAGAAAAGAAAAGTTGTCCAAAACAGCTTCCAATCGAATGTTCATGTGATTGGAAAAGTCAGGAGAGTGCAAAGGTACTGTTTTCTATCAGTTGGCAAGGTGCGCACACAATCCCAGTGTTGTACAGCTTGCTTCTTCACCTTCCCGAAGCTGCCGCTCT
Organism: Melospiza georgiana; assembly: GCF_028018845.1. Lineage (NCBI taxonomy): Eukaryota > Metazoa > Chordata > Aves > Passeriformes > Passerellidae > Melospiza > Melospiza georgiana. The sequence continues at coordinate 32,352,749 of NC_080435.1, forward strand.
CGCCGGCTGCCGGAGCCCAAGAAGCGGCTTCTTCGCGCAAAGACGATTGTGCCGCTCACAGTGCTCTCCTTAGCGCGGCTTCTGCTGAAAGACGCCCGGCAGCGGCTCTTACCTCCGGAGAGCATCCTACCTTCGTCTTTCGCCTCTTCTGTAGTCTACATCTTAGCAAAACGCTTTCCCACTATGTCTGGCTAGGAAAAACTGTGCCAGCACAGAAAACATCTCCCATCGTGTTCTAGAAGTTGCACGGATGTCTGCCAAGTGTTTGGCAGGAAGAAAAGAAAAGTTGTCCAAAACAGCTTCCAATCGAATGTTCATGTGATTGGAAAAGTCAGGAGAGTGCAAAGGTACTGTTTTCTATCAGTTGGCAAGGTGCGCATACAATCCCAGTGTTGTACAGCTTGCATCTTCACCTTCCCGAAGCTGACGCTCTCCGGAGGTAAGAGCCGCTGCCGGGCGTCTTTCGGCAGTAGCCGCGCTAAGGAGAGCACTGTGAGCGGCACAATCGTCTTTGCGCGAAGAAGCTGCTTCTTGGGCTCCGGCAGCCGGCGAGAGCGGCAGCTTTGGGAAGGTGAAGAAGCAAGCTGTACAACACTGGGATTGTGTGCGCACCTTGCCAACTGATAGAAAACAGTACCTTTGCACTCTCCTGACTTTTCCAATCACATGAACATTCGATTGGAAGCTGTTTTGGACAACTTTTCTTTTCTTCCTGCCAAACATTTGGCAGACATCCGTGCAACGTCTAGAACACGATGGGAGATGTTTTCTGTGCTGGCACAGTTTTTCCTAGCCAGACATAGTGGGAAAGCGTTTTGCTAAGATATAGACGACAAGAGAGGCTAAAGAGTGGATGTTAGCAAATGACACCCATCTTCAAAAAAGGCAATTAAGAGGACTCGCGATAGTACAAACCAGCCATCCTCTTTTTTATCCCCAGGAAGTTGATGGGGCAGCTCTTCCTGGAAATCCTTGCCAGGCACATGAAAGATGACCAAATAATGTAGTTAGCATGATTTTTCAGGGGAATTTCATGCTGAACATCACTTTAAACTCCTCTGATGAATCAACTTGACTGGTAGATGAAGGGAATATTATCTGCCTGGGCTTCAGGGAGGTTTTTGACATACCTCTACATGGCATCACACATACATATGGAAGCAATAGTGCAAAGGGGAGGGAATCAGTGTCTTTTCAGTGATGCTGAGGGAAAAGACAAGAGGCAGTGGGCACGCACTGAAATACAGGAGATTGCCTTTGAACATCAGTAAATGTTTCTTTACTGTCAGGGTGACTGAACCACGGCACAGACTGCCCAGAAAGATTGTGGAGCCTGGATCTTTGAAGACATTAAAAGTACACCCAGATAGAATCCTGGGCAAGAGGCTCTAGGTATCCTGGTTTAGGCAGGGGGGTTGGGCCTGGTTAGCCCCACCAACCCCTTCCACTCTCTTTCATTCTGTGCTAGTGAATTCTCTTCAAGATGCATTTCAAGCACTGGCATGACAAAGTTCTGTGCAGACAGAGATCCAAATGGACATGGCATCTAAGTTCCTTAAGCAGTGTTCAAGAAGAATGTAAAACTCTGGCACAAGTGTCTCTTCCCTAACTGAATCCCTTTCATGGGAAAATTCCCAGCTCTAGAAAGATCTTCTGATACGCATGCTTAAGACTGACACTGGCTGAGCAAATTTCTCCCTATGTATATCTAAGACCAGTTAGGATCTTCACCCAAAGTGCTGTCAACATAGTCACAGAATGCCTATTGTTAAGAAGTGACAGCTTCCATCAGAATGGCAACTATTGGTCCACAAAATGGATTAATGGATGGGAATTATCTATGTGGGTTAAAAACAAAAATAAAGAGTTGGTCTTTATTTATCAATTTCATGGCAATATTGATAAGGGAAGAAAAAGATCTAAGTCCTTGACTTTCTGGACTCGAGGAAAGATTTTAAAAATTCCTTGTAAAAATGTATGATCACAATCAGACTATTGAAACCATTTTAGTTGGGAACAAAGTTCCAAAATTGTCTAGATAGTGGCAAAGAAGCCAAGAAAATAGGAAAGAAACAAAAGGAGAGCAAAAGAGTCAGCTTCAGTGTACAAGCTCGTTCTAGAAGTAGTCTGCTGGGAAAAGGAACCCCCAGCTAAATTTCCAATGTATTCCTGCGCTTGATTCAGTAACTGGTCAATGTAAAAACCAATCCTTTTGTACAACTTCTTCCAGCAACAAAAACTCCAACAGGTTGACACTACCATCATGCCTGTTCCAGACATATTTAAAAGAGAAATGATGATTTTCTTGAAAACCTACTTACATAAAAGTTGCAAGATGGTGGAGGGATTCCCACATCCTCCTTCCTCCATCTGGCTTGAAAGTATATTTGATAAAATATGCAACAAAGCACATGATTTATAAGGGAGAGTCAAATGGATGATTTGGGAATCGATCTCTTGTTGATAGTAAACTTCATATCCACTCGGTGTGACCTTTTTAAAACAAAATGTGGAGCTGAGGCATGAATCTGCCACAACAATTGTAAAGCAAACATACACACTCCCCTTCATATGCCCCCCCCTCCACACACACCTAGGCACACACAGAGATCAGCATAGCAGATCATGAACTCCTTGGAAAAGACTGAAATGCTAAATGCCTCTCTTGATGGGCAAAAGAGCTGGTGCAGTAATTCAAATGCCTGGTACAAAAATTCTGTTTAATATTTAGCTCCTATTTAAAACACAGCTTTTCATTTCATTCTATTTACAGAATATTTTCATTTCATTTGTTTCTTTAAAATTACTTAGTTCTCACCTGTTGTATGTCTAGGAATATTTTCTTCCAAAAATAGAAAAAAATAGATGATATCTTTTCAGCAGAAAACATTGGTTGATACAATTTTAAACCATCATGATATGGAAGAATTCTTCTGTCCCTCTCGAAGGTGGAAGAAGCATTTGGATCACAGATCATCTACAATGAAATACTTGACATGTTTAAGATGCTTTCAATCAATTTTGATCGTCAATTGCTTATTTGTTGTAAACAGTAATTTTTCAGTGAAGGGAAAATGTGTGTGGTATATCTACATGATATGTTCAAAGGCAGTTCCTACTAATGGCCAGGCTGAATTCCAGTAAATAATGTCCCGAATGATATTTTGCCGCCTTCTTTGGCACTTCATGAAATCTTACCCCGATGAAGTGCTGAAACACAGAGATTTTCTCTTAGAGAGTGTCTCATGTTGTAACCTATCCCATGGATTTTATGCTGTAATTCTTATCTCTTTTAAAATTTACTATCTTCTGTACAGTTTTCATGAAACTTTCTGTTACAGTAGTGAATAGCACAGATAAATGTCATTTTGTACAACTTTGAATTTACCCCAAGAGCTGAGAGAAAACTTGATCCTATACTTCAATCCGAGTTTCTTCTATAGTCCAACTTTGTTTCTCTACCATCAAGCTTCTCCTTTGTTGCTGCTCCAAGCCCCGTCCAAGGTGACCTTGAATACTTTCAGGGATGGGACACCCACAACTTCTCTGGGCAACCTGTTCCAGTGTTCCAGCACTCCCACAGTAAAAAAGGCCTTCCTTTCATCTAATATGTGTAGGAAATCATAAATCTAGGCATAGAAGCTTGGAGTGCAAATTTGAAATTCTTTGGATTTGAAGCACATTTTATATGAATACTGACTTACAGATGACTAAAAGATGTTGATGGGCATTTGAGCTGACAAGTTTTGAAAAAGTGCACGGAAATTAAAATTGAAACCACTAAAATTAAAAACTCCTTGCCATTTTCTTTTTCCTCTCCTATTCAAAATTGCATATGTCAGATATCAGTGCTTCATGCAAACCTCTCAGATGCTCTCAGAGAAAAAGCTTTTCTTTCAGACTAAGTTGCGGTTGACGTAGAACACTAGCAGGAGTGAAAGATTTTCTGGGCATCGGGGCAGCACGTTCTCCTTGGATTTGTGTGCAGAATGCATTTTATCCAAACTGGAAAATAGATCCCAGCTCTGTTCTATTCATCATTCTTACTTCATCAGGCCAGAAGATTCTGTGAAAAGTAGCCTGTGGACCTAGAAGACAGCGCATGTGAACCAGATGAGAGGTGATAGAGAAGTTGAGGGAGAGAAGAAAGAGCATATGGCTGAAACCAAAAAGTATTTCTCCACGTGATCATGGAAGATTGCAGGAGCCACTTGGTGCTATCAAACCAGCCCAACTTGGCACTGGTGCCACCTTGGGTCTGGGAGCCATCTTGCATAACGTGCATTTTAAGGAGCCAGCTGGCCACACCCAGCCATATGCCCCCAAACAGAAACCAAGGCCCTTTTCTCTGGCAAACAAAACTCAGCTGCCCTGCTTCTGGATGGCAGATTGCAGGAGCCACTTGGTACTATCAAACCAGCCCAACTTGGCACTGGTGCCACCATGGGTCTGGTAACCATCCTGCCTATTGTAGCTTTTCAGGAGCCAGCCGGTCACTCTCAGCCATAGGCCCCCAAACACAAACCACGGCCCGTTTCCCTGGCAAACAAAAGTAAGCTGCCCCGCTTCTGGATGGCAGATTGCAGAAGCTACTTAGTACTATCAAATCAGCCCGACTTGGCACAGGTGCCACCTTGGATCTGGGAACCATCCTGTGTATCGTGGATTTTCAGGGGCCAGCCGGCCACTCTGAGCCATATGCCCCCAAAACCAAACCACGGACCTTTTCTCTGGCAAACAAAAATCAGCTGCCCCACTTGTGGATGGCAGATTGCAGGAGCCACTTGGGACTATCACACCAGCACAACATGGCACTGCTGCCACCTTGGATCTGGGAACCATCCTGCGTATCGTACATATTCAGGAACCAGCCGAACACTCCCAGCCACAGGCCCCCAAACACAAACAACGGCCCATTTCCCTGGCAAACAAAACTCAGCTGCCCCGCTTCTGGATGGCCGTTTGCAGGAGCCACTTGATGCTATCAAACCAGCCCGACTTGGTATTGGTACCACCTTGGATCTGGGAACCATCCTGCGTATCGTGGATTTTCAGGGGCCAGCCGGTCACTCCCAGCCATAGGCCCCCAAACACAAACCTCGGCCCTTTTCTCTGGCAAACAAAACTCAACTGCCCCTCTTCTGGAGGGCAAATTGCAGGACGCACTTGGTACTACAAAAAGAGTCCCACTTGGCACTGGTGCCACCTTGGCTCTGGGAACCATCCTGCGTATTGTGCATTTTAAGGAGCCAGCCGGCAATTCCCAGCCGTATGCCCCAAAAACAAACCACGGACCTTTTCTCTGGCTAAAAAAACTCAGCTGCCCCGCTTCTGGATGGTAGATTGCAGGAGTCACTTTGAATCATACAACCAGCCTTACTTGGCACTGGTGCCACCTTGGTATCGGGGAACCATCCTGCCTATCGTTGATTTTCAGGGGCCAGCCGGCCACTCTGAGCCATAGGCCCCCAAACACAAACCACAGCCCTTTTCTCTAGCAAACAAAATTTAGCTGCCCCGCTTCTGGATGGCAAATTGCAGGAGCTACTTGGTACTACAAAAACAGCCCGACTTGGCACTGGTGCCACCTTGCGTCTGGTTACCATGCGGCATATCGTGCATTTTAAGGAGCCAGGTGGCCACTCCCAGCCATATGCCCCCAAACACAACCCACGGCCCTTTTCTCTGGCAAACAAAACTCAGCTGCCCCACTTCTGGATGGCAGATTGCAGGAGACACTTGGTACTATCAAACCAGCCCGGCTTGGCACTGGTGCCACCTTGGCTCTGGGAACCATCCTGCCTATTGTGGATTTTAAGGAGCCAGCCGGCTACTCCCAGCCAGAGGCCCCCAAACAAAAACCACGGCCCTTTTTTCTGGCAAACAAAACTTAGCTGCCTCACTTCTGGATGGCAGATTGCAGGAGCCACTTGGTGTTATCAAACCAGCCCGTCTTGGCTCTGGTGCCACCTTGGGTCTGGGAACCATGCTGCGTATCGTGGATTCTAAGGAGCCAGCCGGCCACTCCCAGCCACAGGCCCCCAAACAAAATCAACGGCGCTGTTCCCTGGAAAACAAAACTCGCCTGCCAACTTTTTGAGGGAGTTTGCAGGAGCCACTTGGTACTATCAAACCAGCCCGACTTGGCACTGGTGCCACCTTGGGTGTGGGAAACATCCTGCGTATCGTGGATTCTTAGGAGCCAGCCGGCCACTCCTAGCCATAGGCGCCCAAACAAAAACCTAGGCCCATTTCTCTGGCAAGCAAAAGTAAGCTGCCCCGCTTCTGGATGGCAGATTGCAGGAGTCACTTGGGACTATCAAACCAGCCCAACTTGGCACTGGTGCCACCTCTGATCTGGGAACCATCCTGCCTATCGTGGATTTTCAGGGGCCAGCCGGCCACTCTCAGCCATATGCCCCCAAACAGAAACCTTGGCCTGTTTCTCTGGCAAACAAAACTCAACTGCCCCTCTTCTGGAGGGCAAATTGCAGGATGAACTTGATACTAAAACCGCAGGCCGACTTGGCACTGGTGCCACCTTGGGTCTGGGAACCATCCTGCGTATCTTGGGTTCAAAGGAGCCAGCCGGCCACTCCCAGCCACAGGCCCCCAAACAAAAACAACGGCACTTTTCCCTGGAAAACAAAACTCGCCTGCCAACTTTTTGATGGCAGATTGCAGGAGCCACTTGGTACTATCAAACCAGCCCAACTTGGCACTGGTGCCACCATGGGTCTGGTAACCATCCTGCCTATTGTAGCTTTCCAGGTGCCAGCCGGTCACTCCCAGCCATAGGCCCCCAGTCACAAACCTTGGCCCGTTTCCCTGGCAAACAAAAGTAAGCTGCCCCGCTTCAGGATGGCAGATTGCAGGAGCCACTTGGTACTATCAAACCAGCCCGACTTGGCACTGGTGCCACCTTGGGTCTGGGAACCATCCTGCGTAACGTAGATTCTAAGGCGCCAGCCGGCCACTCCCAGCCACAAGCCCCCAAACACAAACAACGGTGCTTTTCCCTGGCAAACAAAACTCAACTGCCCCTCTTCTGGATGGCAAATTGCAGGACGCACTTGGTACTATAAAAACAGCCCGACTTGGCACTGGTGCCACCTTGGGTCTGGGAACCATCCTGCGTATCGATCTTTTTATTGAGACAGCCGGCCACTCCCAGCCATATGCCCCCAAACACAACCCACGGTCCTTTCCTCTGGCAAACAAAACTCAGCTGCACCGCTTCTGGATGGCAGATTGCAGGAGCCACTTGGTACTATCAAACCAGCCCGACTTGGCACTGGTGCCACCTTGGGTCTGGGAACCATGCGGCGTATTGTGGATTGTCAGGAGCCAGCCGACCACTCTCGGCCGCAGACCCCAATCAAAAACAACGGCCCGGTTCACAGGCAAAGAAAACTCAGCTGCCCCGCTTCTGGATGGGAGATTGCAGGAGGTGCTTGACACTGTCAAACCAGCCCCACTTGGCACTGATGCCACCTTGGGTCTGGGAACCATGCTGCGTATTATGGATTTTCAGGAGCCAGCCGGCCACTGCAAGCCACAGGCCCCCAAACAAAAACCACAGCCTTTTTCTCTGGCAAACAAAATTCAGCTGCCCCACTTCTGGATGGCAGATTGCAGGAGCCATTTGGGACTATCACACCAGCACAACATGGCACTGCTGCCACCTTGGATCTGGGAAACATCCTACCTATCGTGGATTTTCAGGGGCCAGCCGGCCACTCTCAGCCATAGGCCCCAAACACAAACCACGGCCCTTTTCTCTGGCAAACAAAACTCAACTGCCCCTCTTCTGGATGGCAGATTGCAGGAGCCACTTGGTACTATCAAACCAGCCCTACTTGGCACTGGTGCCACCTTGGGTCTGGGAAGCATGCTGCGTATCATGGATTTTCAGGAGCCAGCCCGCCACTGCAAACTACAGGCCCCCAAACACAAACAACAGCCTTTTTCTCTGGCAAACAAAATTCAGCTGCCCCGCTTCTGGATGGCAGATTGCAGGAGCCACTTGGTAGTATCAAACCAGTCCGACTTGGCACTGGTGCCAACTTGGGTCTGGGAACCATCCTGCGTATCGTGGATTCTAAGTAGCCAGCTGGCCACTCCCAGCCACAGGCCCCCAAACACAAACAACGGTGCTTTTCCCTGGAAAACAAAACTGGCCTGCCAACTTTTTGAATGCAGATTGCAGGAGCCACTTGGTACTATCAAACCAGCCCAACTTGGCACTGCTGCCACCATGGGCCTGGTCACCATCCTGCCTATCGGAGCTTTTCAGGAGCCAGCCGGTCACTCGCAGCCATAGGCCCCCAGCCACAAACCTCGGCCCGTTTCCCTGGCACACAAAAGTAAGCTACCCCGCTTCTGGATGGCAGATTGCAGGAGCAACTTGGCATCATCAAACCAGCCCGACTTGGCACTGGTGCCACCACTGGTCTGGGAACCATGCTTCGTATCGTGGGTTCTAAGGAGCCAGCCGGCCACTCCCAGCCACAGGCCCCCAAACACAAACAACGGCACTTTTCCCTGGAAAACAAAACTCGCCTGCTAGCTTTTTGATGGCAGAGTGCAGGAGCCACTTGGTACTATCAAACCAGCCCAACTTGGCACTGGTGCCACTATGGGTCTGGTCACCATCCTGCTTATCGTAGCATTTCAGGAGCCAGCCGGTCACTCCCAGCCGTAGGCCCCCAGACAATTACCTCGGCCCGTTTCCCTGGCAAACAAAATTAAGCTGCCCCGCTTCTGGATGGCAGATTGCAGGAGCCACTTGGTACTATCAAACCAGCCCGACTTGGCACTGGTGCCTCCATGGGTCTGGTCACCATCCTGCCTATCGTAGCTTTTCAGGGGCCAGCCAGCCAGCCCCAGGCACTGGCCCCCAGACAAGAATTTCGGCCCGTTTCCCTGGCAAACAAAAGTAAGCTACCCCGTTTCTGGATGGCAGATTGTAGGAGCCACTTTGCACCATCAAACCAGCCCAACTTGACACTGGTGCCTCCTCTGGCCTGGGAACCATCCTGCATATTGTGGATTCTAAGCGGCCACCCGGCCACTCCGAGCCACAGGCCCCCAAACACAAACAACGGCGCTTTTCCCCGGAAAACAAAACTCGCCTGCCAACATTTTGATGGCAGATTGCAGGAGCCACTTGGTACTATCAAATCAGCCCAACTTGGCACTGGTGCCACCATGGGTCTGGTCACCATCCTGCCTAGCATAGCTTTTCAGGAGCCAGGAGGTCACTCCCAGCCATAGACCCCCAGACAGAAACCTCGGCCCGTTTCCATGGAAAACAAAAGTAAGCTGCCCCGCTTCTGGATGGCAGATTGCAGGAGCCACTTGGTACTATCAAATTAGCCCAACTTGGCACTGGTGCCACCATGGGTCTGGTAAACATCCTGCCTATCGTAGCTTTTCAGGAGCCAGCCAGTCACTCCCTGCCATAGGGCCCCAGACAAATACCTCGGCCCGTTTCCCTGGCAAACAAAAGTAAGCTGCCCCGCTTCTGGATGGCAGATTGCAGGAGCCACTTGGTGCTATCAAACCAGCCCGACTTGGCACTGGTGCCACCTTGGCTCTGGGAACCATGCTGCGTAACGTGGATTCTAAGACGACAGGCGGCCACTCCCAGCCACAGGGCCCCAAACAACAACAACGGCGCTTTTCCCTGGAAAACAAAACTCGCCTGCCAACTTTTTGATGGCAGATTGCAGGAGCCACTTGGTACTATCAAATCAGCCCAACTTGGCACTGGTGCCACCATGGGTCTGGTAATCATCCTGCCTACTGTAGCTTTTCAGGAGCCAGCCGGTCACTCCCAACCATAGGCCCCCAGAAAAAAACCTCGGCCCGTTTCCCTGGCAAACAAAAGTAAGCTACCCCGCTTCTGGATGGCAGATTGCAGGAGCCACTTTGCACCATCAAACTATCCCGACTTGGCACTGGTGCCACCTCGGGTCTGGAAACCATCCTGCGTATCGTGGATTCTAAGGAGCCAGCCGGCCACTCCCAGCCACAGGACCCCAGACACAAAGCTCTGCCCGTTTCCCTGACAAACAAAATTAAGCTACCCCGCTCCTGGATGGCAGATTGCAGGAGCTATTTTGTACTATCAAACCAGCCCGACTTGGCACTGGTGCCACCTTGGCTCTGGGAACCATCCTGCCTATTGTGGATTTTGTGGTGTCAGCTGGCCACTCTCAGCCATATGCCCTCAAACACAAACCACGGCCCTTTTCTCTGGCAAACAAAACTCAACTGCCCCTCTTCTGGAAGGCAAATTGCAGGAGCCACTTGGTACTACAAAAACAGCCCAACTTGGCACTGGTGCCACCTCTGGTCTGGGAACCATCCGGCGTATCGTGGATTCTAAGGAGCCAGCCGGCCACTCCCAGCCACAGGCCCCCAAACACAAACAACGGCTCTTTTCCCTGAAAAACAAAACTCGCCTGCCAACTTTTTGATGGCAGATTGCAGGAGCCACTTGGTGCTATCAAACCAGCCCAACTTGGCACTGGTGCCACCTTGGGTCTGGGAACCATGCTGCGTAACGTAGATTCTAAGGCGCCAGGCGGCCACTCCCAGCCGCAGGCCCCCAAACACAAACAACGGCGCTTTTCCCTGGAAAACAAAACTCGCCTGCCAACTTTTTGATGGCAGATTGCAGGAGCCACTTGGTACTATCACACCAGCCCAACTTGGCACTGGTGCCACCTTGGATCTGGGAACCATCCTGCCTATCGTGGATTTTCAGGGGCCAGCCGGCCACTCTCAGCCATAGGCCCCCAAACACAAACCACGGCACTTTACTCTGGTAAACAAAACTCAACTGCCCCTCTTCTGGATGGCAAATTGCAGGACGCACTTGGCACTACAAAACCAGCCCGACTTGGCACTGGTGCCACCTTGGGTCTGGTCACCATCCTGCGTATCGTGCATTTTAAGGAGCCAGTTGGCCACTCCAAGCCATAGGCCCCCAGACACAAAACTCTGCCCGTTTCCCTGGCAAACAAAAGTAAGCTACCCCGCTTCTGGATGGCAGATTAGAGGAGCCACTTTGCACCATCAAACCAGCCCAACTGGGCACTGCTGCCACCTTGGGTCTGGGAACCATCCTGCGTATCGTGGATTCTAAGGAGCCAGCCGGCCACTCCCAGCCACAGGTCCCCAAACACAAACAACGGCGCTTTTCCCTGGAAAACAAAACTCGCCTGCCAACTTTTTGATGGCAGATTGCAGAAGCCACTTTGCAACATAAAACCAGCCCGGCTTGGCACTGGTCCCACCTTGGATCTCGGAACCATCCTGCCTATCGTGGATTTTCAGGGGCCAGCCGGCCACTCTCAGCCATGTACCCCCAAACAAAAACCACGGCCCTTTCCTCTGGCCAACAAAACTCAACTGACCCTCTTCTGGATGGCAAATTGCAGGAGCTACTTGGTACTACAAAAACAGCCCGACTTGGCACTGGTGCCACCTTGCGTCTGGTTACCATGCGGCATATCGTGCATTTTAAGGAGCCAGGTGGCCACTCCCAGCCATATGCCCCCAAACACAACCCACGGCCTTTTTCTCTGGCAAACAAAACTCAGCTGCCCCGCTTCTGGATGGCAGATTGCAGGAGACACTTGGTACTATCAAACCAGCCCGGCTTGGCACTGGTGCCACCTTGGCTCTGGGAACCATCCTGCCTATTGTGGATTTTAAGGAGCCAGCCGGCTACTCCCAGCCAGAGGCCCCCAAACAAAAACCACGGCCCTTTTTTCTGGCAAACAAAACTTAGCTGCCTCACTTCTGGATGGCAGATTGCAGGAGCCACTTGGTGTTATCAAACCAGCCCGTCTTGGCTCTGGTGCCACCTTGGGTCTGGGAACCATGCTGCGTATCGTGGATTCTAAGGAGCCAGCCGGCCACTCCCAGCCACAGGCCCCCAAACAAAATCAACGGCGCTGTTCCCTGGAAAACAAAACTCGCCTGCCAACTTTTTGATGGAGTTTGCAGGAGCCACTTGGTACTATCAAACCAGCCCGACTTGGCACTGGTGCCACCTTGGGTGTGGGAAACATCCTGCGTATTGTGGATTCTTAGGAGCCAGCCGGCCACTCCTAGCCACAGGCCCTCAAACAAAAACCTAGGCCCATTTCTCTGGCAAGCAAAAGTAAGCTGCCCCGCTTCTGGATGGCAGATTGCAGGAGTCACTTGGGACTATCAAACCAGCCCAACTTGGCACTGGTGCCACCTCTGATCTGGGAACCATCCTGCCTATCGTGGATTTTCAGGGGCCAGCCGGCCACTCTCAGCCATATGCCCCCAAACAGAAACCTCGGCCCGTTTCTCTGGCAAACAAAACTCAACTGCCCCTCTTCTGGAGGGCAAATTGCAGGACGAACTTGATACTAAAACCGCAGGCCGACTTGGCACTGGTGCCACCTTGGGTCTGGTCACCATCCTGCGTATCGTGCATTTTAAGGAGCCAGTTGGCCACTCCAAGCCATAGGCCCCCAGACACAAACCTCTGCCCGTTTCCCTGGCAAACAAAAGTAAGCTGCCCCGCTTCTGGATGGCAGATTAGAGGAGCCACTTTGCACCATCAAACCAGCCCAACTGGGCACTGCTGCCACCTTGGGTCTGGGAACCATCCTGCGTATCGTGGATTCTAAGGAGCCAGCCGGCCACTCCCAGCCACAGGTCCCCAAACACAAACAACGGCGCTTTTCCCTGGAAAACAAAACTCGCCTGCCAACTTTTTGATGGCAGATTGCAGGAGCCACTTTGCAACATAAAACCAGCCCAGCTTGGCACTGGTCCCACCTTGGATCTCGGAACCATCCTGCCTATCGTGGATTTTCAGGGGCCAGCCGGCCACTCTCAGCCATGTACCCCCAAACAAAAACCACGGCCCTTTCCTCTGGCCAACAAAACTCAACTGACCCTCTTCTGGATGGCAAATTGCAGGAGCTACTTGGTACTACAAAAACAGCCCGACTTGGCACTGGTGCCACCTTGCGTCTGGTTACCATGCGGCATATCGTGCATTTTAAGGAGCCAGGTGGCCACTCCCAGCCATATGCCCCCAAACACAACCCACGGCCTTTTTCTCTGGCAAACAAAACTCAGCTGCCCCGCTTCTGGATGGCAGATTGCAGGAGCCACTTGGTACTATCAAACCAGCCCGGCTTGGCACTGGTGCCACCTTGGCTCTGGGAACCATCCTGCCTATTGTGGATTTTAAGGAGCCAGCCGGCTACTCCCAGCCAGAGGCCCCCAAACAAAAACCACGGCCCTTTTTTCTGGCAAACAAAACTTAGCTGCCTCACTTCTGGATGGCAGATTGCAGGAGCCACTTGGTGTTATCAAACCAGCCGGTCTTGGCTCTGGTGCCACCTTGGGTCTGGGAACCATGCTGCGTATCGTGGATTCTAAGGAGCCAGCCGGCCACTCCCAGCCACAGGCCCCCAAACAAAATCAACGGCGCTTTTCCCTGGAAAACAAAACTCGCCTGCCAACTTTTTGATGGAGTTTGCAGGAGCCACTGGGTACTATCAAACCAGCCCGACTTGGCACTGGTGCCACCTTGGGTGTGGGAAACATCCTGCGTAATGTGGATTCTTAGGAGCCAGCCGGCCACTCCTAGCCACAGGCCCTCAAACAAAAACCTAGGCCCATTTCTCTGGCAAGCAAAAGTAAGCTGCCCCGCTTCTGGATGGCAGATTGCAGGAGTCACTTGGGACTATCAAACACGCCCAACTTGGCACTGGTGCCACCTCTGATCTGGGAACCATCCTGCCTATCGTGGACTTTCAGGGGCCAGCCGGCCACTCTCAGCCATATGCCCCCAAACAGAAACCTCGGCCTGTTTCTCTGGCAAACAAAAGTCAACTGCCCCTCTCCTGGAGGGCAAATTTCAGGATGAACTTGATACTAAAACTGCAGGCCGACTTGGCACCTGGTCACCATCCTGCCTATCGTAGCTTTTCACGACCTAGCCGGTCACTCCCAGCCATAGGCCCCCAGAGACAAAGCTCGGCCCGTTTCCCTGGCAAACAAAAGTAAGCTGCCCCGCTTCTGGATGGCAGATTGCAGGAACCACTTGGTACTATCAAACCAGCCCGACTTGGCACTGGTGCCACCTTGGCTCTGGGAACCATGCTGCGTAACGTAGATTCTAAGGCGCCAGCAGGCCACTCCCAGCCACAGGCCCCCAAACACAAACAACGGCACTTTTCCCGGAAATACAAAACTCGCCTGCCAATATTAGATGGCAGATTGCAGGAGCCACTTGGTACTATCAAACCAGCCCAACTTGGCACTGCTGCCAACATGGGTCAGGTCACCATCCTGCCTATCGTAGCTTTTCAGGACCTAGCCGGTCACTCCCAGCCATAGGCCCCCAGACAAAAACCTCGGCCCGTTTCCCTGGCAAACAAAAGTAAGCTGCCCCGCTTCTGGATGGCAGATTGCAGGAGTCAATTTGCACCATCAAACTAGCCTGACTTGGCACTGGTGCCACCTCTAGTCTGAAAACCATCCTGCGTATGGTGGATTCTAAGGAGCCAGCCGGCCACTCCCAGCCACAGGCCCCCAAACACAAACAACAGCGATTTTCCCTGGAAAACAAAACTCGCCTGCCAACTTTTTGAATGCAGATTGCAGGAGCCACTTGGTACTATCAAACCAGCCCAACTTGGCACTGCTGCCACCATGGGTCTGGTCAACATCCTGCCTATCGTAGCTTTTCAGGAGCCAGCCGGTCACTCCCAGCCATAGGCCCCTAGACAAAAACCTCGGCTCGTTACCCTGGCAAACAAAAGTAAGCTGCCCCGCTTCTGGATGGCAGATTGTAGGAACCACTTAGCAGTATCAAACCAGCCCGACTTGGCACTGGTGCCACCTTGGGTCTGGGAACCATGCTGCGTATCGTGGATTCTAAGGAGCCAGCCAGCCACTCCCAGCCACAGGCCCCCAAACACAAACAACGGCGCTTTTCCCTGGAAAACAAAACTCGCCTGCCAACTTTTTGATGGCAGATTGCAGGAGCCACTCGGTACTATCAAATCAGCCCAACTTGGCACTGGTGCCACCATGGGTCTGGTCACCATCCTGCCTATCATAGCTTTTCAGGAGCCAGCCGTCACTCCCAGCCATAGGCCCCCAGACAAAAACCTCGGCCCGTTTCCCTGGCAAACAAAAGTAAGCTGCCCCGCTTCTGGATGGCAGATTGCAGGAGCCACTTTGCACCATCAAACTAGCCCGACTTGGCACTGGTGCCACCTCTGGTCTGAAAATCATCCTGCGTATCGTGGATTCTAAGGAGCCAGCCGGCCACTCCCAGCCACAGGCCCCCAAACACAAACAATGGCGCTTTTCCCTGGAAAACAAAACTCGCCTGCCAACTTTTTGATGGCAGATTGCAGGAGCCACTTGGTACTATCAAATCAGCCCAACTTGGCACTGGTGCCACCATGGGTCTGGTAACCATCCTGCCTATCGTAGCTTTTCAGGAGCCAGCCGGTCACTCCCAGCCATAGACCCCCAGACACAAACCTCGGCCCGTTTCCCTGGCAAACAAAAGTAAGCTGCCCCGCTTCTGGATGGCAGATTGCAGGAGCCACTTGATACTATCAAACCAGCCTGACTTGGCACTGGTGTCACCTTGGGTCTGGGAACCATGCTGCGTAACGATGATTCCAAGACGCAAGGGGGCCACTCTCAGCCACAGGTCCCCAAACACAAACAACGGCACTTTTCCCCGGAAAACAAAACTCGCCCGCCAACTTTTTGATGGCAGATTGCAGGAGCCACTCAGTACTATCAAATCAGCCCAACTTGGCACTGGTGCCACCATGGGTCTGGTCACCATCCTGCCTATCGTAGATTTTCAGGAGCCAGCCGGTCACTCCCAGCCATAGGCCTCGAGACACAAATCTCGGCCCGTTTCCTTGGCAAACAAAACTAAGCTACCCCACTTCTGGATGGCAGATTGCAGGAGCCACTTTGCACCATCAAACCAGCCCGACTTGGCACTGGTGCCACCTCTTGTCTGGGAACCATCCTGCGTATCGTGGACTCTAAGGAGCCAGCCGGCCACTACCAGCCACATGCCGCCAAACACAAACAACGGCACTTTTCCCTGGAAACAAAACTCGCCTGCCAACTTTTTGATGGCAGATTGAAGGAGCCACTTGGTACTATCAAAGCAGCCCAACTTGGCACTGGTGCCACCATGGGTCTGGTAACTATCTTGCCCATCATTCCTTTTCAGGAGCCAGCCGGTCACTCCCAGCCATAGACCCCCAGACACAAACCTCGGCCTGTTTCCCTGGCAAACAAAAGTAAGCTGCCCCGCTTCTGGATGGCAGATTGGAGGAACCACTTGGTAGTATCAAACCAGCCCGACTTGGCACTGGTGCCAGCTTTGCTCTGGGAACCATGCTGCGTAACGTAGATTATAAGGCGCCAGCCGGCAACTCCCAGCCACAGGCCCCCAAACAAAATCAACGGCGCTTTTCCTGGGAATACAAAACTCGCCTGCCAATATTAGATAGCAGATTGCAGGAGCCACTTGGTACTATCAAACCAACCCAACTTGGCACTGGTGCCACCATGGGTCAGGTCACCATCCTGCCTATCGTAGCTTTTCAGGACGTAGCCGGTCACTCCCAGCCATAGGCCCCCAGACACAAACCTCGGCCCGTTTCCCTGGCAAACAAAAGTAAGCTGCCCCGCTTCTGGATGGCAGATTGCAGGAAACACTTGGTACTATCAAACCAGCCCGACTTGGCACTGGTGCCACCGTGGGTCTGGGAACCATCCTGCGTATCGTGGATTCTAATTAGCCAGCCGGCCACTCCCAGCCACAGGCCCCCAAACACAAACAACGGCGCTTTTCCCTGGAAAACAAAACTCGCCTGCCAACTTTTTGATGGCAGATTGCAGGAGCCACTCGGTACTATCAAATCAGCCCAACTTGGCACTGGTGCCTCCATGGGTCTGGTCACCATCCTGCCTATCGTAGATTTTCAGGAGCCAGCCGGTCACTCCCAGCCATAGGCCTCGAGACACAAACTTCGGCCCGTTTCCCTGGCAAACAAAAGTAAGCTACCCCGCTTCTGGATGGCAGATTGCAGGAGCCACTTTGCACCATCAAACCAGCCCGACTTGGCACTGGTGCCACCTCTTGTCTGGGAACCATCCTGCGTATCGTGGACTCTAAGGAGCCAGCCGGCCACTACCAGCCACATGCCCCCAAACACAAACAACGGCACTTTTCCCCGGAAAACAAAACTCGCCCGCCAACTTTTTGATGGCAGATTGCAGGAGCCACTTGGTACTATCAAACCAGCCCAACTTGGCACTGGTGCCACCATGGGTCTGGTCAACATCCTGCCTATCGTAGCTTTTCAGGAGCCAGCCGGTCACTCCCAGCCATAGGCCCCGAGACAAAAACCTCGGCTCGTTACCCTGGCAAACAAAAGTAAGCTGCCCCGCTTCTGGATGGCAGATTGCAGAAAACACTTAGCAGTATCAAACCAGCCCGACTTGGCACTGGTGCCACCTTGGGTCTGGGAACCATGCTGCGTATCGTGGATTCTAAGGAGCCAGCCAGACACTCCCAGCCACAGGCCCCCAAACACAAACAACGGCGCTTTTCCCTGGAAAACAAAACTCGCCTGCCAACATTTTGATGGCAGATTGCAGGAGCCACTCGGTACTATCAAATCAGCCCAACTTGGCACTGGTGCCACCATGGGTCTGGTCACCATCCTGCCTATCATAGCTTTTCAGGAGCCAGCCGGTCACTCCCAGCCATAGGCCTCGAGACACAAACCTCGGCCCGTTTCCTTGGCAAACAAAACTAAGCTACCCCACTTCTGGATGGCAGATTGCAGGAGCCACTTTGCACCATCAAACCAGCCCGATTTGGCACTGGTGCAACCTCTTGTCTGGGAACCATCCTGCGTATCGTGGACTCTAAGGAGCCAGCCGGCCACTACCAGCCACATGCCGCCAAACACAAACAACGGCACTTTTCCCTGGAAAACAAAACTCGCCTGCCAACATTTTGATGGCAGATTGCAGGAGCCACTTGGTACTGTCAAAGCAGCCCAAACTGGCCCTGGTGCCACCATGGGTCTGGTAACCATCTTGCCTATCGTAGCTTTTCAGGAGCCAGCCGGTCACTCCCAGCCATAGACCCCCAGACACAAACCTCGGCCTGATTCCCTGGCAAACAAAAGTAAGCTGCCCCGCTTCTGGTTGGCAGATTGCAGGAACCACTTGGTACTATCAAACCAGCCCGACTTGGCACTGGTGTCACCTTGGCTCTGGGAACCATGCGGAGTAACGTAGATTCTAAGGCGCCACCCGGGAACTCCCAGCCACAGGCCCCCAAACAAAATCAACGGCGCTTTCCCCGGGAATACAAAACTCGCCTGCCAATATTTGATGGCAGATTGCAGGAGCCACTTGGTACTATCAAATCAGCCCAACTTGGCACTGGTGCCACCATGGGTTTGGTCACCATCCTGCCTATCGTAGCTTTTCAGGAGCCAGCCGGTCACTCCCAGCCATAGGCCCCCAGACACAAACCTCGGCCCGTTTCCCTGGCAAACAAAAGTAAGCTACCCCGCTTATGGATGGCAGTTTGCAGGAGCCACTTTGCACCATCAAACTAGCCCGACTTGGCACTGGTGCCACCTCTGGTCTGGGAACCATCCTGCGAATCGTGGATTCTAAGGAGCCAGCCAGCCACTCCCAGCCAGAGGCCCCCAAACACAAACAACGGCGCTTTTCCCTGGAAAACAAAACTCGCCCACCAACTTTTTGATGGCAGATTGCAGGTGCCACTTGGTGCTATCAAACCAGTCCAACTTGGCACTGGTGCCACCATGGGTCTGGTCACCATCCTGCCTATCGTAGCTTTTCAGGACCTAGCCGGTCACTCCCAGCCATAGGCCCCCAGAGACAATCCTCGGCCCGTTTCCCTGGCAAACAAAAGTAAGCTGCCCCGCTTCTGGATGGCAGATTGCAGGAACCACTTGGTAGTATCAAACCAGCCCGACTTGGCACTGGTGCCACCTCTGGTCTGAAAACCATCCTGCGAATCGTGGATTCTAAGGAGCCAGCCGGCCACTCCCAGCCACAGGCCCCCAAACACAAACAACGGCGCTTTTCCCTGGAAAACAAAACTCGCCTGCCAAATTTTTTATGGCAGATTGCAGGAGCCACTTGGTACTATCAAATCAGCCCAACTTGGCACTGGTGCCACCATGGGTCTGGTAACCATCCTGCCTATCGTAGCTTTTCAGGAGCCAGCCGGTCACTCCCAGCCATAGACCCCCAGACACAAACCTCGGCCCGTTTCCCTGGCAAACAAAAGTAAGTTGCCCCGCTTCTGGATGGCAGATTGCAGGAGCCACTTGGTACTATCAAGCCAGCCCGACTTGGCACTGGTGCCACCTTGGGTCTGGGAACCATGCTGCGTAACGATGATTCCAAGACGCAAGGGGGCCACTCCCAGCCACAGGTCCCCAAACACAAACAACGGCGCTTTTCCCCGGAAAACAAAACTCGCCCGCCAACTTTTTGATGGCAGATTGCAGGTGCCACTTTGTAGTATCAAACCAGCCTGACTTGGCACTGGTGCCACCTCTGGTCTGAAAACCATCCTGCGAATCGTGGATTCTAAGGAGCCAGCCGGCCACTCCCAGCCACAGGCCCCCAAACACAAATAACGGCGCTTTTCCCTGGAAAACAAAACTCGCCTGCCAACTTTTTGATGGCAGATTGCAGGAGCCACTTGGTACTATCAAACCAACCCAACTTGGCACTGGTGCCACCATGGGTCTGGTCACCATCCTGCCTATCGTAGCTTTTAAGGACCTAGCCGGTCACTCCCAGCCATAGGCCCCCAGACACAAACCTCGGCCCATTTCCCTGGCAAACAAAACTAAGCGGCCCCGCTTCTGGATGGCAGATTGCAGAAACCACTTGGTACTATCAAACCAGCCCAACTTGGCACTGGTGCCACCTTGGGTCTGGGAACCATCCTGCGTATCGTGGATTCTAAGGAGCCAGCCGGCCACTCCCAGCCACAGGCCCCCAAACACAAACAACGGCGCTTTAACCCTGGAAAACAAAACTCGCCTGCCAACTTTTTGATGGCAGATTGCAGGAACCACTTGGTACTATCAAATCAGCCCAACTTGGCACTGGTGCCACCAGGGTCTGGTCACCATCCTGCCTATCGTAGCTTTTCAGGAGCCAGCCGGTCAATCCCAGCCATAGGCCCCCAGAGAAAAACCTCGGCCCGTTTCCCTGGCAAACAAAAGTAAGCTACCCCGCTTCTGGATGGCAGATTGCAGGAGCCACTTTGCACCATCAAACTAGCCCGACTTGGCACTGGTGCCACCTTGGGTCTGGGAACCATGCTGCGTATCGTGGATTCTAAGGAGCCAGCCGGCCACTCCCAGCCACAGGCCCCCAAACACAAACAACGGCGCTTTTCCCTGGAAAACAAAACTCGCCTGCCAACTTTTTGATGGCAGATTGCAGGAGCCACTTGGTACTATCAAACCAGCCCAACTTGGCACTGCTGCAACCATGTGTCTGGTCACCATCCTGCCTATCGTAGCTTTTCAGGAGCCAGCCGGTCACTCCCAGCCATAGGCCCCCAGACACAAACCTCGGCTCGTTACCCTGGCAAACAAAAGTAAGCTGCCCCGCTTCTGGATGGCAGATTGCAGGAACCACTTAGCAGTATCAAACCAGCCCGACTTGGCACTGGTGTCACCTTGGGTCTGGGAACCATGCTGCGTATCGTGGATTCTAAGGAGCCAGCCAGCCACTCCCAGCCACAGGCCCCAAACACAAACAACGGCGCTTTTCCCTGGAAAACAAAACTCGCCTGCCAACTTTTTGATGGCAGATTGCAGGAGCCACTCGGTACTATCAAATCAGCCCAACTTGGCACTGGTGCCACCATGGGTCTGGTCACCATCCTGCCTATCATAGCTTTTCAGGACCTAGCCGGTCACTCCCAGCCATAGGCCCCCAGACAAAAACCTCGGCCCGTTTCCCTGGCAAACAAAAGTAAGCTACCCCGCTTCTGGATGGCAGATTGCAGGAGCCACTTTGCACCATCAAACTAGCCCGACTTGGCACTGGTGCCACCTCTGGTCTGGGAACCATCCTGCGTATCGTGGATTCTAATTAGCCAGCCGGCCACTCCCAGCCACAGGCCCCCAAACACAAACCACGGCGCTTTTCCCTGGAAAACAAAACTTGCCTGCCAACTTTTTGATTGCAGACTGCAGGAGCCACTTGGTACTATCAAATCAGCCCAACTTGGCACTGGTGCCACCATGGGTCTGGTCAACATCCTGCCTATCGTAGCTTTTCAGGAGCCAGCCGGTCACTCCCAGCCATAGGCCCCCAGACACAAACCTCGGCCCGTTTCCCTGGCAAACAAAAGTAAGCCACCCCGCTTCTGGATGGCAGATTGCAGGAGCCACTTTGCACCATCAAACTAGCCCGACTTGGCACTGGTGCCACCTCTGGTCTGGGAACCATCCTGCGTATCATGGATTCTAAGGAGCCAGCCGGCCACTCCCAGCCACAGGCCCCCAAACACAAACAACGGCGCTTTTCCCTGGAAAACAAAACTCGCCTGCCAACTTTTTGATGGCAGATTGCAGGAGCCACTTGGTACTATCAAACCAGCCCAACTTGGCACTGCTGCCACCATGGGTCTGGTCAACATCCTGCCTATCGTAGCTTTTCAGGAGCCAGCCGGTCACTCCCAGCCATAGGCCCCTAGACAAAAACCTCGGCTCGTTACCCTGGCAAACAAAAGTAAGCTGCCCCGCTTCTGGATGGCAGATTGCAGGAACCACTTAGCAGTATCAAACCAGCCCGACTTGGCACTGGTGCCACCTTGGGTCTAGGAACCATGCTGCGTATCGTGGATTCTACGGAGCCAGCCAGCCACTCCCAGCCACAGGCCCCCAAACACAAACAACGGCGCTTTTCCCTGGAAAACAAAACTCGCCTGCCAACTTTTCGATGGCAGATTGCAGGAGCCACTCGGTACTATCAAATCAGCCCAACTTGGCACTGGTGCCACCATGGGTCTGGTCACCATCCTGCCTATCATAGCTTTTCAGGAGCCAGCCGGTCACTCCCAGCCATAGGCCCCCAGAGAAAAACCTCGGCCCGTTTCCCTGGCAAACAAAAGTAAGCTACCCCGCTTCTGGATGGCAGATTGCAGGAGCCACTTTGCACCATCAAACTAGCCCGACTTGGCACTGGTGCCACCTCTGGTCTGGGAACCATCCTGCGTATCGTGGATTCTAATTAGCCAGCCGGCAACTCCCAGCCACAGGTCCCCAAACAAAAACCACTGCGCTTTTCCCTGGAAAACAAAACTCTCCTGCCAACTTTTTGATGGCAGATTGCAGGAGCCACTTGGTAGTATCAAACCAGCCCGACTTGGCACTGGTGCCACCATGGGTCTGGTCACCATCCTGCCTATCGTAGCTTTTCAGGAGCCAGCCGGTCACTCCCAGCCATAGGCCCCCAGACACAAAGCTCGGCCCGTTTCCCTGGCAAACAAAAGTAAGCTACCCCGCTTCTGGATGGCAGATTGCAGGAGCCACTTTGCACCATCAAACTAGCCCGACTTGGCACTGGTGCCACCTCTGGTCTGGGAACCATGCTGCGTATCGTGGATTCTAAGGAGCCAGCCGGCCACTCCCAGCCACAGGCCCCCAAACACAAACAACGGCGCTTTTCCCTGGAAAACAAAACTCGCCTGCCAACTTTTTGATGGCAGATTGCAGGAGCCACTTGGTACTATCAAATCAGCCCAACTTGGCACTGGTGCCACCATGGGTCTGGTAACCATCCTGCCTATCGTAGCTTTTCAGGAGCCAGCCGGTCACTCCCAGCCATAGACCCCCAGACACAAACCTCGGCCAGTTTCCCTGGCAAACAAAAGTAAGTTGCCCCGCTTCTGGATGGCAGATTGCAGGAGCCACTTGGTACTATCAAACCAGCCCGACTTGGCACTGGTGCCACCTTGGGTCTGGGAACCATGCTGCGTAACGATGATTCCAAGACACAAGGGGGCCACTCCCAGCCACAGGTCCCCAAACAAAAACAACGGCGCTTTTCCCCGGAAAACAAAACTCGCCCGCCAACATTTTGATGGCAGATTGCAGGTGCCACTTGGTGCTATCAAACCAGTCCAACTTGGCACTGGTGCCACCATGGGTCTGGTCCCCATCCTGCCTATCGTAGCTTTTCACGACCTAGCCGGTCACTCCCAGCCATAGGCCCCCAGACACAAACCTCGGCCCGTTTCCCAGGCAAACAAAAGTAAGCTGCCCCGCTTCTGGATGGCAGATTGCAGAAACCACTTGGTACTATCAAACCAGCCCAACTTGGCACTGGTGCCACCTTGGGTCTGGGAACCATCCTGCGTATCGTGGATTCTAAGGAGCCAGCCGGCCACTCCCAGCCACAGGCCCCCAAACAAAAACCACGGCGCTTTAACTCTGGGAAACAAAACTCGCCTGCCAACATTTTGATGGCAGATTGCAGGAGCCACTTGGTACTATCAAATCAGCCCAACTTGGCACTGGTGCCACCATGGGTCTGGTCAACATCCTGCCTATCGTAGCTTTTCAGAAGCCAGCCGGTCACTCCCAGCCATAGGCCCCCAGACAAAAACCTCGGCCTGATTCCCTGGCAAACAAAAGTAAGCTACCCCGCTTCTGGATGGCAGATTGCAGGAGCCACTTTGGTACCATCAAACTAGCCTGACTTGGCACTGGTGCCACCTCTGGTCTGAAAATCATCCTGCGTGTCGTGGATTCTAAGGAGCCAGCCGGCCACTCCAAGCCACAGGCCCCCAAACACAAACAACGGCGCTTTTCCCTGGAAAACAAAACTCGCCTGCCAACTTTTTGATGGCAGATTGCAGGAGCCACTTGGTACTATCAAACCAGCCCAACTTGGCACTGCTGCCACCATGGGTCTGGTCAACATCCTGCCTATCGTAGCTTTTCAGGAGCCAGCCGGTCACTCCCAGCCATAGGCCCCTAGACAAAAACCTCGGCTCGTTTCCCTGGCAAACAAAAGTAAGCTGCCCCACTTCTGGATGGCAGATTGCAGGAACCACTTAGCAGTATCAAACTAGCCCGACTTGGCACTGGTGCCACCTTGGGTCTGGGAACCATGCTGCGTATCGTGGATTCTAAGGAGCCAGCCAGGCACTCCCAGCCACAGGCCCCCAAACACAAACAACGGCGCTTTTCCCTGGAAAACAAAACTCGCCTGCCAACTTTTCGATGGCAGATGGCAGGAGCCACTCGGTACTATCAAATCAGCCCAACTTGGCACTGGTGCCACCATGGGTCTGGTCACCATCCTGCCTATCATAGCTTTTCAGGATCCAGCTGCTCACTCCCAGCCATAGGCCCCCAGACAAAAACCTCGGCCCGTTTCCCTGGCAAACAAAAGTAAGCTACCCCGCTTCTGGATGGCAGATTGCAGGAGCCACTTTGCACCATCAAACTAGCCCGACTTGGCACTGGTGCCACCTCAGGTCTGGGAACCATCCTGCGTATCGTGGATTCTAATTAGCCAGCCGGCCACTCCCAGCCACAGGCCCCCAAACACAAACCACTGCGCTTTTCCCTGGAAAACAAAACTCGCCTGCCAACTTTTTGATGGCAGATTGCAGGAGCCACTTGGTACTATCAAATCAGCCCAACTTGGCACTGGTGCCACCATGGGTCTGGTCACCATCCTGCCTATCGTAGCTTTTCAGGAGCCAGCCGGTCACTCCCAGCCATAGGCCCCCAGACACAAACCTCGGCCCGTTTCCCTGGCAAACAAAAGTAAGCTACCCCGCTTCTGGATGGCAGATTGCAGGAGCCACTTTGCACCATCAAACTAGCCCGACTTGGCACTGGTGCCACCTCTTGTCTGGGAACCATCCTGCGTATCGTGGATTCTAAGGAGCCAGCCGGCCACTCCCAGCCACAGGCCCCCAAACAAAAACAATGGCGCTTATCCCTGGAAAACAAAACTTGCCTGCCAACTTTTTGATGGCAGATTGCAGGAGCCACTTGGTACTACCAAATCAGCCCAACTTGGCACTGGTTCCACCATGGGTCTGGTCAACATCCTGCCTATCGTAGCTTTTCAGGAGCCAGCCGGTCACTCCCAGCCATAGGCCCCCAGACACAAACCTCGGCCCGTTTCCCTGGCAAACAAAAGTAAGCTGCCCCGCTTCTGGATGGCAGATTGCAGGAGCCACTTGGTACTATCAAACCAGCCCGACTTGGCACTGGTGCCACCTTGGCTCTGGGAACCATGCTGCGTAACGATGATTCCAAGACGTAAGGGGGCCACTCCCAGCCACAGGTCCCCAAACACAAACAACGGCGCTTTTCCCTGGAAAACAAAACTCGCCCGCCAAAGTTTTGATGGCAGATTGCAGGTGCCACTTGGTGCTATCAAACCAGTCCAACTTGGCACTGGTGCCACCATGGGTCTGGTCACCATCCTGCCTATCGTAGCTTTTCACGACCTAGCCGGTCACTCCTAGCCATCGGCCCCCAGACACAAAGCTCGGCCCGTTTCCCTGGCAAACAAAAGTAAGCTGCCCCGCTTCTGGATGGCAGATTGCAGAAACCACTTGATACTATCAAACCAGCCTACCTTGGCACTGCTGCCACCTCTGGTCTGGGAACCATCCTGCGTATCGTGGATTCTAATTAGCCAGCCGGCCTCTCCCAGCCACAGGCTCCCAAACACAAACAACGGCGCTTTAACCCTGGAAAACAAAACTCGCCTGCCAACTTTTTAATGGCAGATTGCAGGAGCCACTCGGTACTATCAAATCAGCCCAACTTGGCACTGGTGCCACCATGGGTCTGGTCACCATCCTGCCTATCGTAGATTTTCAGGAGCCAGCCGGTCACTCCCAGCCATAGGCATCGAGAAACAAACTTCGGCCCGTTTCCCTGGCAAACAAAAGTAAGCTACCCCGCTTCTGGATGGCAGATTGCAGGAGCCACTTTGCACCATCAAACCAGCCCGACTTGGCACTGGTGCCACCTCTTGTCTGGGAACCATCCTGCGTATCGTGGACTCTAAGGAGCCAGCCGGCCACTACCAGCCACATGCCGCCAAACACAAACAACGGCACTTTTCCCTGGAAAACAAAACTCGCCTGCCAACTTTTTGATGGCAGATTGCAGGAGCCACTTGGTACTATCAAACCAGCCCAACTTGGCACTGGTGCCACCATGGGTCTGGTCACCATCTTGCCCATCGTTCCTTTTCAGGACCCAGCCGGTCACTCCCAGCCATAGACTCCCAGACACAAACCTCGGCCTGATTCCCTGGCAAACAAAAGTAAGCTACCCCGCTTCTGGATGGCAGATTGCAGGAACCACGTTGCACCATCAAACTAGCCCGACTTGGCACTGGTGCCACCTCTGGTCTGAAAACCATCCTGCGTAACGTGGATTCTAAGGAGCCAGACGGCCACTCCCAGCCACAGGCCCCCAAACACAAACAACGGCGCTTTTCCCTGGAAAACAAAACTCGCCTGCCAACTTTTTGATGGCAGATTGCAGGAGCCACTTGGTACTATCAAACCAGCCCAACTTGGCACTGCTGCCACCATGGGTCTGGTCAACATCCTGCCTATCGTAGCTTTTCAGGACCCAGCCGGTCACTCCCAGCCATAGGCCCCTAGACAAAAACCTCGGCTCGTTACCCTGGCAAACAAAAGTAAGCTGCCCCGCTTCTGGATGGCAGATTGCAGGAACCACTTCGCAGTATCAAACCAGCCCGACTTGGCACTGGTGCCACCTTGGGTCTGGGAACCATGCTGCGTATCGTGGATTCTAAGGAGCCAGCCAGCCACTCCCAGCCACAGGCCCCCAAACACAAACAACGGCGCTTTTCCCTGGAAAACAAAACTCGCCTGCCAACTTTTTGATGGCAGATTGCAGGGGCCACTTGGTACTATCAAATCAGCCCAACTTGGCACTGGTGCCACCGTGGGTCTGGTCACCATCCTGCCTATCGTAGCTTTTCAGGAGCCAGCCGGTCACTCCCAGCCATAGGCCCCCAGACACAAACCTCGGCCCGTTTCCCTGGCAAACAAAAGTTATCTACCCCGCTTCTGGATGGCAGATTGCAGGAGCCACTTTGCACCATCAAACTAGCCCGACTTGGCACTGGTGCCACCTCTGGTCTGGGAACCATCCTGCGTATCGTGGATTCTAATTAGCCAGCCGGCAACTCCCAGCCACAGGCCCCCAAACACAAACAACGGCGCTCTAACCCTGGAAAACAAAACTTGCCTGCCAACTTTTTGATGGCAGATTGCAGGAGCCACTTGGTACTATCAAATCAGCCCAACTTGGCACTGGTGCCACCATGGGTCTGGTAACCATCCTGCCTATCGTAGCTTTTCAGGAGCCAGCCAGTCACTCCCAGCCATAGACCCCCAGACACAAACCTTGGCTCGTTTCCCTGGCAAACAAAAGTAAGCTGCCCCGCTTCTGGATGGCAGATTGCAGGAGCCACTTGGTACTATCAAACCAGCCCAACTTGGCACTGGTGCCACCTTGGGTCTGGGAACCATGCTGCGTAACGATGATTCCAAGACGCAAGGGGGCCACTCCCAGCCACAGGTCCCCAAAGACAAACAACGGCGCTTTTCCCCGGAAAACAAAACTCGCCCGCCAAATTTTGATGGCGGATTGCAGGTGCCACTTGGTGCTATCAAACCAGCCCAACTTGGCACTGGTGCCACCATGGGTCTGGTCACCATCCTGCCTATCGTAGCTTTTCAGGACCTAGCCGGTCACTCCCAGCCATAGGCCCCCAGACACAAACCTCGGCCCGTTTCCCTGGCAAACAAAAGTAAGCTGCCCCGCTTCTGGATGGCAGATTGCAGAAACCACTTGGTACTATCAAACCAGCCTACCTTGGCACTGGTGCCACCTCTGGTCTGGGAACCATCCTGCGTATCGTGGATTCTAATTAGCCAGCCGGCCACTCCCAGCCACAGGCCCCCAAACACAAACAACGGCGCTTTAACCCTGGAAAACAAAACTCGCCTGCCAACTTTTTGATGGCAGATTGCAGGAGCCACTCGGTACTATCAAATCAGCCCAACTTGGCACTGGTGCCACCATGGGTCTGGTCACCATCCTGCCTATCGTAGATTTTCAGGAGCCAGCCGGTCACTCCCAGCCATAGGCCTCGAGACACAAACCTCGGCCCGTTTCCTTGGCAAACAAAAGTAAGCCACCCCGCTTCTGGATGGCAGATTGCAGGAGCCACTTTGCACCATCAAACCAGCCCGACTTGGCACTGGTGCCACCTCTTGTCTGGGAACCATCCTGCGTATCGTGGACTCTAAGGTGCCAGCCGGCCACTACCAGCCACATGCCGCCAAACACAAACAACGGCACTTTTCCCTGGAAAACAAAACTCGCCTGCCAACTTTTTGATGGCAGATTGCAGGAGCCACTTGGTACTATCAAACCAGCCCAACTTGGCACTGGTGCCACCATGGGTCTGGTAACCATCTTGCCCATCGTTCCTTTTCAGGAGCCAGACGGTCACTCCCAGCCATAGACCCCCAGACACAAACCTCCGCCTGATTCCCTGGCAAACAAAAGTAAGCTGCCCCGCTTCTGGATGGCAGATTGCAGGAACCACTTGGTACTATCAAACCAGCCTGACTTGGCACTGGTGCCACCTTGGCTCTGGGAACCATGCTGCGTAACATAGATTCTAAGGCGCCAGCAGGCAACTCCCAGCCACAGGCCCCCAAACAAAATCAACGGCGCTTTTCCCGGGAATACAAAACTCGCCTGCCAATATTTGATGGCAGATTGCAGGAGCCACTTGGTACTATCAAACCAGCCCAACTTGGCACTGGTGCCACCATGGGTCAGGTCACCATCCTGCCTATCGTAGCTTTTCAGGACCTAGCCGGTCACTCCCAGCCATAGGCCCCCAGACACAAACCTCGGGCTTTTCCCTGGCAAACAAAAGTAAGCTGCCCCGTTCTGGATGGCAGATTGCAGGAGCCACTTTGCACCATCAAACTAGCCTGACTTGGCACTGGTGCCACCTCTGGTCTGAAAACCATCCTGCGAATCGTGGATTCTAAGGAGGCAGCCGGCCACTCCCAGCCACAGGCCCCCAAACACAAACAACGGCGCTTTTCCCTGGAAAACAAAACTCGCCTGCCAACTTTTTGATGGCAGATTGCAGGAGCCACTCGGTACTATGAAATCAGCCCAACTTGGCACTGGTGCCACCATGGGTCTGGTCAACATCCTGCCTATCGTAGCTTTTCAGGAGCCAACCGGTCACTCCCAGCCATAGGCCCCCAGACAAAAACCCCGGCCTGATTCCCTGGCAAACAAAAGTAAGCTGCCCCGCTTCTGGATGGCAGATTGCAGAAACCACTTGGTACTATCAAACCAGCCTACCTTGGCACTGCTGCCACCTTGGGTCTGGGAACCATCCTGCGTATCGTGGATTCTAATTAGCCAGCCGGCCTCTCCCAGCCACAGGCCCCCAAACACAAACAACGGCGCTTTAACCCTGGAAAACAAAACTCGCCTGCCAACTTTTTGATGGCAGATTGCAGGAGCCACTCGGTACTATCAAATCAGCCCAACTTGGCACTGGTGCCACCATGGGTCTGGTCACCATCCTGCCTATCGTAGATTTTCAGGAGCCAGCCGGTCACTCCCAGCCATAGGCATCGAGAAACAAACTTCGGCCCGTTTCCCTGGCAAACAAAAGTAAGCTACCCCGCTTCTGGATGGCAGATTGCAGGAGCCACTTTGCACCATCAAACCAGCCCGACTTGGCACTGGTGCCACCTCTTGTCTGGGAACCATCCTGCGTATCGTGGACTCTAAGGAGCCAGCCGGCCACTACCAGCCACATGCCGCCAAACACAAACAACGGCACTTTTCCCTGGAAAACAAAACTCGCCTGCCAACTTTTTGATGGCAGATTGCAGGAGCCACTTGGTACTATCAAACCAGCCCAACTTGGCACTGGTGCCACCATGGGTCTGGTCACCATCTTGCCCATCGTTCCTTTTCAGGACCCAGCCGGTCACTCCCAGCCATAGACTCCCAGACACAAACCTCGGCCTGATTCCCTGGCAAACAAAAGTAAGCTACCCCGCTTCTGGATGGCAGATTGCAGGAACCACGTTGCACCATCAAACTAGCCCGACTTGGCACTGGTGCCACCTCTGGTCTGAAAACCATCCTGCGTAACGTGGATTCTAAGGAGCCAGACGGCCACTCCCAGCCACAGGCCCCCAAACACAAACAACGGCGCTTTTCCCTGGAAAACAAAACTCGCCTGCCAACTTTTTGATGGCAGATTGCAGGAGCCACTTGGTACTATCAAACCAGCCCAACTTGGCACTGCTGCCACCATGGGTCTGGTCAACATCCTGCCTATCGTAGCTTTTCAGGAGCCAGCCGGTCACTCCCAGCCATAGGCCCCTAGACAAAAACCTCGGCTCGTTACCCTGGCAAACAAAAGTAAGCTGCCCCGCTTCTGGATGGCAGATTGCAGGAACCACTTCGCAGTATCAAACCAGCCCGACTTGGCACTGGTGCCACCTTGGGTCTGGGAACCATCCTGCGTATCGTGGATTCTAAGGAGCCAGCCAGCCACTCCCAGCCACAGGCCCCCAAACACAAACAACGGCGCTTTTCCCTGGAAAACAAAACTCGCCTGCCAACTTTTTGATGGCAGATTGCAGGAGCCACTTGGTACTATCAAATCAGCCCAACTTGGCACTGGTGCCACCGTGGGTCTGGTCACCATCCTGCCTATCGTAGCTTTTCAGGAGCCAGCCGGTCACTCCCAGCCATAGGCCCCCAGACACAAACCTCGGCCCGTTTCCCTGGCAAACAAAAGTAAGCTACCCACCTTCTGGATGGCAGATTGCAGGAGCCACTTTGCACCATCAAACTAGCCCGACTTGGCACTGGTGCCACCTCTGGTCTGGGAACCATCCTGCGTATCGTGGATTCTAATTAGCCAGCCGGCAACTCCCAGCCACAGGCCCCCAAACACAAACAACGGCGCTCTAACCCTGGAAAACAAAACTTGCCTGCCAACTTTTTGATGGCAGATTGCAGGAGCCACTTGGTACTATCAAATCAGCCCAACTTGGCACTGGTGCCACCATGGGTCTGGTAACCATCCTGCCTATCGTAGCTTTTCAGGAGCCAGCCAGTCACTCCCAGCCATAGACCCCCAGACACAAACCTCGGCTCGTTTCCCTGGCAAACAAAAGTAAGCTGCCCCGCTTCTGGATGGCAGATTGCAGGAGCCACTTGGTACTATCAAACCAGCCCGACTTGGCACTGGTGCCACCTTGGGTCTGGGAACCATGCTGCGTAACGATGATTCCAAGAAGCAAGGGGGCCACTCCCAGCCACAGGTCCCCAAAGACAAACAACGGCGCTTTTCCCCGGAAAACAAAACTCGCCCGCCAAATTTTGATGGCGGATTGCAGGTGCCACTTGGTGCTATCAAACCAGCCCAACTTGGCACTGGTGCCACCATGGGTCTGGTCACCATCCTGCCTATCGTAGCTTTTCAGGACCTAGCCGGTCACTCCCAGCCATAGGCCCCCAGACACAAACCTCGGCCCGTTTCCCTGGCAAACAAAAGTAAGCTGCCCCGCTTCTGGATGGCAGATTGCAGAAACCACTTGGTACTATCAAACCAGCCTACCTTGGCACTGGTGCCACCTCTGGTCTGGGAACCATCCTGCGTATCGTGGATTCTAATTAGCCAGCCGGCCACTCCCAGCCACAGGCCCCCAAACACAAACAACGGCGCTTTAACCCTGGAAAACAAAACTCGCCTGCCAACTTTTTGATGGCAGATTGCAGGAGCCACTCGGTACTATCAAATCAGCCCAACTTGGCACTGGTGCCACCATGGGTCTGGTCACCATCCTGCCTATCGTAGATTTTCAGGAGCCAGCCGGTCACTCCCAGCCATAGGCCTCGAGACACAAACCTCGGCCCGTTTCCTTGGCAAACAAAAGTAAGCTACCCCGCTTCTGGATGGCAGATTGCAGGAGCCACTTTGCACCATCAAACCAGCCCGACTTGGCACTGGTGCCACCTCTTGTCTGGGAACCATCCTGCGTATCGTGGACTCTAAGGTGCCAGCCGGCCACTACCAGCCACATGCCGCCAAACACAAACAACGGCACTTTTCCCTGGAAAACAAAACTCGCCTGCCAACTTTTTGATGGCAGATTGCAGGAGCCACTTGGTACTATCAAACCAGCCCAACTTGGCACTGGTGCCACCATGGGTCTGGTAACCATCTTGCCCATCGTTCCTTTTCAGGAGCCAGACGGTCACTCCCAGCCATAGACCCCCAGACACAAACCTCGGCCTGATTCCCTGGCAAACAAAAGTAAGCTGCCCCGCTTCTGGATGGCAGATTGCAGGAACCACTTGGTACTATCAAACCAGCCCAACTTGGCACTGGTGCCACCATGGGTCAGGTCACCATCCTGCCTATCGTAGCTTTTCAGGACCTAGCCGGTCACTCCCAGCCATAGGCCCCCAGACACAAACCTCGGGCTTTTCCCTGGCAAACAAAAGTAAGCTGCACCGTTCTGGATGGCAGATTGCAGGAGCCCCTTTGCACCATCAAACTAGCCTGACTTGGCACTGGTGCCACCTCTGGTCTGAAAACCATCCTGCGAATCGTGGATTCTAAGGAGGCAGCCGGCCACTCCCAGCCACAGGCCCCCAAACACAAACAACGGCGCTTTTCCCT
Source organism: Melospiza georgiana (assembly GCF_028018845.1). Lineage (NCBI taxonomy): Eukaryota > Metazoa > Chordata > Aves > Passeriformes > Passerellidae > Melospiza > Melospiza georgiana. Next base: position 32,385,662 of record NC_080435.1, read on the forward strand.
GGAAAACAAAACTCGTCTGCCAACTTTTTGATGGCAGATTGCAGGAGCCACTCGGTACTATGAAATCAGCCCAACTTGGCACTGGTGCCACCATGGGTCTGGTCAACATCCTGCCTATCGTAGCTTTTCAGGAGCCAACCGGTCACTCCCAGCCATAGGCCCCCAGACAAAAACCTCGGCCTGATTCCCTGGCAAACAAAAGTAAGCTACCCCGCTTCTGGATGGCAGATTGCAGGAGCCACTTTGCACCATCAAACTAGCCTGACTTGGCACTGGTGCCACCTCTGGTCTGAAAACCATCCTGCGTGTCGTGGATTCTAAGGAGCCAGCCGGCCACTCCCAGCCACAGGGCCCCAAACACAAACAACGGCGCTTTTCCCTGGAAAACAAAACTCGCCTGCCAACTTTTTGATGGCAGATTGCAGGAGCCACTTGGTACTATCAAACCATCCCAACTTGGCACTGCTGCCACCATGGGTCTGGTCAACATCCTGCCTATTGTAGCTTTTCAGGAGCCAGCCGGTCACTCCCAGCCATAGGCCCCCAGACACAAACCTCGGCCCGTTTCCCTGGCAAACAAAAGTAAGCCACCCCGCTTCTGGATGGCAGATTGCAGGAGCCACTTTGCACCATCAAACTAGCCCGACTTGGCACTGGTGCCACCTCTGGTCTGGGAACCATCCTGCGTATCATGGATTCTAAGGAGCCAGCCGGCCACTCCCAGCCACAGGCCCCCAAACACAAACAACGGCGCTTTTCCCTGGAAAACAAAACTCGCCTGCCAACTTTTTGATGGCAGATTGCAGGAGCCACTTGGTACTATCAAACCAGCCCAACTTGGCACTGCTGCCACCATGGGTCTGGTCAACATCCTGCCTATCGTAGCTTTTCAGGAGCCAGCCGGTCACTCCCAGCCATAGGCCCCTAGACAAAAACCTCGGCTCGTTACCCTGGCAAACAAAAGTAAGCTGCCCCGCTTCTGGATGGCAGATTGCAGGAACCACTTAGCAGTATCAAACCAGCCCGACTTGGCACTGGTGCCACCTTGGGTCTAGGAACCATGCTGCGTATCGTGGATTCTACGGAGCCAGCCAGCCACTCCCAGCCACAGGCCCCCAAACACAAACAACGGCGCTTTTCCCTGGAAAACAAAACTCGCCTGCCAACTTTTCGATGGCAGATTGCAGGAGCCACTCGGTACTATCAAATCAGCCCAACTTGGCACTGGTGCCACCATGGGTCTGGTCACCATCCTGCCTATCATAGCTTTTCAGGAGCCAGCCGGTCACTCCCAGCCATAGGCCCCCAGAGAAAAACCTCGGCCCGTTTCCCTGGCAAACAAAAGTAAGCTACCCCGCTTCTGGATGGCAGATTGCAGGAGCCACTTTGCACCATCAAACTAGCCCGACTTGGCACTGGTGCCACCTCTGGTCTGGGAACCATCCTGCGTATCGTGGATTCTAATTAGCCAGCCGGCAACTCCCAGCCACAGGTCCCCAAACAAAAACCACTGCGCTTTTCCCTGGAAAACAAAACTCTCCTGCCAACTTTTTGATGGCAGATTGCAGGAGCCACTTGGTAGTATCAAACCAGCCCGACTTGGCACTGGTGCCACCATGGGTCTGGTCACCATCCTGCCTATCGTAGCTTTTCAGGAGCCAGCCGGTCACTCCCAGCCATAGGCCCCCAGACACAAAGCTCGGCCCGTTTCCCTGGCAAACAAAAGTAAGCTACCCCGCTTCTGGATGGCAGATTGCAGGAGCCACTTTGCACCATCAAACTAGCCCGACTTGGCACTGGTGCCACCTCTGGTCTGGGAACCATGCTGCGTATCGTGGATTCTAAGGAGCCAGCCGGCCACTCCCAGCCACAGGCCCCCAAACACAAACAACGGCGCTTTTCCCTGGAAAACAAAACTCGCCTGCCAACTTTTTGATGGCAGATTGCAGGAGCCACTTGGTACTATCAAATCAGCCCAACTTGGCACTGGTGCCACCATGGGTCTGGTAACCATCCTGCCTATCGTAGCTTTTCAGGAGCCAGCCGGTCACTCCCAGCCATAGACCCCCAGACACAAACCTCGGCCAGTTTCCCTGGCAAACAAAAGTAAGTTGCCCCGCTTCTGGATGGCAGATTGCAGGAGCCACTTGGTACTATCAAACCAGCCCGACTTGGCACTGGTGCCACCTTGGGTCTGGGAACCATGCTGCGTAACGATGATTCCAAGACACAAGGGGGCCACTCCCAGCCACAGGTCCCCAAACAAAAACAACGGCGCTTTTCCCCGGAAAACAAAACTCGCCCGCCAACATTTTGATGGCAGATTGCAGGTGCCACTTGGTGCTATCAAACCAGTCCAACTTGGCACTGGTGCCACCATGGGTCTGGTCCCCATCCTGCCTATCGTAGCTTTTCACGACCTAGCCGGTCACTCCTAGCCATCGGCCCCCAGACACAAAGCTCGGCCCGTTTCCCTGGCAAACAAAAGTAAGCTGCCCCGCTTCTGGATGGCAGATTGCAGAAACCACTTGATACTATCAAACCAGCCTACCTTGGCACTGCTGCCACCTCTGGTCTGGGAACCATCCTGCGTATCGTGGATTCTAATTAGCCAGCCGGCCTCTCCCAGCCACAGGCCCCCAAACACAAACAACGGCGCTTTAACCCTGGAAAACAAAACTCGCCTGCCAACTTTTTAATGGCAGATTGCAGGAGCCACTCGGTACTATCAAATCAGCCCAACTTGGCACTGGTGCCACCATGGGTCTGGTCACCATCCTGCCTATCGTAGATTTTCAGGAGCCAGCCGGTCACTCCCAGCCATAGGCATCGAGAAACAAACTTCGGCCCGTTTCCCTGGCAAACAAAAGTAAGCTACCCCGCTTCTGGATGGCAGATTGCAGGAGCCACTTTGCACCATCAAACCAGCCCGACTTGGCACTGGTGCCACCTCTTGTCTGGGAACCATCCTGCGTATCGTGGACTCTAAGGAGCCAGCCGGCCACTACCAGCCACATGCCGCCAAACACAAACAACGGCACTTTTCCCTGGAAAACAAAACTCGCCTGCCAACTTTTTGATGGCAGATTGCAGGAGCCACTTGGTACTATCAAACCAGCCCAACTTGGCACTGGTGCCACCATGGGTCTGGTCACCATCTTGCCCATCGTTCCTTTTCAGGACCCAGCCGGTCACTCCCAGCCATAGACTCCCAGACACAAACCTCGGCCTGATTCCCTGGCAAACAAAAGTAAGCTACCCCGCTTCTGGATGGCAGATTGCAGGAACCACGTTGCACCATCAAACTAGCCCGACTTGGCACTGGTGCCACCTCTGGTCTGAAAACCATCCTGCGTAACGTGGATTCTAAGGAGCCAGACGGCCACTCCCAGCCACAGGCCCCCAAACACAAACAACGGCGCTTTTCCCTGGAAAACAAAACTCGCCTGCCAACTTTTTGATGGCAGATTGCAGGAGCCACTTGGTACTATCAAACCAGCCCAACTTGGCACTGCTGCCACCATGGGTCTGGTCAACATCCTGCCTATCGTAGCTTTTCAGGACCCAGCCGGTCACTCCCAGCCATAGGCCCCTAGACAAAAACCTCGGCTCGTTACCCTGGCAAACAAAAGTAAGCTGCCCCGCTTCTGGATGGCAGATTGCAGGAACCACTTCGCAGTATCAAACCAGCCCGACTTGGCACTGGTGCCACCTTGGGTCTGGGAACCATGCTGCGTATCGTGGATTCTAAGGAGCCAGGCGGCCACTCCCAGCCACAGGCCCCCAAACACAAACAACGGCGCTTTTCCCTGGAAAACAAAACTCGCCTGCCAACTTTTTGATGGCAGATTGCAGGAGCCACTTGGTACTATCAAACCAGCCCAACTTGGCTCTGGTGCCACCATCGGTCTGGTCACCATCCTGCCTATCGTAGCTTTTCAGGAGCCAGCCGGTCACTCCCAGCCATAGGCCCCCAGAGAAAAACCTCGGCCCGTTTCCCTGGCAAACAAAAGTTATCTACCCCGCTTCTGGATGGCAGATTGCAGGAGCCACTTTGCACCATCAAACTAGCCCGACTTGGCACTGGTGCCACCTCTGGTCTGGGAACCATCCTGCGTATCGTGGATTCTAATTAGCCAGCCGGCAACTCCCAGCCACAGGCCCCCAAACACAAACAACGGCGCTCTAACCCTGGAAAACAAAACTTGCCTGCCAACTTTTTGATGGCAGATTGCAGGAGCCACTTGGTACTATCAAATCAGCCCAACTTGGCACTGGTGCCACCATGGGTCTGGTAACCATCCTGCCTATCGTAGCTTTTCAGGAGCCAGCCAGTCACTCCCAGCCATAGACCCCCAGACACAAACCTTGGCTCGTTTCCCTGGCAAACAAAAGTAAGCTGCCCCGCTTCTGGATGGCAGATTGCAGGAGCCACTTGGTACTATCAAACCAGCCCGACTTGGCACTGGTGCCACCTTGGGTCTGGGAACCATGCTGCGTAACGATGATTCCAAGACGCAAGGGGGCCACTCCCAGCCACAGGTCCCCAAAGACAAACAACGGCGCTTTTCCCCGGAAAACAAAACTCGCCCGCCAAATTTTGATGGCGGATTGCAGGTGCCACTTGGTGCTATCAAACCAGCCCAACTTGGCACTGGTGCCACCATGGGTCTGGTCACCATCCTGCCTATCGTAGCTTTTCAGGACCTAGCCGGTCACTCCCAGCCATAGGCCCCCAGACACAAACCTCGGCCCGTTTCCCTGGCAAACAAAAGTAAGCTGCCCCGCTTCTGGATGGCAGATTGCAGAAACCACTTGGTACTATCAAACCAGCCTACCTTGGCACTGGTGCCACCTCTGGTCTGGGAACCATCCTGCGTATCGTGGATTCTAATTAGCCAGCCGGCCACTCCCAGCCACAGGCCCCCAAACACAAACAACGGCGCTTTAACCCTGGAAAACAAAACTCGCCTGCCAACTTTTTGATGGCAGATTGCAGGAGCCACTCGGTACTATCAAATCAGCCCAACTTGGCACTGGTGCCACCATGGGTCTGGTCACCATCCTGCCTATCGTAGATTTTCAGGAGCCAGCCGGTCACTCCGAGCCATAGGCCTCGAGACACAAACCTCGGCCCGTTTCCTTGGCAAACAAAAGTAAGCCACCCCGCTTCTGGATGGCAGATTGCAGGAGCCACTTTGCACCATCAAACCAGCCCGACTTGGCACTGGTGCCACCTCTTGTCTGGGAACCATCCTGCGTATCGTGGACTCTAAGGTGCCAGCCGGCCACTACCAGCCACATGCCGCCAAACACAAACAACGGCACTTTTCCCTGGAAAACAAAACTCGCCTGCCAACTTTTTGATGGCAGATTGCAGGAGCCACTTGGTACTATCAAACCAGCCCAACTTGGCACTGGTGCCACCATGGGTCTGGTAACCATCTTGCCCATCGTTCCTTTTCAGGAGCCAGACGGTCACTCCCAGCCATAGACCCCCAGACACAAACCTCCGCCTGATTCCCTGGCAAACAAAAGTAAGCTGCCCCGCTTCTGGATGGCAGATTGCAGGAACCACTTGGTACTATCAAACCAGCCTGACTTGGCACTGGTGCCACCTTGGGTCTGGGAACCATCCTGCGTATCGTGGATTCTAATTAGCCAGCCGGCCTCTCCCAGCCACAGGCCCCCAAACACAAACAACGGCGCTTTAACCCTGGAAAACAAAACTCGCCTGCCAACTTTTTGATGGCAGATTGCAGGAGCCACTCGGTACTATCAAACCAGCCCAACTTGGCACTGGTGCCACCATGGGTCAGGTCACCATCCTGCCTATCGTAGCTTTTCAGGACCTAGCCGGTCACTCCCAGCCATAGGCATCGAGAAACAAACTTCGGCCCGTTTCCCTGGCAAACAAAAGTAAGCTACCCCGCTTCTGGATGGCAGATTGCAGGAGCCACTTTGCACCATCAAACCAGCCCGACTTGGCACTGGTGCCACCTCTTGTCTGGGAACCATCCTGCGTATCGTGGACTCTAAGGAGCCAGCCGGCCACTACCAGCCACAGGCCCCCAAACACAAACAACGGCGCTTTTCCCTGGAAAACAAAACTCGCCTGCCAACTTTTTGATGGCAGATTGCAGGAGCCACTCGGTACTATGAAACCAGCCCAACTTGGCACTGGTGCCACCATGGGTCTGGTCAACATCCTGCCTATCGTAGCTTTTCAGGAGCCAACCGGTCACTCCCAGCCATAGACTCCCAGACACAAACCTCGGCCTGATTCCCTGGCAAACAAAAGTAAGCTGCCCCGCTTCTGGATGGCAGATTGCAGGAACCACGTTGCACCATCAAACTAGCCCGACTTGGCACTGGTGCCACCTCTGGTCTGAAAACCATCCTGCGTAACGTGGATTCTAAGGAGCCAGACGGCCACTCCCAGCCACAGGCCCCCAAACACAAACAACGGCGCTTTTCCCTGGAAAACAAAACTCGCCTGCCAACTTTTTGATGGCAGATTGCAGGAGCCACTTGGTACTATCAAACCAGCCCAACTTGGCACTGCTGCCACCATGGGTCTGGTCAACATCCTGCCTATCGTAGCTTTTCAGGAGCCAGCCGGTCACTCCCAGCCATAGGCCCCTAGACAAAAACCTCGGCTCGTTACCCTGGCAAACAAAAGTAAGCTGCCCCGCTTCTGGATGGCAGATTGCAGGAACCACTTCGCAGTATCAAACCAGCCCGACTTGGCACTGGTGCCACCTTGGGTCTGGGAACCATCCTGCGTATCGTGGATTCTAAGGAGCCAGCCAGCCACTCCCAGCCACAGGCCCCCAAACACAAACAACGGCGCTTTTCCCTGAAAAACAAAACTCGCCTGCCAACTTTTTGATGGCAGATTGCAGGAGCCACTTGGTACTATCAAATCAGCCCAACTTGGCACTGGTGCCACCGTGGGTCTGGTCACCATCCTGCCTATCGTAGCTTTTCAGGAGCCAGCCGGTCACTCCCAGCCATAGGCCCCCAGACACAAAGCTCGGCCCGTTTCCCTGGCAAACAAAAGTAAGCTACCCACCTTCTGGATGGCAGATTGCAGGAGCCACTTTGCACCATCAAACTAGCCCGACTTGGCACTGGTGCCACCTCTGGTCTGGGAACCATCCTGCGTATCGTGGATTCTAATTAGCCAGCCGGCAACTCCCAGCCACAGGCCCCCAAACACAAACAACGGCGCTCTAACCCTGGAAAACAAAACTTGCCTGCCAACTTTTTGATGGCAGATTGCAGGAGCCACTTGGTACTATCAAATCAGCCCAACTTGGCACTGGTGCCACCATGGGTCTGGTAACCATCCTGCCTATCGTAGCTTTTCAGGAGCCAGCCAGTCACTCCCAGCCATAGACCCCCAGACACAAACCTCGGCTCGTTTCCCTGGCAAACAAAAGTAAGCTGCCCCGCTTCTGGATGGCAGATTGCAGGAGCCACTTGGTACTATCAAACCAGCCCGACTTGGCACTGGTGCCACCTTGGGTCTGGGAACCATGCTGCGTAACGATGATTCCAAGAAGCAAGGGGGCCACTCCCAGCCACAGGTCCCCAAAGACAAACAACGGCGCTTTTCCCCGGAAAACAAAACTCGCCCGCCAAATTTTGATGGCGGATTGCAGGTGCCACTTGGTGCTATCAAACCAGCCCAACTTGGCACTGGTGCCACCATGGGTCTGGTCACCATCCTGCCTATCGTAGCTTTTCAGGACCTAGCCGGTCACTCCCAGCCATAGGCCCCCAGACACAAACCTCGGCCCGTTTCCCTGGCAAACAAAAGTAAGCTGCCCCGCTTCTGGATGGCAGATTGCAGAAACCACTTGGTACTATCAAACCAGCCTACCTTGGCACTGGTGCCACCTCTGGTCTGGGAACCATCCTGCGTATCGTGGATTCTAATTAGCCAGCCGGCCACTCCCAGCCACAGGCCCCCAAACACAAACAACGGCGCTTTAACCCTGGAAAACAAAACTCGCCTGCCAACTTTTTGATGGCAGATTGCAGGAGCCACTCGGTACTATCAAATCAGCCCAACTTGGCACTGGTGCCACCATGGGTCTGGTCACCATCCTGCCTATCGTAGCTTTTCAGGAGCCAGCCGGTCACTCCCAGCCATAGGCCTCGAGACACAAACCTCGGCCCGTTTCCTTGGCAAACAAAAGTAAGCTACCCCGCTTCTGGATGGCAGATTGCAGGAGCCACTTTGCACCATCAAACCAGCCCGACTTGGCACTGGTGCCACCTCTTGTCTGGGAACCATCCTGCGTATCGTGGACTCTAAGGTGCCAGCCGGCCACTACCAGCCACATGCCGCCAAACACAAACAACGGCACTTTTCCCTGGAAAACAAAACTCGCCTGCCAACTTTTTGATGGCAGATTGCAGGAGCCACTTGGTACTATCAAACCAGCCCAACTTGGCACTGGTGCCACCATGGGTCTGGTAACCATCTTGCCCATCGTTCCTTTTCAGGAGCCAGACGGTCACTCCCAGCCATAGACCCCCAGACACAAACCTCGGCCTGATTCCCTGGCAAACAAAAGTAAGCTGCCCCGCTTCTGGATGGCAGATTGCAGGAACCACTTGGTACTATCAAACCAGCCCAACTTGGCACTGGTGCCACCATGGGTCAGGTCACCATCCTGCCTATCGTAGCTTTTCAGGACCTAGCCGGTCACTCCCAGCCATAGGCCCCCAGACACAAACCTCGGGCTTTTCCCTGGCAAACAAAAGTAAGCTGCCCCGTTCTGGATGGCAGATTGCAGGAGCCCCTTTGCACCATCAAACTAGCCTGACTTGGCACTGGTGCCACCTCTGGTCTGAAAACCATCCTGCGAATCGTGGATTCTAAGGAGGCAGCCGGCCACTCCCAGCCACAGGCCCCCAAACACAAACAACGGCGCTTTTCCCTGGAAAACAAAACTCGCCTGCCAACTTTTTGATGGCAGATTGCAGGAGCCACTCGGTACTATGAAATCAGCCCAACTTGGCACTGGTGCCACCATGGGTCTGGTCAACATCCTGCCTATCGTAGCTTTTCAGGAGCCAACCGGTCACTCCCAGCCATAGGCCCCCAGACAAAAACCTCGGCCTGATTCCCTGGCAAACAAAAGTAAGCTACCCCGCTTCTGGATGGCAGATTGCAGGAGCCACTTTGCACCATCAAACTAGCCTGACTTGGCACTGGTGCCACCTCTGGTCTGAAAACCATCCTGCGTGTCGTGGATTCTAAGGAGCCAGCCGGCCACTCCCAGCCACAGGGCCCCAAACACAAACAACGGCGCTTTTCCCTGGAAAACAAAACTCGCCTGCCAACTTTTTGATGGCAGATTGCAGGAGCCACTTGGTACTATCAAACCAGCCCAACTTGGCACTGCTGCCACCATGGGTCTGGTCAACATCCTGCCTATTGTAGCTTTTCAGGAGCCAGCCGGTCACTCCCAGCCATAGGCCCCCAGACACAAACCTCGGCCCGTTTCCCTGGCAAACAAAAGTAAGCCACCCCGCTTCTGGATGGCAGATTGCAGGAGCCACTTTGCACCATCAAACTAGCCCGACTTGGCACTGGTGCCACCTCTGGTCTGGGAACCATCCTGCGTATCATGGATTCTAAGGAGCCAGCCGGCCACTCCCAGCCACAGGCCCCCAAACACAAACAACGGCGCTTTTCCCTGGAAAACAAAACTCGCCTGCCAACTTTTTGATGGCAGATTGCAGGAGCCACTTGGTACTATCAAACCAGCCCAACTTGGCACTGCTGCCACCATGGGTCTGGTCAACATCCTGCCTATCGTAGCTTTTCAGGAGCCAGCCGGTCACTCCCAGCCATAGGCCCCTAGACAAAAACCTCGGCTCGTTACCCTGGCAAACAAAAGTAAGCTGCCCCGCTTCTGGATGGCAGATTGCAGGAACCACTTAGCAGTATCAAACCAGCCCGACTTGGCACTGGTGCCACCTTGGGTCTAGGAACCATGCTGCGTATCGTGGATTCTACGGAGCCAGCCAGCCACTCCCAGCCACAGGCCCCCAAACACAAACAACGGCGCTTTTCCCTGGAAAACAAAACTCGCCTGCCAACTTTTCGATGGCAGATTGCAGGAGCCACTCGGTACTATCAAATCAGCCCAACTTGGCACTGGTGCCACCATGGGTCTGGTCACCATCCTGCCTATCATAGCTTTTCAGGAGCCAGCCGGTCACTCCCAGCCATAGGCCCCCAGAGAAAAACCTCGGCCCGTTTCCCTGGCAAACAAAAGTAAGCTACCCCGCTTCTGGATGGCAGATTGCAGGAGCCACTTTGCACCATCAAACTAGCCCGACTTGGCACTGGTGCCACCTCTGGTCTGGGAACCATCCTGCGTATCGTGGATTCTAATTAGCCAGCCGGCAACTCCCAGCCACAGGTCCCCAAACAAAAACCACTGCGCTTTTCCCTGGAAAACAAAACTCTCCTGCCAACTTTTTGATGGCAGATTGCAGGAGCCACTTGGTAGTATCAAACCAGCCCGACTTGGCACTGGTGCCACCATGGGTCTGGTCACCATCCTGCCTATCGTAGCTTTTCAGGTGCCAGCCGGTCACTCCCAGCCATAGGCCCCCAGACACAAAGCTCGGCCCGTTTCCCTGGCAAACAAAAGTAAGCTACCCCGCTTCTGGATGGCAGATTGCAGGAGCCACTTTGCACCATCAAACTAGCCCGACTTGGCACTGGTGCCACCTCTGGTCTGGGAACCATGCTCCGTATCGTGGATTCTAAGGAGCCAGCCGGCCACTCCCAGCCACAGGCCCCCAAACACAAACAACGGCGCTTTTCCCTGGAAAACAAAACTCGCCTGCCAACTTTTTGATGGCAGATTGCAGGAGCCACTTGGTACTATCAAATCAGCCCAACTTGGCACTGGTGCCACCATGGGTCTGGTAACCATCCTGCCTATCGTAGCTTTTCAGGAGCCAGCCGGTCACTCCCAGCCATAGACCCCCAGACACAAACCTCGGCCAGTTTCCCTGGCAAACAAAAGTAAGTTGCCCCGCTTCTGGATGGCAGATTGCAGGAGCCACTTGGTACTATCAAACCAGCCCGACTTGGCACTGGTGCCACCTTGGGTCTGGGAACCATGCTGCGTAACGATGATTCCAAGACACAAGGGGGCCACTCCCAGCCACAGGTCCCCAAACAAAAACAACGGCGCTTTTCCCCGGAAAACAAAACTCGCCCGCCAACATTTTGATGGCAGATTGCAGGTGCCACTTGGTGCTATCAAACCAGTCCAACTTGCCACTGGTGCCACCATGGGTCTGGTCCCCATCCTGCCTATCGTAGCTTTTCACGACCTAGCCGGTCACTCCCAGCCATAGGCCCCCAGACACAAACCTCGGCCCGTTTCCCAGGCAAACAAAAGTAAGCTGCCCCGCTTCTGGATGGCAGATTGCAGAAACCACTTGGTACTATCAAACCAGCCCAACTTGGCACTGGTGCCACCTTGGGTCTGGGAACCATCCTGCGTATCGTGGATTCTAAGGAGCCAGCCGGCCACTCCCAGCCACAGGCCCCCAAACAAAAACCACGGCGCTTTAACTCTGGGAAACAAAACTCGCCTGCCAACATTTTGATGGCAGATTGCAGGAGCCACTTGGTACTATCAAATCAGCCCAACTTGGCACTGGTGCCACCATGGGTCTGGTCAACATCCTGCCTATCGTAGCTTTTCAGGAGCCAGCCGGTCACTCCCAGCCATAGGCCCCCAGACAAAAACCTCGGCCTGATTCCCTGGCAAACAAAAGTAAGCTACCCCGCTTCTGGATGGCAGATTGCAGGAGCCACTTTGGTACCATCAAACTAGCCTGACTTGGCACTGGTGCCACCTCTGGTCTGAAAATCATCCTGCGTGTCGTGGATTCTAAGGAGCCAGCCGGCCACTCCAAGCCACAGGCCCCCAAACACAAACAACGGCGCTTTTCCCTGGAAAACAAAACTCGCCTGCCAACTTTTTGATGGCAGATTGCAGGAGCCACTTGGTACTATCAAACCAGCCCAACTTGGCACTGCTGCCACCATGGGTCTGGTCAACATCCTGCCTATCGTAGCTTTTCAGGAGCCAGCCGGTCACTCCCAGCCATAGGCCCCTAGACAAAAACCTCGGCTCGTTTCCCTGGCAAACAAAAGTAAGCTGCCCCACTTCTGGATGGCAGATTGCAGGAACCACTTAGCAGTATCAAACTAGCCCGACTTGGCACTGGTGCCACCTTGGGTCTGGGAACCATGCTGCGTATCGTGGATTCTAAGGAGCCAGCCAGGCACTCCCAGCCACAGGCCCCCAAACACAAACAACGGCGCTTTTCCCTGGAAAACAAAACTCGCCTGCCAACTTTTCGATGGCAGATGGCAGGAGCCACTCGGTTCTATCAAATCAGCCCAACTTGGCACTGGTGCCACCATGGGTCTGGTCACCATCCTGCCTATCATAGCTTTTCAGGATCCAGCTGCTCACTCCCAGCCATAGGCCCCCAGACAAAAACCTCGGCCCGTTTCCCTGGCAAACAAAAGTAAGCTACCCCGCTTCTGGATGGCAGATTGCAGGAGCCACTTTGCACCATCAAACTAGCCCGACTTGGCACTGGTGCCACCTCAGGTCTGGGAACCATCCTGCGTATCGTGGATTCTAATTAGCCAGCCGGCCACTCCCAGCCACAGGCCCCCAAACACAAACAACGGCGCTTTTCCCTGGAAAACAAAACTCGCCTGCCAACTTTTTGATGGCAGATTGCAGGAGCCACTTGGTACTATCAAATCAGCCCAACTTGGCACTGGTGCCACCATGGGTCTGGTCACCATCCTGCCTATCGTAGCTTTTCAGGAGCCAGCCGGTCACTCCCAGCCATAGGCCCCCAGACACAAACCTCGGCCCGTTTCCCTGGCAAACAAAAGTAAGCTACCCCGCTTCTGGATGGCAGATTGCAGGAGCCACTTTGCACCATCAAACTAGCCCGACTTGGCACTGGTGCCACCTCTTGTCTGGGAACCATCCTGCGTATCGTGGATTCTAAGGAGCCAGCCGGCCACTCCCAGCCACAGGCCCCCAAACAAAAACAATGGCGCTTATCCCTGGAAAACAAAACTTGCCTGCCAACTTTTTGATGGCAGATTGCAGGAGCCACTTGGTACTACCAAATCAGCCCAACTTGGCACTGGTTCCACCATGGGTCTGGTAACCATCCTGCCTATCGTAGCTTTTCAGGAGCCAGCCGGTCACTCCCAGCCATAGGCCCCCAGACACAAACCTCGGCCCGTTTCCCTGGCAAACAAAAGTAAGCTGCCCCGCTTCTGGATGGCAGATTGCAGGAGCCACTTGGTACTATCAAACCAGCCCGACTTGGCACTGGTGCCACCTTGGCTCTGGGAACCATGCTGCGTAACGATGATTCCAAGACGTAAGGGGGCCACTCCCAGCCACAGGTCCCCAAACACAAACAACGGCGCTTTTCCCTGGAAAACAAAACTCGCCCGCCAAAGTTTTGATGGCAGATTGCAGGTGCCACTTGGTGCTATCAAACCAGTCCAACTTGGCACTGGTGCCACCATGGGTCTGGTCACCATCCTGCCTATCGTAGCTTTTCACGACCTAGCCGGTCACTCCCAGCCATAGGCCCCCAGACACAAAGCTCGGCCCGTTTCCCTGGCAAACAAAAGTAAGCTGCCCCGCTTCTGGATGGCAGATTGCAGAAACCACTTGATACTATCAAACCAGCCTACCTTGGCACTGCTGCCACCTCTGGTCTGGGAACCATCCTGCGTATCGTGGATTCTAATTAGCCAGCCGGCCTCTCCCAGCCACAGGCCCCCAAACACAAACAACGGCGCTTTAACCCTGGAAAACAAAACTCGCCTGCCAACTTTTTAATGGCAGATTGCAGGAGCCACTCGGTACTATCAAATCAGCCCAACTTGGCACTGGTGCCACCATGGGTCTGGTCACCATCCTGCCTATCGTAGATTTTCAGGAGCCAGCCGGTCACTCCCAGCCATAGGCATCGAGAAACAAACTTCGGCCCGTTTCCCTGGCAAACAAAAGTAAGCTACCCCGCTTCTGGATGGCAGATTGCAGGAGCCACTTTGCACCATCAAACCAGCCCGACTTGGCACTGGTGCCACCTCTTGTCTGGGAACCATCCTGCGTATCGTGGACTCTAAGGAGCCAGCCGGCCACTACCAGCCACATGCCGCCAAACACAAACAACGGCACTTTTCCCTGGAAAACAAAACTCGCCTGCCAACTTTTTGATGGCAGATTGCAGGAGCCACTTGGTACTATCAAACCAGCCCAACTTGGCACTGGTGCCACCATGGGTCTGGTCACCATCTTGCCCATCGTTCCTTTTCAGGACCCAGCCGGTCACTCCCAGCCATAGACTCCCAGACACAAACCTCGGCCTGATTCCCTGGCAAACAAAAGTAAGCTACCCCGCTTCTGGATGGCAGATTGCAGGAACCACGTTGCACCATCAAACTAGCCCGACTTGGCACTGGTGCCACCTCTGGTCTGAAAACCATCCTGCGTGTCGTGGATTCTAAGGAGCCAGCCGGCCACTCCCAGCCACAGGCCCCCAAACACAAACAACGGCGCTTTTCCCTGGAAAACAAAACTCGCCTGCCAACTTTTTGATGGCAGATTGCAGGAGCCACTTGGTACTATCAAACCAGCCCAACTTGGCACTGCTGCCACCATGGGTCTGGTCAACATCCTGCCTATCGTAGCTTTTCAGGAGCCAGCCGGTCACTCCCAGCCATAGGCCCCTAGACAAAAACCTCGGCTCGTTACCCTGGCAAACAAAAGTAAGCTGCCCCGCTTCTGGATGGCAGATTGCAGGAACCACTTCGCAGTATCAAACCAGCCCGACTTGGCACTGGTGCCACCTTGGGTCTGGGAACCATGCTGCGTATCGTGGATTCTAAGGAGCCAGCCAGCCACTCCCAGCCACAGGCCCCCAAACACAAACAACGGCGCTTTTCCCTGGAAAACAAAACTCGCCTGCCAACTTTTTGATGGCAGATTGCAGGGGCCACTTGGTACTATCAAATCAGCCCAACTTGGCACTGGTGCCACCGTGGGTCTGGTCACCATCCTGCCTATCGTAGCTTTTCAGGAGCCAGCCGGTCACTCCCAGCCATAGGCCCCCAGACACAAACCTCGGCCCGTTTCCCTGGCAAACAAAAGTTATCTACCCCGCTTCTGGATGGCAGATTGCAGGAGCCACTTTGCACCATCAAACTAGCCCGACTTGGCACTGGTGCCACCTCTGGTCTGGGAACCATCCTGCGTATCGTGGATTCTAATTAGCCAGCCGGCAACTCCCAGCCACAGGCCCCCAAACACAAACAACGGCGCTCTAACCCTGGAAAACAAAACTTGCCTGCCAACTTTTTGATGGCAGATTGCAGGAGCCACTTGGTACTATCAAATCAGCCCAACTTGGCACTGGTGCCACCATGGGTCTGGTAACCATCCTGCCTATCGTAGCTTTTCAGGAGCCAGCCAGTCACTCCCAGCCATAGACCCCCAGACACAAACCTTGGCTCGTTTCCCTGGCAAACAAAAGTAAGCTGCCCCGCTTCTGGATGGCAGATTGCAGGAGCCACTTGGTACTATCAAACCAGCCCGACTTGGCACTGGTGCCACCTTGGGTCTGGGAACCATGCTGCGTAACGATGATTCCAAGACGCAAGGGGGCCACTCCCAGCCACAGGTCCCCAAAGACAAACAACGGCGCTTTTCCCCGGAAAACAAAACTCGCCCGCCAAATTTTGATGGCGGATTGCAGGTGCCACTTGGTGCTATCAAACCAGCCCAACTTGGCACTGGTGCCACCATGGGTCTGGTCACCATCCTGCCTATCGTAGCTTTTCAGGACCTAGCCGGTCACTCCCAGCCATAGGCCCCCAGACACAAACCTCGGCCCGTTTCCCTGGCAAACAAAAGTAAGCTGCCCCGCTTCTGGATGGCAGATTGCAGAAACCACTTGGTACTATCAAACCAGCCTACCTTGGCACTGGTGCCACCTCTGGTCTGGGAACCATCCTGCGTATCGTGGATTCTAATTAGCCAGCCGGCCACTCCCAGCCACAGGCCCCCAAACACAAACAACGGCGCTTTAACCCTGGAAAACAAAACTCGCCTGCCAACTTTTTGATGGCAGATTGCAGGAGCCACTCGGTACTATCAAATCAGCCCAACTTGGCACTGGTGCCACCATGGGTCTGGTCACCATCCTGCCTATCGTAGATTTTCAGGAGCCAGCCGGTCACTCCCAGCCATAGGCCTCGAGACACAAACCTCGGCCCGTTTCCTTGGCAAACAAAAGTAAGCCACCCCGCTTCTGGATGGCAGATTGCAGGAGCCACTTTGCACCATCAAACCAGCCCGACTTGGCACTGGTGCCACCTCTTGTCTGGGAACCATCCTGCGTATCGTGGACTCTAAGGAGCCAGCCGGCCACTACCAGCCACATGCCGCCAAACACAAACAACGGCACTTTTCCCTGGAAAACAAAACTCGCCTGCCAACTTTTTGATGGCAGATTGCAGGAGCCACTTGGTACTATCAAACCAGCCCAACTTGGCACTGGTGCCACCATGGGTCTGGTAACCATCTTGCCCATCGTTCCTTTTCAGGAGCCAGACGGTCACTCCCAGCCATAGACCCCCAGACACAAACCTCCGCCTGATTCCCTGGCAAACAAAAGTAAGCTGCCCCGCTTCTGGATGGCAGATTGCAGGAACCACTTGGTACTATCAAACCAGCCTGACTTGGCACTGGTGCCACCTTGGCTCTGGGAACCATGCTGCGTAACATAGATTCTAAGGCGCCAGCAGGCAACTCCCAGCCACAGGCCCCCAAACAAAATCAACGGCGCTTTTCCCGGGAATACAAAACTCGCCTGCCAATATTTGATGGCAGATTGCAGGAGCCACTTGGTACTATCAAACCAGCCCAACTTGGCACTGGTGCCACCATGGGTCAGGTCACCATCCTGCCTATCGTAGCTTTTCAGGACCTAGCCGGTCACTCCCAGCCATAGGCCCCCAGACACAAACCTCGGGCTTTTCCCTGGCAAACAAAAGTAAGCTGCCCCGTTCTGGATGGCAGATTGCAGGAGCCACTTTGCACCATCAAACTAGCCTGACTTGGCACTGGTGCCACCTCTGGTCTGGGAACCATCCTGCGAATCGTGGATTCTAAGGAGGCAGCCGGCCACTCCCAGCCACAGGCCCCCAAACACAAACAACGGCGCTTTTCCCTGGAAAACAAAACTCGCCTGCCAACTTTTTGATGGCAGATTGCAGGAGCCACTCGGTACTATGAAATCAGCCCAACTTGGCACTGGTGCCACCATGGGTCTGGTCAACATCCTGCCTATCGTAGCTTTTCAGGAGCCAACCGGTCACTCCCAGCCATAGGCCCCCAGACAAAAACCCCGGCCTGATTCCCTGGCAAACAAAAGTAAGCTGCCCCGCTTCTGGATGGCAGATTGCAGAAACCACTTGGTACTATCAAACCAGCCTACCTTGGCACTGCTGCCACCTTGGGTCTGGGAACCATCCTGCGTATCGTGGATTCTAATTAGCCAGCCGGCCTCTCCCAGCCACAGGCCCCCAAACACAAACAACGGCGCTTTAACCCTGGAAAACAAAACTCGCCTGCCAACTTTTTGATGGCAGATTGCAGGAGCCACTCGGTACTATCAAATCAGCCCAACTTGGCACTGGTGCCACCATGGGTCTGGTCACCATCCTGCCTATCGTAGATTTTCAGGAGCCAGCCGGTCACTCCCAGCCATAGGCATCGAGAAACAAACTTCGGCCCGTTTCCCTGGCAAACAAAAGTAAGCTACCCCGCTTCTGGATGGCAGATTGCAGGAGCCACTTTGCACCATCAAACCAGCCCGACTTGGCACTGGTGCCACCTCTTGTCTGGGAACCATCCTGCGTATCGTGGACTCTAAGGAGCCAGCCGGCCACTACCAGCCACATGCCGCCAAACACAAACAACGGCACTTTTCCCTGGAAAACAAAACTCGCCTGCCAACTTTTTGATGGCAGATTGCAGGAGCCACTTGGTACTATCAAACCAGCCCAACTTGGCACTGGTGCCACCATGGGTCTGGTCACCATCTTGCCCATCGTTCCTTTTCAGGACCCAGCCGGTCACTCCCAGCCATAGACTCCCAGACACAAACCTCGGCCTGATTCCCTGGCAAACAAAAGTAAGCTACCCCGCTTCTGGATGGCAGATTGCAGGAACCACGTTGCACCATCAAACTAGCCCGACTTGGCACTGGTGCCACCTCTGGTCTGAAAACCATCCTGCGTAACGTGGATTCTAAGGAGCCAGACGGCCACTCCCAGCCACAGGCCCCCAAACACAAACAACGGCGCTTTTCCCTGGAAAACAAAACTCGCCTGCCAACTTTTTGATGGCAGATTGCAGGAGCCACTTGGTACTATCAAACCAGCCCAACTTGGCACTGCTGCCACCATGGGTCTGGTCAACATCCTGCCTATCGTAGCTTTTCAGGAGCCAGCCGGTCACTCCCAGCCATAGGCCCCTAGACAAAAACCTCGGCTCGTTACCCTGGCAAACAAAAGTAAGCTGCCCCGCTTCTGGATGGCAGATTGCAGGAACCACTTCGCAGTATCAAACCAGCCCGACTTGGCACTGGTGCCACCTTGGGTCTGGGAACCATCCTGCGTATCGTGGATTCTAAGGAGCCAGCCAGCCACTCCCAGCCACAGGCCCCCAAACACAAACAACGGCGCTTTTCCCTGGAAAACAAAACTCGCCTGCCAACTTTTTGATGGCAGATTGCAGGAGCCACTTGGTACTATCAAATCAGCCCAACTTGGCACTGGTGCCACCATGGGTCTGGTCACCATCCTGCCTATCGTAGCTTTTCAGGAGCCAGCCGGTCACTCCCAGCCATAGGCCCCCAGACACAAACCTCGGCCCGTTTCCCTGGCAAACAAAAGTAAGCTACCCACCTTCTGGATGGCAGATTGCAGGAGCCACTTTGCACCATCAAACTAGCCCGACTTGGCACTGGTGCCACCTCTGGTCTGGGAACCATCCTGCGTATCGTGGATTCTAATTAGCCAGCCGGCAACTCCCAGCCACAGGCCCCCAAACACAAACAACGGCGCTCTAACCCTGGAAAACAAAACTTGCCTGCCAACTTTTTGATGGCAGATTGCAGGAGCCACTTGGTACTATCAAATCAGCCCAACTTGGCACTGGTGCCACCATGGGTCTGGTAACCATCCTGCCTATCGTAGCTTTTCAGGAGCCAGCCAGTCACTCCCAGCCATAGACCCCCAGACACAAACCTCGGCTCGTTTCCCTGGCAAACAAAAGTAAGCTGCCCCGCTTCTGGATGGCAGATTGCAGGAGCCACTTGGTACTATCAAACCAGCCCGACTTGGCACTGGTGCCACCTTGGGTCTGGGAACCATGCTGCGTAACGATGATTCCAAGAAGCAAGGGGGCCACTCCCAGCCACAGGTCCCCAAAGACAAACAACGGCGCTTTTCCCCGGAAAACAAAACTCGCCCGCCAAATTTTGATGGCGGATTGCAGGTGCCACTTGGTGCTATCAAACCAGCCCAACTTGGCACTGGTGCCACCATGGGTCTGGTCACCATCCTGCCTATCGTAGCTTTTCAGGACCTAGCCGGTCACTCCCAGCCATAGGCCCCCAGACACAAACCTCGGCCCGTTTCCCTGGCAAACAAAAGTAAGCTGCCCCGCTTCTGGATGGCAGATTGCAGAAACCACTTGGTACTATCAAACCAGCCTACCTTGGCACTGGTGCCACCTCTGGTCTGGGAACCATCCTGCGTATCGTGGATTCTAATTAGCCAGCCGGCCACTCCCAGCCACAGGCCCCCAAACACAAACAACGGCGCTTTAACCCTGGAAAACAAAACTCGCCTGCCAACTTTTTGATGGCAGATTGCAGGAGCCACTCGGTACTATCAAATCAGCCCAACTTGGCACTGGTGCCACCATGGGTCTGGTCACCATCCTGCCTATCGTAGATTTTCAGGAGCCAGCCGGTCACTCCCAGCCATAGGCCTCGAGACACAAACCTCGGCCCGTTTCCTTGGCAAACAAAAGTAAGCTACCCCGCTTCTGGATGGCAGATTGCAGGAGCCACTTTGCACCATCAAACCAGCCCGACTTGGCACTGGTGCCACCTCTTGTCTGGGAACCATCCTGCGTATCGTGGACTCTAAGGTGCCAGCCGGCCACTACCAGCCACATGCCGCCAAACACAAACAACGGCACTTTTCCCTGGAAAACAAAACTCGCCTGCCAACTTTTTGATGGCAGATTGCAGGAGCCACTTGGTACTATCAAACCAGCCCAACTTGGCACTGGTGCCACCATGGGTCTGGTAACCATCTTGCCCATCGTTCCTTTTCAGGAGCCAGCCGGTCACTCCCAGCCATAGACCCCCAGACACAAACCTCGGCCTGATTCCCTGGCAAACAAAAGTAAGCTGCCCCGCTTATGGATGGCAGATTGCAGGAACCACTTGGTACTATCAAACCAGCCCAACTTGGCACTGGTGCCACCATGGGTCAGGTCACCATCCTGCCTATCGTAGCTTTTCAGGACCTAGCCGGTCACTCCCAGCCATAGGCCCCCAGACACAAACCTCGGGCTTTTCCCTGGCAAACAAAAGTAAGCTGCCCCGTTCTGGATGGCAGATTGCAGGAGCCCCTTTGCACCATCAAACTAGCCTGACTTGGCACTGGTGCCACCTCTGGTCTGAAAACCATCCTGCGAATCGTGGATTCTAAGGAGGCAGCCGGCCACTCCCAGCCACAGGCCCCCAAACACAAACAACGGCGCTTTTCCCTGGAAAACAAAACTCGCCTGCCAACTTTTTGATGGCAGATTGCAGGAGCCACTCGGTACTATGAAACCAGCCCAACTTGGCACTGGTGCCACCATGGGTCTGGTCAACATCCTGCCTATCGTAGCTTTTCAGGAGCCAACCGGTCACTCCCAGCCATAGGCCCCCAGACAAAAACCTCGGCCTGATTCCCTGGCAAACAAAAGTAAGCTACCCCGCTTCTGGATGGCAGATTGCAGGAGCCACTTTGCACCATCAAACTAGCCTGACTTGGCACTGGTGCCACCTCTGGTCTGAAAACCATCCTGCGTGTCGTGGATTCTAAGGAGCCAGCCGGCCACTCCCAGCCACAGGGCCCCAAACACAAACAACGGCGCTTTTCCCTGGAAAACAAAACTCGCCTGCCAACTTTTTGATGGCAGATTGCAGGAGCCACTTGGTACTATCAAACCAGCCCAACTTGGCACTGCTGCCACCATGGGTCTGGTCAACATCCTGCCTATTGTAGCTTTTCAGGAGCCAGCCGGTCACTCCCAGCCATAGGGCCCAAGACAAAAACCTCGGCTCGTTACCCTGGCAAACAAAAGTAAGCTGCCCCGCTTCTGGATGGCAGATTGCAGGAACCACTTAGCAGTATCAAACCAGCCCGACTTGGCACTGGTGCCACCTCTGGTCTGGGAACCATGCTGCGTATCGTGGATTCTAAGGAGCCAGCCAGCCACTCCCAGCCACAGGCCCCCAAACACAAACAACGGCGCTTTTCCCTGGAAAACAAAACTCGCCTGCCAACTTTTCGATGGCAGATTGCAGGAGCCACTCGGTACTATCAAATCAGCCCAACTTGGCACTGGTGCCACCATGGGTCTGGTCACCATCCTGCCTATCATAGCTTTTCAGGAGCCAGCCGGTCACTCCCAGCCATAGGCCCCCAGACAAAAACCTCGGCCCGTTTCCCTGGCAAACAAAAGTAAGCTACCCCGCTTCTGGATGGCAGATTGCTGGAGCCACTTTGCACCATCAAACTAGCCCGACTTGGCACTGGTGCCACCTCTGGTCTGGGAACCATCCTGCGTATCGTGGATTCTAATTAGCCAGCCGGCCACTCCCAGCCACAGGCCCCCAAACAAAAACCACTGCGCTTTTCCCTGGAAAACAAAACTCGCCTGCCAACTTTTTGATGGCAGATTGCAGGAGCCACTTGGTACTATCAAATCAGCCCAACTTGGCACTGGTGCCACCATGGGTCTGGTCCCCATCCTGCTATCGTAGCTTTTCAGGAGCCAGCCGGTCACTCCCAGCCATAGGCCCCCAGACACAAACCTCGGCCCGTTTCCCTGGCAAACAAAAGTAAGCCACCCCGCTTCTGGATGGCAGATTGCAGGAGCCACTTTGCACCATCAAACTAGCCCGACTTGGCACTGGTGCCACCTCTGGTCTGGGAACCATCCTGCGTATCGTGGATTCTAAGGAGCCAGCCGGCCACTCCCAGCCACAGGCCCCCAAACACAAACAACGGCGCTTTTCCCTGGAAAACAAAACTCGCCTGCCAACTTTTTGATGGCAGATTGCAGGAGCCACTTGGTACTATCAAATCAGCCCAACTTGGCACTGGTGCCACCATGGGTCTGGTAACCATCCTGCCTATCGTAGCTTTTCAGGAGCCAGCCGGTCACTCCCAGCCATAGACCCCAAGACACAAACCTCGGCCCGTTTCCCTGGCAAACAAAAGTAAGTTGCCCCGCTTCTGGATGGCAGATTGCAGGAGCCACTTGGTACTATCAAACCAGCCCGACTTGGCACTGGTGCCACCTTGGCTCTGGGAACCATGCTGCGTAACGATGATTCCAAGACGCAAGGGGGCCACTCCCAGCCACAGGTCCCCAAACACAAACAACGGCGCTTTTCCCCGGAAAACAAAACTCGCCCGCCAACTTTTTGATGGCAGATTGCAGGTGCCACTTGGTGCTATCAAACAAGTCCAACTTGGCACTGGTGCCACCATGGGCCTGGTCACCATCCTGCCTATTGTAGCTTTTCACGACCTAGCCGGTCACTCCCAGCCATAGGCCCCCAGAGACAAAGCTCGGCCCGTTTCCCTGGCAAACAAAAGTAAGCTGCCCCGCTTCTGGATGGCAGATTGCAGGAACCACTTGGTACTATCCAACCAGCCCGACTTGGCACTGGTGCCACCTTGGCTCTGGGAACCATGCTGCGTAACGTAGATTCTAAGGCGCCAGCAGGCCACTCCCAGCCACAGGCCCCCAAACACCAACAACGGCACTTTTCCCGGGAATACAAAACTCGCCTGCCAATATTTGATGGCAGATTGCAGGAGCCACTTGGTACTATCAAACCAGCCCAACTTGGCACTGGTGCCACCATGGGTCTGGTCACCATCCTGCCTATCGTAGCTTTTCAGGACCTAGCCGGTCACTCCCAGCCATAGGCCCCCAGACACAAACCTCGGCCCGTTTCCCTGGCAAACAAAAGTAAGCTGCCCCGCTTCTGGATGGCAGATTGCAGGAGTCAATTTGCACCATCAAACTAGCCTGACTTGGCACTGGTGCCACCTCTGGTCTGAAAACCATCCTGCGTATGGTGGATTCTAAGGAGCCAGCCGGCCACTCCCAGCCACAGGCCCCCAAACACAAACAACGGCGCTTTTCCCTGGAAAACAAAACTCGCCTGCCAACTTTTTTATGGCAGATTGCAGGAGCCACTTGGTACTATCAAATCAGCCCAACTTGGCACTGCTGCCACCATGGGTCTGGTCACCATCCTGCCTATCATAGCTTTTCAGGAGCCAGCCGGTCACTCCCAGCCATAGGCCCCTAGACAAAAACCTCGGCTCGTTACCCTGGCAAACAAAAGTAAGCTGCCCCGCTTCTGGATGGCAGATTGTAGGAACCACTTAGCAGTATCAAACCAGCCCGACTTGGCACTGGTGCCACCTCTTGTCTGGGAACCATGCTGCGTATCGTGGATTCTAAGGAGCCAGCCAGACACTCCCAGCCACAGGCCCCCAAACACAAACAACGGCGCTTTTCCCTGGAAAACAAAACTCGCCTGCCAACTTTTTGATGGCAGATTGCAGGAGCCACTCGGTACTATCAAATCAGCCCAACTTGGCACTGGTGCCACCATGGGTCTGGTCACCATCCTGCCTATCATAGCTTTTCAGGAGCCAGCCGTCACTCCCAGCCATAGACCCCCAGACACAAACCTCGGCCCGTTTCCCTGGCAAACAAAAGTAAGCTGCCCCGCTTCTGGATGGCAGATTGCAGGAGCCACTTTGCACCATCAAACTAGCCCGACTTGGCACTGGTGCCACCTCTGGTCTGGGAACCATGCTGCGTATCGTGGATTCTAAGGAGCCAGCCGGCCACTCCCAGCCACAGGCCCCCAAACACAAACAACGGCGCTTTTCCCTGGAAAACAAAACTCGCCTGCCAACTTTTTGATGGCAGATTGCAGGAGCCACTTGGTACTATCAAATCAGCCCAACTTGGCACTGGTGCCACCATGGGTCTGGTAACCATCCTGCCTATCGTAGCTTTTCAGGAGCCAGCCGGTCACTCCCAGCCATAGACCCCCAGACACAAACCTCGGCCCGTTTCCCTGGCAAACAAAAGTAAGCTGCCCCGCTTCTGGATGGCAGATTGCAGGAGCCACTTGATACTATCAAACTAGCCCGACTTGGCACTGGTGCCACCTTGGGTCTGGGAACCATGCTGCGTAACGATGATTCCAAGACGCAAGGGGGCCACTCTCAGCCACAGGTCCCCAAACACAAACAACGGCACTTTTCTCCGGAAAACAAAACTCGCCCGCCAACTTTTTGATGGCAGATTGCAGGAGCCACTCGGTACTATCAAATCAGCCCAACTTGGCACTGGTGCCACCATGGGTCTGGTCACCATCCTGCCTATCGTAGATTTTCAGGAGCCAGCCGGTCACTCCCAGCCATAGGCCTCGAGACACAGACCTCGGCCCGTTACCTTGGCAAACAAAACTAAGCTACCCCACTTCTGGATGGCAGATTGCAGGAGCCACTTTGCACCATCAAACCAGCCCGACTTGGCACTGGTGCCACCTCTTGTCTGGGAACCATCCTGCGTATCGTGGACTCTAAGGTGCCAGCCGGCCACTACCAGCCACATGCCGCCAAACACAAACAACGGCACTTTTCCCTGGAAAACAAAACTCGCCTGCCAACTTTTTGATGGCAGATTGAAGGAGCCACTTGGTACTATCAAAGCAGCCCAACTTGGCACTGGTGCCACCATGGGTCTGGTAACCATCTTGCCCATCGTTCCTTTTCAGGAGCCAGCCGGTCACTCCCAGCCATAGACCCCCAGACACAAACCTCGGCCTGATTCCCTGGCAAACAAAAGTAAGCTGCCCCGCTTCTGGATGGCAGATTGGAGGAACCACTTGGTACTATCAAACCAGCCCGACTTGGCACTGGTGCCACCTTTGCTCTGGGAACCATGCTGCGTAACGTAGATTCTAAGGCGCCAGCCGGCAACTCCCAGCCACAGGCCCCCAAACAAAATCAACGGCGCTTTTCCCGGGAATACAAAACTCGCCTGCCAATATTAGATAGCAGATTGCAGGAGCCACTTGGTACTATCAAACCAGCCCAACTTGGCACTGCTGCCACCATGGGTCAGGTCACCATCCTGCCTATCGTAGCTTTTCAGGACGTAGCCGGTCACTCCCAGCCATAGGCCCCCAGACACAAACCTCGGCCCGTTTCCCTGGCAAACAAAAGTAAGCTGCCCCGCTTCTGGATGGCAGATTGCAGGAAACACTTGGTACTATCAAACCAGCCCGACTTGGCACTGGTGCTACCTCTGGTCTGAAAAACATCCTGCGTATCGTGGATTCTAAGGAGCCAGCCGGCCACTCCCAGCCACAGGCCCCCAAACACAAACAACGGCGCTTTTCCCTGGAAAACAAAACTCGCCTGCCAACTTTTTGATGGCAGATTGCAGGAGCCACTTGGTACTATCAAACCAGCCCAACTTGGCACTGGTGCCACCATGGGTCTGGTCACCATCCTGCCTATCGTAGCTTTTCACGACCTAGCCGGTCACTCCCAGCCATAGGCCCCCAGACACAAACCTCGGCCCGTTTCCCTGGCAAACAAAAGTAAGCTGCCCCGCTTCTGGATGGCAGATTGCAGAAACCACTTGGTACTATCAAACCAGCCAAACTTGGCACTGGTGCCACCTCTGGTCTGGGAACCATCCTGCGTATCGTGGATTCTAATTAGCCAGCCGGCCACTCCCAGCCACAGGCCCCCAAACACAAACCACTGCGCTTTTCCCTGGAAAACAAAACTCGCCTGCCAACTTTTTGATGGCAGATTGCAGGAGCCACTTGGTACTATCAAATCAGCCCAACTTGGCACTGGTGCCACCATGGGTCTGGTCACCATCCTGCCTATCGTAGCTTTTCAGGAGCCAGCCGGTCACTCCCAGCCATAGACCCCCAGACACAAACCTCGGCTCGTTACCCTGGCAAACAAAAGTAAGCTACCCCGCTTCTGGATGGCAGATTGCAGGAGCCACTTTGCACCATCAAACTAGCCCGACTTGGCACTGGTGCCACCTCTGGTCGGAAAACCATCCTGCGTATCGTGGATTCTAAGGAGCCAGCCGGCCACTCCCAGCCACAGGCCCCCAAACACAAACAACGGCGCTTTTCCCTGGAAAACAAAACTCGCCTGCCAACTTTTTGATGGCAGATTGCAGGAGCCACTTGGTACTATCAAATCAGCCCAACTTGGCACTGGTGCCACCATGGGTCTGGTAACCATCCTGCCTATCGTAGCTTTTCAGGAGCCAGCCGGTCACTCCCAGCCATAGACCCCCAGACACAAACCTCGGCCCGTTTCCCTGGCAAACAAAAGTAAGTTGCCCCGCTTCTGGATGGCAGATTGCAGGAGCCACTTGGTACTATCAAGCCAGCCCGACTTGGCACTGGTGCCACCTTGGGTCTGGGAACCATGCTGCGTAACGATGATTCCAAGACGCAAGGGGGCACTCCCAGCCACAGGTCCCCAAACACAAACAACGGCGCTTTTCCCCGGAAAACAAAACTCGCCCGCCAACTTTTTGATGGCAGATTGCAGGCGCCACTTGGTGCTATCAAACCAGTCCAACTTGGCACTGGTGCCACCATGGGTCTGGTCACCATCCTGCCTATCGTAGCTTTTCACGACCTAGCCGGTCACTCCCAGCCATAGGCCCCCAGATACAAAGCTCGGCCCGTTTCCCTGGCCTGGCAAACAAAAGTAAGCTGCCCCGCTTCTGGATGGCAGATTGCAGAAACCACTTGGTACTATCAAACCAGCCTACCTTGGCACTGGTGCCACCGTGGGTCTGGGAACCATGCTGCGTATCGTGGATTCTAATTAGCCAGCCGGCCACTCCCAGCCACAGGCCCCCAAACACAAACAACGGCGCTTTAACCCTGGAAAACAAAACTCGCCTGCCAACTTTTTGATGGCAGATTGCAGGAGCCACTCGGTACTATCAAATCAGCCCAACTTGGCACTGGTGCCTCCATGGGTCTGGTCACCATCCTGCCTATCGTAGATTTTCAGGAGCCAGCCGGTCACTCCCAGCCATAGGCTTCGAGACACAAACTTCGGCCCGTTTCCCTGGCAAACAAAAGTAAGCTACCCCGCTTCTGGATGGCAGATTGCAGGAGCCACTTTGCACCATCAATCCAGCCCGACTTGGCACTGGTGCCACCTCTTGTCTGGGAACCATCCTGCGTATCGTGGACTCTAAGGAGCCAGCCGGCCACTACCAGCCACATGCCGCCAAACACAAACAACGGCACTTTTCCCTGGAAAACAAAACTCGCCCGCCAACTTTTTGATGGCAGATTGCAGGAGCCACTTTGTACTATCAAACCAGCCCAACTTGGCACTGGTGCCACCATGGGTCAGGTCAACATCCTGCCTATCGTAGCTTTTCAGGAGCCAGCCGGTCACTCCCAGCCATAGGCCCCCAGACACAAACCTCGGCCCGTTTCCCTGGCAAACAAAAGTAAGCTACCCCGCTTCTGGATGGCAGATTGCAGGAGCCACTTTGCACCATCAAACTAGCCTGACTTGGCACTGGTGCCACCTCTGGTCTGAAAACCATCCTGCGTATCGTGGATTCTAAGGAGCCAGCCGGCCACTCCCAGCCACAGGCCCCCAAACACAAACAACGGCGCTTTTCCCTGGAAAACAAAACTCGCCTGCCAACTTTTTGATGGCAGATTGCAGGAGCCACTTGGTACTATCAAACCAGCCCAACTTGGCACTGCTGCCACCATGGGTCTGGTCAACATCCTGCCTATCGTAGCTTTTCAGGAGCCAGCCGGTCACTCCCAGCCATAGGCCCCCAGACAAAAACCTCGGCTCGTTACCCTGGCAAACAAAAGTAAGCTGCCCCGCTTCTGGATGGCAGATTGCAGAAAACACTTAGCAGTATCAAACCAGCCCGACTTGGCACTGGTGCCACCTTGGGTCTGGGAACCATGCTGCGTATCGTGGATTCTAAGGAGCCAGCCAGCCACTCCCAGCCACAGGCCCCCAAACACAAACAACGGCACTTTTCCCTGGAAAACAAAACTCACCTGCCAACATTTTGATGGCAGATTGCAGGAGCCACTCGGTACTATCAAATCAGCCCAACTTGGCACTGGTGCCACCATGGGTCTGGTCACCATCCTGCCTATCGTAGCTTTTCAGGAGCCAGCCGGTCACTCCCAGCCATAGGCCTCGAGACACAAACCTCGGCCCGTTTCCTTGGCAAACAAAACTAAGCTACCCCACTTCTGGATGGCAGATTGCAGGAGCCACTTTGCACCATCAAACCAGCCCGACTTGGCACTGGTGCCACCTCTTGTCTGGGAACCATCCTGCGTATCGTGGACTCTAAGGAGCCAGCCGGCCGCTACCAGCCACATGCCACCAAACACAAACAACGGCACTTTTCCCTGGAAAACAAAACTCGCCTGCCAACTTTTTGATGGCAGATTGCAGGAGCCACTTGGTACTATCAAATCAGCCCAACTTGGCACTGGTGCCACCATGGGTCTGGTAACCATCTTGCCCATCGTTCCTTTTCAGGAGCCAGCCGGTCACTCCCAGCCATAGACCCCCAGACACAAACCTCGGCCTGATTCCCTGGCAAACAAAAGTAAGCTGCCCCGCTTCTGGATGGCAGATTGCAGGAACCACTTGGTACTATCAAACCAGCCCGACTTGGCACTGGTGCCACCTTGGCTCTGGGAACCATGCTGCGTAACGTAGATTCTAAGGCGCCACCCGGCAACTCCCAGCCACAGGCCCCCAAACAAAATCAACGGCGCTTTTCCCGGGAATACAAAACTCGCCTGCCAATATTTGATGGCAGATTGCAGGAGCCACTTGGTACTATCAAATCAGCCCAACTTGGCACTGGTGCCACCGTGGGTCTGGTCACCATCCTGCCTATCGTAGCTTTTCAGGAGCCAGCCGGTCACTCCCAGCCATAGGCCCCCAGACACAAACCTCGGCCCGTTTCCCTGGCAAACAAAAGTAAGCTACCCCGCTTCTGGATGGCAGATTGCAGGAGCCACTTTGCACCATCAAACTAGCCCGACTTGGCACTGGTGCCACCTCTGGTCTGGGAACCATCCTGCGTATCGTGGATTCTAATTAGCCAGCCGGCAACTCCCAGCCACAGGCCCCCAAACACAAACAACGGCGCTCTAACCCTGGAAAACAAAACTTGCCTGCCAACTTTTTGATGGCAGATTGCAGGAGCCACTTGGTACTATCAAATCAGCCCAACTTGGCACTGGTGCCACCATGGGTCTGGTAACCATCCTGCCTATCGTAGCTTTTCAGGAGCCAGCCGGTCACTCCCAGCCATAGACCCCCAGACACAAACCTCGGCCTGATTCCCTGGCAAACAAAAGTAAGCTGCCCCGCTTCTGGATGGCAGATTGCAGGAGCCACTTGGTACTATCAAACCAGCCCGACTTGGCACTGGTGCCACCTTGGGTCTGGGAACCATGCTGCGTAACGATGATTCCAAGACGCAAGGGGGCCACTCCCAGCCACAGGTCCCCAAAGACAAACAACGGCACTTTTCCCCGGAAAACAAAACTCGCCCGCCAAATTTTGATGGCGGATTGCAGGTGCCACTTGGTGCTATCAAACCAGCCCAACTTGGCACTGGTGCCACCATGGGTCTGGTCACCATCCTGCCTATCGTAGCTTTTCAGGACCTAGCCGGTCACTCCCAGCCATAGGCCCCCAGACACAAACCTCGGCCCGTTTCCCTGGCAAACAAAAGTAAGCTGCCCCGCTTCTGGATGGCAGATTGCAGAAACCACTTGGTACTATCAAACCAGCCTACCTTGGCACTGGTGCCACCTCTGGTCTGGGAACCATCCTGCGTATCGTGGATTCTAATTAGCCAGCCGGCCACTCCCAGCCACAGGCCCCCAAACACAAACAACGGCGCTTTAACCCTGGAAAACAAAACTCGCCTGCCAACTTTTTTATGGCAGGTTGCAGGAGCCACTCGGTACTATCAAATCAGCCCAACTTGGCACTGGTGCCACCATGGGTCTGGTCACCATCCTGCCTATCGTAGATTTTCAGGAGCCAGCCGGTCACTCCCAGCCATAGGCCTCGAGACACAAACCTCGGCCCGTTTCCTTGGAAAACAAAAGTAAGCTACCCCGCTTCTGGATGGCAGATTGCAGGAGCCACTTTGCACCATCAAACCAGCCCGACTTGGCACTGGTGCCACCTCTTGTCTGGGAACCATCCTGCGTATCGTGGACTCTAAGGTGCCAGCCGGCCACTACCAGCCACATGCCGCCAAACACAAACAACGGCACTTTTCCCTGGAAAACAAAACTTGCCTGCCAACTTTTTGATGGCAGATTGCAGGAGCCACTTGGTACTATCAAACCAGCCCAACTTGGCACTGGTGCCACCATGGGTCTGGTAACCATCTTGCCCATCGTTCCTTTTCAGGAGCCAGACGGTCACTCCCAGCCATAGACCCCCAGACACAAACCTCGGCCTGATTCCCTGGCAAACAAAAGTAAGCTGCCCCGCTTCTGGATGGCAGATTGCAGGAACCACTTGGTACTATCAAACCAGCCTGACTTGGCACTGGTGCCACCTTGGCTCTGGGAACCATGCTGCGTAACATAGATTCTAAGGCGCCAGCAGGCAACTCCCAGCCACAGGCCCCCAAACAAAATCAACGGCGCTTTTCCCGGGAATACAAAACTCGCCTGCCAATATTTGATGGCAGATTGCAGGAGCCACTTGGTACTATCAAACCAGCCCAACTTGGCACTGGTGCCACCATGGGTCAGGTCACCATCCTGCCTATCGTAGCTTTTCAGGACCTAGCCGGTCACTCCAAGCCATAGGCCCCCAGACACAAACCTCGGGCTTTTCCCTGGCAAACAAAAGTAAGCTGCCCCGTTCTGGATGGCAGATTGCAGGAGCCACTTTGCACCATCAAACTAGCCTGACTTGGCACTGGTGCCACCTCTGGTCTGAAAACCATCCTGCGTATCGTGGATTCTAAGGAGGCAGCCGGCCACTCCCAGCCACAGGTCCCCAAACACAAACAACGGCGCTTTTCCCTGGAAAACAAAACTCGCCTGCCAACTTTTTGATGGCAGATTGCAGGAGCCACTTGGTACTATCAAATCAGCCCAACTTGGCACTGGTGCCACCATGGGTCTGGTAACCATCCTGCCTATCGTAGCTTTTCAGGAGCCAGCCGGTCACTCCCAGCCATAGACCCCAAGACACAAACCTCGGCCCTTTTCCCTGGCAAACAAAAGTAAGTTGCCCCGCTTCTGGATGGCAGATTGCAGGAGCCACTTGGTACTATCAAACCAGCCCGACTTGGCACTGGTGCCACCTTGGCTCTGGGAACCATGCTGCGTAACGATGATACCAAGACGCAAGGGGGCCACTCCCAGCCACAGGTCCCCAAACACAAACAACGGCGCTTTTCCCCGGAAAACAAAACTCGCCCGCCAACATTTTGATGGCAGATTGCAGGTGCCACTTGGTGCTATCAAACAAGTCCAACTTGGCACTGGTGCCACCATGGGTCTGGTCACCATCCTGCCTATCGTAGCTTTTCACGACCTAGCCGGTCACTCCCAGCCATAGGCCCCCAGAGACAAAGCTCGGCCCGTTTCCCTGGCAAACAAAAGTAAGCTGCCCCGCTTCTGGATGGCAGATTGCAGGAACCACTTGGTACTATCAAACCAGCCCGACTTGGCACTGGTGCCCCCTTGGCTCTGGGAACCATGCTGCGTAACGTAGATTCTAAGGCGCCAGCAGGCCACTCCCAGCCACAGGCCCCCAAACACAAACAACGGCACTTTTCCCGGGAATACAAAACTCGCCTGCCAATATTTGATGGCAGATTGCAGGAGCCACTTGGTACTATCAAACCAGCCCAACTTGGCACTGCTGCCACCATGGGTCAGGTCACCATCCTGCCTATCGTAGCTTTTCAGGACCTAGCCGGTCACTCCCAGCCATAGGCCCCCAGACACAAACCTCGGCCCGTTTCCCTGGCAAACAAAAGTAAGCTGCCCCGCTTCTGGATGGCAGATTGCAGGAGTCAATTTGCACCATCAAACTAGCCTGACTTGGCACTGGTGCCACCTCTGGTCTGAAAACCATCCTGCGTATCGTGGATTCTAAGGAGCCAGCCGGCCACTCCCAGCCACAGGCCCCCAAACACAAACAACGGCGCTTTTCCCTGGAAAACAAAACTCGCCTGCCAACTTTTTTATGGCAGATTGCAGGAGCCACTTGGTACTATCAAACCAGCCCAACTTGGCACGGCTGCCACCATGGGTCTGGTCAACATCCTGCCTATCGTAGCTTTTCAGGAGCCAGCCGGTCACTCCCAGCCATAGGCCCCTAGACAAAAACCTCGGCTCGTTACCCTGGCAAACAAAAGTAAGCTGCCCCGCTTCTGGATGGCAGATTGTAGGAACCACTTAGCAGTATCAAACCAGCCCGACTTGGCACTGGTGCCACCTTGGGTCTGGGAACCATGCTGCGTATCGTGGATTCTAAGGAGCCAGCCAGACACTCCCAGCCACAGGCCCCCAAACACAAACAACGGCGCTTTTCCCTGGAAAACAAAACTCGCCTGCCAACTTTTTGATGGCAGATTGCAGGAGCCACTCGGTACTATCAAATCAGCCCAACTTGGCACTGGTGCCACCATGGGTCTGGTCACCATCCTGCCTATCATAGCTTTTCAGGAGCCAGCCGTCACTCCCAGCCATAGGCCCCCAGACAAAAACCTCGGCCCGTTTCCCTGGCAAACAAAAGTAAGCTGCCCCGCTTCTGGATGGCAGATTGCAGGAGCCACTTTGCACCATCAAACTAGCCCGACTTGGCACTGGTGCCACCTCTGGTCTGGGAACCATCCTGCGTATCGTGGATTCTAAGGAGCCAGCCGGCCACTCCCAGCCACAGGCCCCCAAACACAAACAATGGCGCTTTTCCCTGGAAAACAAAACTCGCCTGCCAACTTTTTGATGGCAGATTGCAGGAGCCACTTGGTAGTATCAAACCAGCCCGACTTGGCACTGGTGCCACCTCTGGTCTGAAAACCATCCTGCGAATCGTGGATTCTAAGGAGCCAGCCGGCCACTCCCAGCCACAGGCCCCCAAACACAAACAACGGCGCTTTTCCCTGGAAAACAAAACTCGCCTGCCAAATTTTTTATGGAAGATTGCAGGAGCCACTTGGTACTATCAAACCAGCCCAACTTGGCACTGCTGCCACCATGGGTCTGGTAACCATCTTGCCCATCGTTCCTTTTCAGGAGCCAGCCGGTCACTCCCAGCCATAGACCCCCAGACACAAACCTCGGCCTGATTCCCTGGCAAACAAAAGTA
Organism: Melospiza georgiana; assembly: GCF_028018845.1. Classification (NCBI taxonomy): domain Eukaryota; kingdom Metazoa; phylum Chordata; class Aves; order Passeriformes; family Passerellidae; genus Melospiza; species Melospiza georgiana. Next base: position 32,419,584 of record NC_080435.1, read on the forward strand.
AGCTGCCCCGCTTCTGGATGGCAGATTGCAGGAACCACTTCGTACTATCAAACCAGCCTGACTTGGCACTGGTGCCACCTTGGCTCTGGGAACCATGCTGCGTAACATAGATTCTAAGGCGCCAGCAGGCAACTCCCAGCCACAGGCCCCCAAACAAAATCAACGGCACTTTTCCCGGGAATACAAAACTCGCCTGCCAATATTTGATGGCAGATTGCAGGAGCCACTTGGTACTATCAAACCAGCCCAACTTGGCACTGGTGCCACCATGGGTCAGGTCACCATCCTGCCTATCGTAGCTTTTCAGGACCTAGCCGGTCACTCCCAGCCATAGGCCCCCAGACACAAACCTCGGCCCTTTTCCCTGGCAAACAAAAGTAAGCTGCCCCGTTCTGGATGGCAGATTGCAGGAGCCACTTTGCACCATCAAACTAGCCTGACTTGGCACTGGTGCCACCTCTGGTCTGAAAACCATCCTGCGTATTGTGGATTCTAAGGAGGCAGCCGGCCACTCCCAGCCACAGGCCCCCAAACACAAACAACGGCGCTTTTCCCTGGAAAACAAAACTCGCCTGCCAACTTTTTGATGGCAGATTGCAGGAGCCACTTGGTACTATCAAACCAGCCCAACTTGGCACTGCTGCCACCATGGGTCTGGTCAACATCCTGCCTATCGTAGCTTTTCAGGAGCCAGCCGGTCACTCCCAGCCATAGGCCCCTAGACAAAAACCTCGGCCTGATTCCCTGGCAAACAAAAGTAAGCTGCCCCGCTTCTGGATGGCAGATTGTAGGAACCACTTAGCAGTATCAAACCAGCCCGACTTGGCACTGGTGCCACCTTGGGTCTGGGAAACATCCTGCGTATCGTGGATTCTAAGGAGCCAGCCAGCCACTCCCAGCCACAGGCCCCCAAACACAAACAACGGCGCTTTTCCCTGGAAAACAAAACTCGCCTGCCAACTTTTTGATGGCAGATTGCAGGAGCCACTCGGTACTATGAAATCAGCCCAACTTGGCACTGGTGCCACCATGGGTCTGGTCACCATCCTGCCTATCGTAGCTTTTCAGGAGCCAGCCGGTCACTCCCAGCCATAGGCCCCCAGACAAAAACCTCGGCCTGATTCCCTGGCAAACAAAAGTAAGCTACCCCGCTTCTGGATGGCAGATTGCAGGAGCCACTTTGCACCATCAAACTAGCCTGACTTGGCACTGGTGCCACCTCTGGTCTGAAAACCATCCTACGTGTCGTGGATTCTAAGGAGCCAGCCGGCCACTACCAGCCACAGGCCCCCAAACACAAACAACGGCGCTTTTCCCTGGAAAACAAAACTCGCCTGCCAACCTTTTGATGGCAGATTGCAGGAGCCACTTGGTACTATCAAATCAGCCCAACTTGGCACTGCTGCCACCATGGGTCTGGTCAACATCCTGCCTATTGTAGCTTTTCAGGAGCCAGCCGGTCACTCCCAGCCATAGGCCCCAAGACAAAAACCTCGGCTCGTTACCCTGGCAAACAAAAGTAAGCTGCCCCGCTTCTGGATGGCAGATTGCAGGAACCACTTAGCAGTATCAAACCAGCCCGACTTGGCACTGGTGCCACCTCTGCTCTGGGAACCATGCTGCGTATCGTGGATTCTAAGGAGCCAGCCAGCCACTCCCAGCCACAGGCCCCCAAACACAAACAACGGCGCTTTTCCCTGGAAAACAAAACTCGCCTGCCAACTTTTCGATGGCAGATTGCAGGAGCCACTCGGTACTATCAAATCAGCCCAACTTGGCACTGGTGCCACCATGGGTCTGGTCACCATCCTGCCTATCATAGCTTTTCAGGAGCCAGCCGGTCACTCCCAGCCATAGGCCCCCAGACAAAAACCTCGGCCCGTTTCCCTGGCAAACAAAAGTAAGCTACCCCACTTCTGGATGGCAGATTGCTGGAGCCACTTTGCACCATCAAACTAGCCCGACTTGGCACTGGTGCCACCTCTGGTCTGGGAACCATCCTGCGTATCGTGGATTCTAATTAGCCAGCCGGCCACTCCCAGCCACAGGCCCCCAAACAAAAACCACTGCGCTTTTCCCTGGAAAACAAAACTCGCCTGCCAACTTTTTGATGGCAGATTGCAGGAGCCACTTGGTACTATCAAATCAGCCCAACTTGGCACTGGTGCCACCATGGGTCTGGTCCCCATCCTGCTATCGTATTTTTTCAGGAGCCAGCCGGTCACTCCCAGCCATAGGCCCCCAGACACAAACCTCGGCCCGTTTCCCTGGCAAACAAAAGTAAGCCACCCCGCTTCTGGATGGCAGATTGCAGGAGCCACTTTGCACCATCAAACTAGCCCGACTTGGCACTGGTGCCACCTCTGGTCTGGGAACCATCCTGCGTATCGTGGATTCTAAGGAGCCAGCCAGCCACTCCCAGCCACAGGCCCCCAAACACAAACAACGGCACTTTTCCCTGGAAAACAAAACTCGCCTGCCAACATTTTGATGGCAGATTGCAGGAGCCACTCGGTACTATCAAATCAGCCCAACTTGGCACTGGTGCCACCATGGGTCTGGTCACCATCCTGCCTATCATAGCTTTTCAGGAGCCAGCCGGTCACTCCCAGCCATAGGCCTCGAGACACAAACCTCGGCCCGTTTCCTTGGCAAACAAAACTAAGCTACCCCGCTTCTGGATGGCAGATTGCAGGAGCCACTTTGCACCATCAAACCAGCTCGACTTGGCACTGGTGCCACCTCTTGTCTGGGAACCATCCTGCGTATCGTGGACTCTAAGGAGCCAGCCGGCCACTACCAGCCACAGGCCCCCAAACACAAACAACGGCGCTTTTCCCTGGAAAACAAAACTCGCCTGCCAACTTTTTGATGGCAGATTGCAGGAGCCACTTGGTACTATCAAATCAGCCCAACTTGGCACTGCTGCCACCATGGGTCTGGTCAACATCCTGCCTATTGTAGCTTTTCAGGAGCCAGCCGGTCACTCCCAGCCATAGGCCCCAAGACAAAAACCTCGGCTCGTTACCCTGGCAAACAAAAGTAAGCTACCCCGCTTCTGGATGGCAGATTGCAGGAACCACTTAGCAGTATCAAACCAGCCCGACTTGGCACTGGTGCCACCTCTGCTCTGGGAACCATGCTGCGTATCGTGGATTCTAAGGAGCCAGCCAGCCACTCCCAGCCACAGGCCCCCAAACACAAACAACGGCGCTTTTCCCTGGAAAACAAAACTCGCCTGCCAACTTTTCGATGGCAGATTGCAGGAGCCACTCGGTACTATCAAATCAGCCCAACTTGGCACTGGTGCCACCATGGGTCTGGTCACCATCCTGCCTATCATAGCTTTTCAGGAGCCAGCCGGTCACTCCCAGCCATAGGCCCCCAGACAAAAACCTCGGCCCGTTTCCCTGGCAAACAAAAGTAAGCTACCCCACTTCTGGATGGCAGATTGCTGGAGCCACTTTGCACCATCAAACTAGCCCGACTTGGCACTGGTGCCACCTCTGGTCTGGGAACCATCCTGCGTATCGTGGATTCTAATTAGCCAGCCGGCCACTCCCAGCCACAGGCCCCCAAACAAAAACCACTGCGCTTTTCCCTGGAAAACAAAACTCGCCTGCCAACTTTTTGATGGCAGATTGCAGGAGCCACTTGGTACTATCAAATCAGCCCAACTTGGCACTGGTGCCACCATGGGTCTGGTCCCCATCCTGCTATCGTATTTTTTCAGGAGCCAGCCGGTCACTCCCAGCCATAGGCCCCCAGACACAAACCTCGGCCCGTTTCCCTGGCAAACAAAAGTAAGCCACCCCGCTTCTGGATGGCAGATTGCAGGAGCCACTTTGCACCATCAAACTAGCCCGACTTGGCACTGGTGCCACCTCTGGTCTGGGAACCATCCTGCGTATCGTGGATTCTAAGGAGCCAGCCAGCCACTCCCAGCCACAGGCCCCCAAACACAAACAACGGCACTTTTCCCTGGAAAACAAAACTCGCCTGCCAACATTTTGATGGCAGATTGCAGGAGCCACTCGGTACTATCAAATCAGCCCAACTTGGCACTGGTGCCACCATGGGTCTGGTCACCATCCTGCCTATCATAGCTTTTCAGGAGCCAGCCGGTCACTCCCAGCCATAGGCCTCGAGACACAAACCTCGGCCCGTTTCCTTGGCAAACAAAACTAAGCTACCCCGCTTCTGGATGGCAGATTGCAGGAGCCACTTTGCACCATCAAACCAGCTCGACTTGGCACTGGTGCCACCTCTTGTCTGGGAACCATCCTGCGTATCGTGGACTCTAAGGAGCCAGTCGGCCGCTACCAGCCACATGCCGCCAAACACAAACAACGGCACTTTTCCCTGGAAAACAAAACTCGCCTGCCAACTTTTTGATGGCAGATTGCAGGAGCCACTTGGTACTATCAAATCAGCCCAACTTGGCACTGGTGCCACCATGGGTCTGGTAACCATCTTGCCCATCGTTCCTTTTCAGGAGCCAGCCGGTCACTCCCAGCCATAGACCCCCAGACACAAACCTCGGCCTGATTCCCTGGCAAACAAAAGTAAGCTGCCCCGCTTCTGGATGGCAGATTGCAGGAACCACTTGGTACTATCAAACCAGCCCGACTTGGCACTGGTGCCACCTTGGCTCTGGGAACCATGCTGCGTAACGTAGATTCTAAGGCGCCACCCGGCAACTCCCAGCCACAGGCCCCCAAACAAAATCAACGGCGCTTTCCCCGGGAATACAAAACTCGCCTGCCAATATTTGATGGCAGATTGCAGGAGCCACTTGGTACTATCAAATCAGCCCAACTTGGCACTGGTGCCACCATGGGTCTGGTCACCATCCTGCCTATCGTAGCTTTTCAGGAGCCAGCCGGTCACTCCCAGCCATAGGCCCCCAGACACAAACCTCGGCCCGTTTCCCTGGCAAACAAAAGTAAGCTGCCCCGCTTCTGGATGGCAGATTGCAGGAACCACTTAGCAGTATCAAACCAGCCCGACTTGGCACTGGTGCCACCTTGGGTCTGGGAACCATGCTGCGTATCGTGGATTCTAAGGAGCCAGCCAGACACTCCCAGCCACAGGCCCCCAAACACAAACAACGGCGCTTTTCCCTGGAAAACAAAACTCGCCTGCCAACTTTTTGATGGCAGATTGCAGGAGCCACTTGGTACTATCAAATCAGCCCAACTTGGCACTGGTGCCACCATGGGTCTGGTAACCATCCTGCCTATCGTAGCTTTTCAGGAGCCAGCCGGTCACTCCCAGCCATAGACCCCCAGACACAAACCTCGGCCCGTTTCCCTGGCAAACAAAAGTAAGTTGCCCCGCTTCTGGATGGCAGATTGCAGGAGCCACTTAGCAGTATCAAACCAGCCCGACTTGGCACTGGTGCCGCCTCTGGTCTGGGAACCATGCTGCGTATCGTGGATTCTAAGGAGCCAGCCAGCCACTCCCAGCCACAGGCCCCCAAACACAAACAACGGCGCTTTTCCCTGGAAAACAAAACTCGCCTGCCAACTTTTCGATGGCAGATTGCAGGAGCCACTCGGTACTATCAAATCAGCCCAACTTGGCACTGGTGCCACCATGGGTCTGGTCACCATCCTGCCTATCATAGCTTTTCAGGAGCCAGCCGGTCACTCCCAGCCATAGGCCCCCAGACAAAAACCTCGGCCCGTTTCCCTGGCAAACAAAAGTAAGCTACCCCACTTCTGGATGGCAGATTGCTGGAGCCACTTTGCACCATCAAACTAGCCCGACTTGGCACTGGTGCCACCTCTGGTCTGGGAACCATCCTGCGTATCGTGGATTCTAATTAGCCAGCCGGCCACTCCCAGCCACAGGCCCCCAAACAAAAACCACTGCGCTTTTCCCTGGAAAACAAAACTCGCCTGCCAACTTTTTGATGGCAGATTGCAGGAGCCACTTGGTACTATCAAATCAGCCCAACTTGGCACTGGTGCCACCATGGGTCTGGTCCCCATCCTGCTATCGTAGCTTTTCAGGAGCCAGCCGGTCACTCCCAGCCATAGGCCCCCAGACACAAACCTCGGCCCGTTTCCCTGGCAAACAAAAGTAAGCCACCCCGCTTCTGGATGGCAGATTGCAGGAGCCACTTTGCACCATCAAACTAGCCCGACTTGGCACTGGTGCCACCTCTGGTCTGGGAACCATCCTGCGTATCGTGGATTCTAAGGAGCCAGCCGGCCACTCCCAGCCACAGGCCCCCAAACACAAACAACGGCGCTTTTCCCTGGAAAACAAAACTCGCCTGCCAACTTTTCGATGGCAGATTGCAGGAGCCACTTGGTACTATCAAATCAGCCCAACTTGGCACTGGTGCCACCATGGGTCTGGTAACCATCCTGCCTATCGTAGCTTTTCAGGAGCCAGCCGGTCACTCCCAGCCATAGACCCCAAGACACAAACCTCGGCCCATTTCCCTGGCAAACAAAAGTAAGTTGCCCCGCTTCTGGATGGCAGATTGCAGGAGCCACTTGGTACTATCAAACCAGCCCGACTTGGCACTGGTGCCACCTTGGCTCTGGGAACCATGCTGCGTAACGATGATTCCAAGACGCAAGGGGGCCACTCCCAGCCACAGGTCCCCAAACACAAACAACGGCGCTTTTCCCCGGAAAACAAAACTCGCCCGCCAACTTTTTGATGGCAGATTGCAGGTGCCACTTGGTGCTATCAAACAAGTCCAACTTGGCACTGGTGCCACCATGGGTCTGGTCACCATCCTGCCTATCGTAGCTTTTCACGACCTAGCCGGTCACTCCCAGCCATAGGCCCCCAGAGACAAAGCTCGGCCCGTTTCCCTGGCAAACAAAAGTAAGCTGCCCCGCTTCTGGATGGCAGATTGCAGGAACCACTTGGTACTATCAAACCAGCCCGACTTGGCACTGGTGCCACCTTGGCTCTGGGAACCATGCTGCGTAACGTAGATTCTAAGGCGCCAGCAGGCCACTCCCAGCCACAGGCCCCCAAACACAAACAACGGCACTTTTCCCGGGAATACAAAACTCGCCTGCCAATATTTGATGGCAGATTGCAGGAGCCACTTGGTACTATCAAACCAGCCCAATTTGGCACTGCTGCACCATGGGTCAGGTCACCATCCTGCCTATCGTAGCTTTTCAGGACCTAGCCGGTCACTCCCAGCCATAGGCCCCCAGACAAAAACCTCGGCCCGTTTCCCTGGCAAACAAAAGTAAGCTACCCCACTTCTGGATGGCAGATTGCTGGAGCCACTTTGCACCATCAAACCAGCCCGACTTGGCACTGGTGCCACCTCTGGTCTGGGAACCATCCTGCGTATCGTGGATTCTAATTAGCCAGCCGGCCACTCCCAGCCACAGGCCCCCAAACAAAAACCACTGCGCTTTTCCCTGGAAAACAAAACTCGCCTGCCAACTTTTTGATGGCAGATTGCAGGAGCCACTTGGTACTATCAAATCAGCCCAACTTGGCACTGGTGCCACCATGGGTCTGGTCCCCATCCTGCTATCGTATTTTTTCAGGAGCCAGCCGGTCACTCCCAGCCATAGGCCCCCAGACACAAACCTCGGCCCGTTTCCCTGGCAAAGAAAAGTAAGCCACCCCGCTTCTGGATGGCAGATTGCAGGAGCCACTTTGCACCATCAAACTAGCCCGACTTGGCACTGGTGCCACCTCTGGTCTGGGAACCATCCTGCGTATCGTGGATTCTAAGGAGCCAGCCAGCCACTCCCAGCCACAGGCCCCCAAACACAAACAACGGCACTTTTCCCTGGAAAACAAAACTCGCCTGCCAACATTTTGATGGCAGATTGCAGGAGCCACTCGGTACTATCAAATCAGCCCAACTTGGCACTGGTGCCACCATGGGTCTGGTCACCATCCTGCCTATCATAGCTTTTCAGGAGCCAGCCGGTCACTCCCAGCCATAGGCCTCGAGACACAAACCTCGGCCCGTTTCCTTGGCAAACAAAACTAAGCTACCCCGCTTCTGGATGGCAGATTGCAGGAGCCACTTTGCACCATCAAACCAGCTCGACTTGGCACTGGTGCCACCTCTTGTCTGGGAACCATCCTGCGTATCGTGGACTCTAAGGAGCCAGCCGGCCACTACCAGCCACAGGCCCCCAAACACAAACAACGGCGCTTTTCCCTGGAAAACAAAACTCGCCTGCCAACTTTTTGATGGCAGATTGCAGGAGCCACTTGGTACTATCAAATCAGCCCAACTTGGCACTGCTGCCACCATGGGTCTGGTCAACATCCTGCCTATTGTAGCTTTTCAGGAGCCAGCCGGTCACTCCCAGCCATAGGCCCCAAGACAAAAACCTCGGCTCGTTACCCTGGCAAACAAAAGTAAGCTACCCCGCTTCTGGATGGCAGATTGCAGGAACCACTTAGCAGTATCAAACCAGCCCGACTTGGCACTGGTGCCACCTCTGCTCTGGGAACCATGCTGCGTATCGTGGATTCTAAGGAGCCAGCCAGCCACTCCCAGCCACAGGCCCCCAAACACAAACAACGGCGCTTTTCCCTGGAAAACAAAACTCGCCTGCCAACTTTTCGATGGCAGATTGCAGGAGCCACTCGGTACTATCAAATCAGCCCAACTTGGCACTGGTGCCACCATGGGTCTGGTCACCATCCTGCCTATCATAGCTTTTCAGGAGCCAGCCGGTCACTCCCAGCCATAGGCCCCCAGACAAAAACCTCGGCCCGTTTCCCTGGCAAACAAAAGTAAGCTACCCCACTTCTGGATGGCAGATTGCTGGAGCCACTTTGCACCATCAAACTAGCCCGACTTGGCACTGGTGCCACCTCTGGTCTGGGAACCATCCTGCGTATCGTGGATTCTAATTAGCCAGCCGGCCACTCCCAGCCACAGGCCCCCAAACAAAAACCACTGCGCTTTTCCCTGGAAAACAAAACTCGCCTGCCAACTTTTTGATGGCAGATTGCAGGAGCCACTTGGTACTATCAAATCAGCCCAACTTGGCACTGGTGCCACCATGGGTCTGGTCCCCATCCTGCTATCGTATTTTTTCAGGAGCCAGCCGGTCACTCCCAGCCATAGGCCCCCAGACACAAACCTCGGCCCGTTTCCCTGGCAAACAAAAGTAAGCCACCCCGCTTCTGGATGGCAGATTGCAGGAGCCACTTTGCACCATCAAACTAGCCCGACTTGGCACTGGTGCCACCTCTGGTCTGGGAACCATCCTGCGTATCGTGGATTCTAAGGAGCCAGCCAGCCACTCCCAGCCACAGGCCCCCAAACACAAACAACGGCACTTTTCCCTGGAAAACAAAACTCGCCTGCCAACATTTTGATGGCAGATTGCAGGAGCCACTCGGTACTATCAAATCAGCCCAACTTGGCACTGGTGCCACCATGGGTCTGGTCACCATCCTGCCTATCATAGCTTTTCAGGAGCCAGCCGGTCACTCCCAGCCATAGGCCTCGAGACACAAACCTCGGCCCGTTTCCTTGGCAAACAAAACTAAGCTACCCCGCTTCTGGATGGCAGATTGCAGGAGCCACTTTGCACCATCAAACCAGCTCGACTTGGCACTGGTGCCACCTCTTGTCTGGGAACCATCCTGCGTATCGTGGACTCTAAGGAGCCAGTCGGCCGCTACCAGCCACATGCCGCCAAACACAAACAACGGCACTTTTCCCTGGAAAACAAAACTCGCCTGCCAACTTTTTGATGGCAGATTGCAGGAGCCACTTGGTACTATCAAATCAGCCCAACTTGGCACTGGTGCCACCATGGGTCTGGTAACCATCTTGCCCATCGTTCCTTTTCAGGAGCCAGCCGGTCACTCCCAGCCATAGACCCCCAGACACAAACCTCGGCCTGATTCCCTGGCAAACAAAAGTAAGCTGCCCCGCTTCTGGATGGCAGATTGCAGGAACCACTTGGTACTATCAAACCAGCCCGACTTGGCACTGGTGCCACCTTGGCTCTGGGAACCATGCTGCGTAACGTAGATTCTAAGGCGCCACCCGGCAACTCCCAGCCACAGGCCCCCAAACAAAATCAACGGCGCTTTCCCCGGGAATACAAAACTCGCCTGCCAATATTTGATGGCAGATTGCAGGAGCCACTTGGTACTATCAAATCAGCCCAACTTGGCACTGGTGCCACCATGGGTCTGGTCACCATCCTGCCTATCGTAGCTTTTCAGGAGCCAGCCGGTCACTCCCAGCCATAGGCCCCCAGACACAAACCTCGGCCCGTTTCCCTGGCAAACAAAAGTAAGCTGCCCCGCTTCTGGATGGCAGATTGCAGGAACCACTTAGCAGTATCAAACCAGCCCGACTTGGCACTGGTGCCACCTTGGGTCTGGGAACCATGCTGCGTATCGTGGATTCTAAGGAGCCAGCCAGACACTCCCAGCCACAGGCCCCCAAACACAAACAACGGCGCTTTTCCCTGGAAAACAAAACTCGCCTGCCAACTTTTTTATGGCAGATTGCAGGAGCCACTTGGTACTATCAAACCAGCCCAACTTGGCACTGCTGCCACCATGGGTCTGGTCAACATCCTGCCTATCGTAGCTTTTCAGGAGCCAGCCGGTCACTCCCAGCCATAGGCCCCTAGACAAAAACCTCGGCCTGATTCCCTGGCAAACAAAAGTAAGCTGCCCAGCTTCTGGATGGCAGATTGCAGGAACCACTTAGCAGTATCAAACCAGCCCGACTTGGCACTGGTGCCACCTTGGGTCTGGGAACCATGCTGCGTATCGTGGATTCTAAGGAGCCAGCCAGACACTCCCAGCCACAGGCCCCCAAACACAAACAACGGCGCTTTTCCCTGGAAAACAAAACTCGCCTGCCAACTTTTTGAAGGCAGATTGCAGGAGCCACTCGGTACTATCAAATCAGCCCAACTTGGCACTGGTGCCACCATGGGTCTGGTCACCATCCTGCCTATCATAGCTTTTCAGGAGCCAGCCGTCACTCCCAGCCATAGGCCCCCAGACAAAAACCTCGGCCCGTTTCCCTGGCAAACAAAAGTAAGCTGCCCCGCTTCTGGATGGCAGATTGCAGGAGCCACTTTGCACCATCAAACTAGCCCGACTTGGCACTGGTGCCACCTCTGGTCTGGGAACCATCCTGCGTATCGTGGATTCTAAGGAGCCAGCCGGCCACTCCCAGCCACAGGCCCCCAAACACAAACAATGGCGCTTTTCCCTGGAAAACAAAACTCGCCTGCCAACTTTTTGATGGCAGATTGCAGGAGCCACTTGGTACTATCAAACCAGCCCAACTTGGCACTGGTGCCACCATGGGTCTGGTAACCATCCTGCCTTTCCTAGCTTTTCAGGAGCCAGCCGGTCACTCCCAGCCATAGACCCCCAGACACAAACCTCGGCCCGTTTCCCTGGCAAACAAAAGTAAGCTGCCCCGCTTCTGGATGGCAGATTGCAGGAGCCACTTGATACTATCAAACTAGCCCGACTTGGCACTGGTGCCACCTTGGGTCTGGGAACCATGCTGCGTAACGATGATTCCAAGACGCAAGGGGGCCACTTTCAGCCACAGGTCCCCAAACACAAACAACGGCACTTTTCCCCGGAAAACAAAACTCGCCCGCCAACTTTTTGATGGCAGATTGCAGGAGCCACTCGGTACTATCAAATCAGCCCAACTTGGCACTGGTGCCACCATGGGTCTGGTCACCATCCTGCCTATCGTAGATTTTCAGGAGCCAGCCGGTCACTCCCAGCCATAGGCCTCGAGACACAAACCTCGGCCCGTTTCCTTGGCAAACAAAACTAAGCTACCCCACTTCTGGATGGCAGATTGCAGGAGCCACTTTGCACCATCAAACCAGCCCGACTTGGCACTGGTGCCACCTCTGGTCTGAAAACCATCCTGCGAATCGTGGACTCTAAGGAGCCAGCCGGCCACTACCAGCCACATGCCGCCAAACACAAACAACGGCACTTTTCCCTGGAAAACAAAACTCGCCTGCCAACTTTTTGATGGCAGATTGAAGGAGCCACTTGGTACTATCAAAGCAGCCCAACTTGGCACTGGTGCCACCATGGGTCTGGTAACCATCTTGCCCATCGTTCCTTTTCAGGAGCCAGCCGGTCACTCCCAGCCATAGACCCCCAGACACAAACCTCGGCCTGATTCCCTGGCAAACAAAAGTAAGCTGCCCCGCTTCTGGATGGCAGATTGGAGGAACCACTTGGTAGTATCAAACCAGCCCGACTTGGCACTGGTGCCACCTTTGCTCTGGGAACCATGCTGCGTAACGTAGATTCTAAGGCGCCAGCCGGCAACTCCCAGCCACAGGCCCCCAAACAAAATCCACGGCGCTTTTCCCGGGAATACAAAACTCGCCTGCCAATATTAGATAGCAGATTGCAGGAGCCACTTTGTACTATCAAACCAGCCCAACTTGGCACTGGTGCCACCATGGGTCAGGTCACCATCCTGCCTATCGTAGCTTTTCAGGACGTAGCCGGTCACTCCCAGCCATAGGCCCCCAGACACAAACCTCGGCCCGTTTCCCTGGCAAACAAAAGTAAGCTGCCCCGCTTCTGGATGGCAGATTGCAGGAAACACTTGGTACTATCAAACCAGCCCGACTTGGCACTGGTGCCACCTTGGGTCTGAAAAACATCCTGCGTATCGTGGATTCTAAGGAGCCAGCCGGCCACTCCCAGCCACAGGCCCCCAAACACAAACAACGGCGCTTTTCCCTGGAAAACAAAACTCGCCTGCCAACTTTTTGATGGCAGATTGCAGGAGCCACTTGGTACTATCAAATCAGCCCAACTTGGCACTGGTGCCACCATGGGTCTGGTAACCATCCTGCCTATCGTAGCTTTTCAGGAGCCAGCCGGTCACTCCCAGCCATAGACCCCAAGACACAAACCTCGGCCCTTTTCCCTGGCAAACAAAAGTAAGTTGCCCCGCTTCTGGATGGCAGATTGCAGGAGCCACTTGGTACTATCAAACCAGCCCGACTTGGCACTGGTGCCACCTTGGCTCTGGGAACCATGCTGCGTAACGATGATACCAAGACGCAAGGGGGCCACTCCCAGCCACAGGTCCCCAAACACAAACAACGGCGCTTTTCCCCGGAAAACAAAACTCGCCCGCCAACATTTTGATGGCAGATTGCAGGTGCCACTTGGTGCTATCAAACAAGTCCAACTTGGCACTGGTGCCACCATGGGTCTGGTCACCATCCTGCCTATCGTAGCTTTTCACGACCTAGCCGGTCACTCCCAGCCATAGGCCCCCAGAGACAAAGCTCGGCCCGTTTCCCTGGCAAACAAAAGTAAGCTGCCCCGCTTCTGGATGGCAGATTGCAGGAACCACTTGGTACTATCAAACCAGCCCGACTTGGCACTGGTGCCCCCTTGGCTCTGGGAACCATGCTGCGTAACGTAGATTCTAAGGCGCCAGCCGGCCACTCCCAGCCACAGGCCCCCAAACACAAACAACGGCACTTTTCCCGGGAATACAAAACTCGCCTGCCAATATTTGATGGCAGATTGCAGGAGCCACTTGGTACTATCAAACCAGCCCAACTTGGCACTGCTGCCACCATGGGTCAGGTCACCATCCTGCCTATCGTAGCTTTTCAGGACCTAGCCGGTCACTCCCAGCCATAGGCCCCCAGACACAAACCTCGGCCCGTTTCCCTGGCAAACAAAAGTAAGCTGCCCCGCTTCTGGATGGCAGATTGCAGGAGTCAATTTGCACCATCAAACTAGCCTGACTTGGCACTGGTGCCACCTCTGGTCTGAAAACCATCCTGCGTATCGTGGATTCTAAGGAGCCAGCCGGCCACTCCCAGCCACAGGCCCCCAAACACAAACAACGGCGCTTTTCCCTGGAAAACAAAACTCGCCTGCCAACTTTTTTATGGCAGATTGCAGGAGCCACTTGGTACTATCAAACCAGCCCAACTTGGCACGGCTGCCACCATGGGTCTGGTCAACATCCTGCCTATCGTAGCTTTTCAGGAGCCAGCCGGTCACTCCCAGCCATAGGCCCCTAGACAAAAACCTCGGCTCGTTACCCTGGCAAACAAAAGTAAGCTGCCCCGCTTCTGGATGGCAGATTGTAGGAACCACTTAGCAGTATCAAACCAGCCCGACTTGGCACTGGTGCCACCTTGGGTCTGGGAACCATGCTGCGTATCGTGGATTCTAAGGAGCCAGCCAGCCACTCCCAGCCACAGGCCCCCAAACACAAACAACGGCGCTTTTCCCTGGAAAACAAAACTCGCCTGCCAACTTTTTGATGGCAGATTGCAGGAGCCACTCGGTACTATCAAATCAGCCCAACTTGGCACTGGTGCCACCATGGGTCTGGTCACCATCCTGCCTATCATAGCTTTTCAGGAGCCAGCCGTCACTCCCAGCCATAGGCCCCCAGACAAAAACCTCGGCCCGTTTCCCTGGCAAACAAAAGTAAGCTGCCCCGCTTCTGGATGGCAGATTGCAGGAGCCACTTTGCACCATCAAACTAGCCCGACTTGGCACTGGTGCCACCTCTGGTCTGGGAACCATCCTGCGTATCGTGGATTCTAAGGAGCCAGCCGGCCACTCCCAGCCACAGGCCCCCAAACACAAACAATGGCGCTTTTCCCTGGAAAACAAAACTCGCCTGCCAACTTTTTGATGGCAGATTGCAGGAGCCACTTGGTAGTATCAAACCAGCCCGACTTGGCACTGGTGCCACCTCTGGTCTGAAAACCATCCTGCGAATCGTGGATTCTAAGGAGCCAGCCGGCCACTCCCAGCCACAGGCCCCCAAACACAAACAACGGCGCTTTTCCCTGGAAAACAAAACTCGCCTGCCAAATTTTTTATGGAAGATTGCAGGAGCCACTTGGTACTATCAAACCAGCCCAACTTGGCACTGCTGCCACCATGGGTCTGGTAACCATCTTGCCCATCGTTCCTTTTCAGGAGCCAGCCGGTCACTCCCAGCCATAGACCCCCAGACACAAACCTCGGCCTGATTCCCTGGCAAACAAAAGTAAGCTGCCCCGCTTCTGGATGGCAGATTGCAGGAACCACTTCGTACTATCAAACCAGCCTGACTTGGCACTGGTGCCACCTTGGCTCTGGGAACCATGCTGCGTAACATAGATTCTAAGGCGCCAGCAGGCAACTCCCAGCCACAGGCCCCCAAACAAAATCAACGGCACTTTTCCCGGGAATACAAAACTCGCCTGCCAATATTTGATGGCAGATTGCAGGAGCCACTTGGTACTATCAAACCAGCCCAACTTGGCACTGGTGCCACCATGGGTCAGGTCACCATCCTGCCTATCGTAGCTTTTCAGGACCTAGCCGGTCACTCCCAGCCATAGGCCCCCAGACACAAACCTCGGCCCTTTTCCCTGGCAAACAAAAGTAAGCTGCCCCGTTCTGGATGGCAGATTGCAGGAGCCACTTTGCACCATCAAACTAGCCTGACTTGGCACTGGTGCCACCTCTGGTCTGAAAACCATCCTGCGTATTGTGGAT
This sequence comes from Melospiza georgiana, assembly GCF_028018845.1. Lineage (NCBI taxonomy): Eukaryota > Metazoa > Chordata > Aves > Passeriformes > Passerellidae > Melospiza > Melospiza georgiana. The sequence continues at coordinate 32,435,109 of NC_080435.1, forward strand.
TCTAAGGAGGCAGCCGGCCACTCCCAGCCACAGGCCCCCAAACACAAACAACGGCGCTTTTCCCTGGAAAACAAAACTCGCCTGCCAACTTTTTGATGGCAGATTGCAGGAGCCACTTGGTACTATCAAACCAGCCCAACTTGGCACTGCTGCCACCATGGGTCTGGTCAACATCCTGCCTATCGTAGCTTTTCAGGAGCCAGCCGGTCACTCCCAGCCATAGGCCCCTAGACAAAAACCTCGGCCTGATTCCCTGGCAAACAAAAGTAAGCTGCCCCGCTTCTGGATGGCAGATTGTAGGAACCACTTAGCAGTATCAAACCAGCCCGACTTGGCACTGGTGCCACCTTGGGTCTGGGAAACATCCTGCGTATCGTGGATTCTAAGGAGCCAGCCAGCCACTCCCAGCCACAGGCCCCCAAACACAAACAACGGCGCTTTTCCCTGGAAAACAAAACTCGCCTGCCAACTTTTTGATGGCAGATTGCAGGAGCCACTCGGTACTATGAAATCAGCCCAACTTGGCACTGGTGCCACCATGGGTCTGGTCACCATCCTGCCTATCGTAGCTTTTCAGGAGCCAGCCGGTCACTCCCAGCCATAGGCCCCCAGACAAAAACCTCGGCCTGATTCCCTGGCAAACAAAAGTAAGCTACCCCGCTTCTGGATGGCAGATTGCAGGAGCCACTTTGCACCATCAAACTAGCCTGACTTGGCACTGGTGCCACCTCTGGTCTGAAAACCATCCTACGTGTCGTGGATTCTAAGGAGCCAGCCGGCCACTACCAGCCACAGGCCCCCAAACACAAACAACGGCGCTTTTCCCTGGAAAACAAAACTCGCCTGCCAACATTTTGATGGCAGATTGCAGGAGCCACTTGGTACTATCAAATCAGCCCAACTTGGCACTGCTGCCACCATGGGTCTGGTCAACATCCTGCCTATTGTAGCTTTTCAGGAGCCAGCCGGTCACTCCCAGCCATAGGCCCCAAGACAAAAACCTCGGCTCGTTACCCTGGCAAACAAAAGTAAGCTGCCCCGCTTCTGGATGGCAGATTGCAGGAACCACTTAGCAGTATCAAGCCAGCCCGACTTGGCACTGGTGCCACCTCTGCTCTGGGAACCATGCTGCGTATCGTGGATTCTAAGGAGCCAGCCAGCCACTCCCAGCCACAGGCCCCCAAACACAAACAACGGCGCTTTTCCCTGGAAAACAAAACTCGCCTGCCAACTTTTCGATGGCAGATTGCAGGAGCCACTCGGTACTATCAAATCAGCCCAACTTGGCACTGGTGCCACCATGGGTCTGGTCACCATCCTGCCTATCATAGCTTTTCAGGAGCCAGCCGGTCACTCCCAGCCATAGGCCCCCAGACAAAAACCTCGGCCCGTTTCCCTGGCAAACAAAAGTAAGCTACCCCACTTCTGGATGGCAGATTGCTGGAGCCACTTTGCACCATCAAACTAGCCCGACTTGGCACTGGTGCCACCTCTGGTCTGGGAACCATCCTGCGTATCGTGGATTCTAATTAGCCAGCCGGCCACTCCCAGCCACAGGCCCCCAAACAAAAACCACTGCGCTTTTCCCTGGAAAACAAAACTCGCCTGCCAACTTTTTGATGGCAGATTGCAGGAGCCACTTGGTACTATCAAATCAGCCCAACTTGGCACTGGTGCCACCATGGGTCTGGTCCCCATCCTGCTATCGTATTTTTTCAGGAGCCAGCCGGTCACTCCCAGCCATAGGCCCCCAGACACAAACCTCGGCCCGTTTCCCTGGCAAAGAAAAGTAAGCCACCCCGCTTCTGGATGGCAGATTGCAGGAGCCACTTTGCACCATCAAACTAGCCCGACTTGGCACTGGTGCCACCTCTGGTCTGGGAACCATCCTGCGTATCGTGGATTCTAAGGAGCCAGCCAGCCACTCCCAGCCACAGGCCCCCAAACACAAACAACGGCACTTTTCCCTGGAAAACAAAACTCGCCTGCCAACATTTTGATGGCAGATTGCAGGAGCCACTCGGTACTATCAAATCAGCCCAACTTGGCACTGGTGCCACCATGGGTCTGGTCACCATCCTGCCTATCATAGCTTTTCAGGAGCCAGCCGGTCACTCCCAGCCATAGGCCTCGAGACACAAACCTCGGCCCGTTTCCTTGGCAAACAAAACTAAGCTACCCCGCTTCTGGATGGCAGATTGCAGGAGCCACTTTGCACCATCAAACCAGCTCGACTTGGCACTGGTGCCACCTCTTGTCTGGGAACCATCCTGCGTATCGTGGACTCTAAGGAGCCAGCCGGCCACTACCAGCCACAGGCCCCCAAACACAAACAACGGCGCTTTTCCCTGGAAAACAAAACTCGCCTGCCAACTTTTTGATGGCAGATTGCAGGAGCCACTTGGTACTATCAAATCAGCCCAACTTGGCACTGCTGCCACCATGGGTCTGGTCAACATCCTGCCTATTGTAGCTTTTCAGGAGCCAGCCGGTCACTCCCAGCCATAGGCCCCAAGACAAAAACCTCGGCTCGTTACCCTGGCAAACAAAAGTAAGCTACCCCGCTTCTGGATGGCAGATTGCAGGAACCACTTAGCAGTATCAAACCAGCCCGACTTGGCACTGGTGCCACCTCTGCTCTGGGAACCATGCTGCGTATCGTGGATTCTAAGGAGCCAGCCAGCCACTCCCAGCCACAGGCCCCCAAACACAAACAACGGCGCTTTTCCCTGGAAAACAAAACTCGCCTGCCAACTTTTCGATGGCAGATTGCAGGAGCCACTCGGTACTATCAAATCAGCCCAACTTGGCACTGGTGCCACCATGGGTCTGGTCACCATCCTGCCTATCATAGCTTTTCAGGAGCCAGCCGGTCACTCCCAGCCATAGGCCCCCAGACAAAAACCTCGGCCCGTTTCCCTGGCAAACAAAAGTAAGCTACCCCACTTCTGGATGGCAGATTGCTGGAGCCACTTTGCACCATCAAACTAGCCCGACTTGGCACTGGTGCCACCTCTGGTCTGGGAACCATCCTGCGTATCGTGGATTCTAATTAGCCAGCCGGCCACTCCCAGCCACAGGCCCCCAAACAAAAACCACTGCGCTTTTCCCTGGAAAACAAAACTCGCCTGCCAACTTTTTGATGGCAGATTGCAGGAGCCACTTGGTACTATCAAATCAGCCCAACTTGGCACTGGTGCCACCATGGGTCTGGTCCCCATCCTGCTATCGTATTTTTTCAGGAGCCAGCCGGTCACTCCCAGCCATAGGCCCCCAGACACAAACCTCGGCCCGTTTCCCTGGCAAACAAAAGTAAGCCACCCCGCTTCTGGATGGCAGATTGCAGGAGCCACTTTGCACCATCAAACTAGCCCGACTTGGCACTGGTGCCACCTCTGGTCTGGGAACCATCCTGCGTATCGTGGATTCTAAGGAGCCAGCCAGCCACTCCCAGCCACAGGCCCCCAAACACAAACAACGGCACTTTTCCCTGGAAAACAAAACTCGCCTGCCAACATTTTGATGGCAGATTGCAGGAGCCACTCGGTACTATCAAATCAGCCCAACTTGGCACTGGTGCCACCATGGGTCTGGTCACCATCCTGCCTATCATAGCTTTTCAGGAGCCAGCCGGTCACTCCCAGCCATAGGCCTCGAGACACAAACCTCGGCCCGTTTCCTTGGCAAACAAAACTAAGCTACCCCGCTTCTGGATGGCAGATTGCAGGAGCCACTTTGCACCATCAAACCAGCCCGACTTGGCACTGGTGCCACCTCTTGTCTGGGAACCATCCTGCGTATCGTGGACTCTAAGGAGCCAGTCGGCCGCTACCAGCCACATGCCGCCAAACACAAACAACGGCACTTTTCCCTGGAAAACAAAACTCGCCTGCCAACTTTTTGATGGCAGATTGCAGGAGCCACTTGGTACTATCAAATCAGCCCAACTTGGCACTGGTGCCACCATGGGTCTGGTAACCATCTTGCCCATCGTTCCTTTTCAGGAGCCAGCCGGTCACTCCCAGCCATAGACCCCCAGACACAAACCTCGGCCTGATTCCCTGGCAAACAAAAGTAAGCTGCCCCGCTTCTGGATGGCAGATTGCAGGAACCACTTGGTACTATCAAACCAGCCCGACTTGGCACTGGTGCCACCTTGGCTCTGGGAACCATGCTGCGTAACGTAGATTCTAAGGCGCCACCCGGCAACTCCCAGCCACAGGCCCCCAAACAAAATCAACGGCGCTTTCCCCGGGAATACAAAACTCGCCTGCCAATATTTGATGGCAGATTGCAGGAGCCACTTGGTACTATCAAATCAGCCCAACTTGGCACTGGTGCCACCATGGGTCTGGTCACCATCCTGCCTATCGTAGCTTTTCAGGAGCCAGCCGGTCACTCCCAGCCATAGGCCCCCAGACACAAACCTCGGCCCGTTTCCCTGGCAAACAAAAGTAAGCTGCCCCGCTTCTGGATGGCAGATTGCAGGAACCACTTAGCAGTATCAAACCAGCCCGACTTGGCACTGGTGCCACCTTGGGTCTGGGAACCATGCTGCGTATCGTGGATTCTAAGGAGCCAGCCAGACACTCCCAGCCACAGGCCCCCAAACACAAACAACGGCGCTTTTCCCTGGAAAACAAAACTCGCCTGCCAACTTTTTGATGGCAGATTGCAGGAGCCACTTGGTACTATCAAATCAGCCCAACTTGGCACTGGTGCCACCATGGGTCTGGTAACCATCCTGCCTATCGTAGCTTTTCAGGAGCCAGCCGGTCACTCCCAGCCATAGACCCCCAGACACAAACCTCGGCCCGTTTCCCTGGCAAACAAAAGTAAGTTGCCCCGCTTCTGGATGGCAGATTGCAGGAGCCACTTAGCAGTATCAAACCAGCCCGACTTGGCACTGGTGCCGCCTCTGGTCTGGGAACCATGCTGCGTATCGTGGATTCTAAGGAGCCAGCCAGCCACTCCCAGCCACAGGCCCCCAAACACAAACAACGGCGCTTTTCCCTGGAAAACAAAACTCGCCTGCCAACTTTTCGATGGCAGATTGCAGGAGCCACTCGGTACTATCAAATCAGCCCAACTTGGCACTGGTGCCACCATGGGTCTGGTCACCATCCTGCCTATCATAGCTTTTCAGGAGCCAGCCGGTCACTCCCAGCCATAGGCCCCCAGACAAAAACCTCGGCCCGTTTCCCTGGCAAACAAAAGTAAGCTACCCCACTTCTGGATGGCAGATTGCTGGAGCCACTTTGCACCATCAAACTAGCCCGACTTGGCACTGGTGCCACCTCTGGTCTGGGAACCATCCTGCGTATCGTGGATTCTAATTAGCCAGCCGGCCACTCCCAGCCACAGGCCCCCAAACAAAAACCACTGCGCTTTTCCCTGGAAAACAAAACTCGCCTGCCAACTTTTTGATGGCAGATTGCAGGAGCCACTTGGTACTATCAAATCAGCCCAACTTGGCACTGGTGCCACCATGGGTCTGGTCCCCATCCTGCTATCGTAGCTTTTCAGGAGCCAGCCGGTCACTCCCAGCCATAGGCCCCCAGACACAAACCTCGGCCCGTTTCCCTGGCAAACAAAAGTAAGCCACCCCGCTTCTGGATGGCAGATTGCAGGAGCCACTTTGCACCATCAAACTAGCCCGACTTGGCACTGGTGCCACCTCTGGTCTGGGAACCATCCTGCGTATCGTGGATTCTAAGGAGCCAGCCGGCCACTCCCAGCCACAGGCCCCCAAACACAAACAACGGCGCTTTTCCCTGGAAAACAAAACTCGCCTGCCAACTTTTTGATGGCAGATTGCAGGAGCCACTTGGTACTATCAAATCAGCCCAACTTGGCACTGGTGCCACCATGGGTCTGGTAACCATCCTGCCTATCGTAGCTTTTCAGGAGCCAGCCGGTCACTCCCAGCCATAGACCCCAAGACACAAACCTCGGCCCATTTCCCTGGCAAACAAAAGTAAGTTGCCCCGCTTCTGGATGGCAGATTGCAGGAGCCACTTGGTACTATCAAACCAGCCCGACTTGGCACTGGTGCCACCTTGGCTCTGGGAACCATGCTGCGTAACGATGATTCCAAGACGCAAGGGGGCCACTCCCAGCCACAGGTCCCCAAACACAAACAACGGCGCTTTTCCCCGGAAAACAAAACTCGCCCGCCAACTTTTTGATGGCAGATTGCAGGTGCCACTTGGTGCTATCAAACAAGTCCAACTTGGCACTGGTGCCACCATGGGTCTGGTCACCATCCTGCCTATCGTAGCTTTTCACGACCTAGCCGGTCACTCCCAGCCATAGGCCCCCAGAGACAAAGCTCGGCCCGTTTCCCTGGCAAACAAAAGTAAGCTGCCCCGCTTCTGGATGGCAGATTGCAGGAACCACTTGGTACTATCAAACCAGCCCGACTTGGCACTGGTGCCACCTTGGCTCTGGGAACCATGCTGCGTAACGTAGATTCTAAGGCGCCAGCAGGCCACTCCCAGCCACAGGCCCCCAAACACAAACAACGGCACTTTTCCCGGGAATACAAAACTCGCCTGCCAATATTTGATGGCAGATTGCAGGAGCCACTTGGTACTATCAAACCAGCCCAATTTGGCACTGCTGCACCATGGGTCAGGTCACCATCCTGCCTATCGTAGCTTTTCAGGACCTAGCCGGTCACTCCCAGCCATAGGCCCCCAGACAAAAACCTCGGCCCGTTTCCCTGGCAAACAAAAGTAAGCTACCCCACTTCTGGATGGCAGATTGCTGGAGCCACTTTGCACCATCAAACCAGCCCGACTTGGCACTGGTGCCACCTCTGGTCTGGGAACCATCCTGCGTATCGTGGATTCTAATTAGCCAGCCGGCCACTCCCAGCCACAGGCCCCCAAACAAAAACCACTGCGCTTTTCCCTGGAAAACAAAACTCGCCTGCCAACTTTTTGATGGCAGATTGCAGGAGCCACTTGGTACTATCAAATCAGCCCAACTTGGCACTGGTGCCACCATGGGTCTGGTCCCCATCCTGCTATCGTATTTTTTCAGGAGCCAGCCGGTCACTCCCAGCCATAGGCCCCCAGACACAAACCTCGGCCCGTTTCCCTGGCAAAGAAAAGTAAGCCACCCCGCTTCTGGATGGCAGATTGCAGGAGCCACTTTGCACCATCAAACTAGCCCGACTTGGCACTGGTGCCACCTCTGGTCTGGGAACCATCCTGCGTATCGTGGATTCTAAGGAGCCAGCCAGCCACTCCCAGCCACAGGCCCCCAAACACAAACAACGGCACTTTTCCCTGGAAAACAAAACTCGCCTGCCAACATTTTGATGGCAGATTGCAGGAGCCACTCGGTACTATCAAATCAGCCCAACTTGGCACTGGTGCCACCATGGGTCTGGTCACCATCCTGCCTATCATAGCTTTTCAGGAGCCAGCCGGTCACTCCCAGCCATAGGCCTTGAGACACAAACCTCGGCCCGTTTCCTTGGCAAACAAAACTAAGCTACCCCGCTTCTGGATGGCAGATTGCAGGAGCCACTTTGCACCATCAAACCAGCTCGACTTGGCACTGGTGCCACCTCTTGTCTGGGAACCATCCTGCGTATCGTGGACTCTAAGGAGCCAGCCGGCCACTACCAGCCACAGGCCCCCAAACACAAACAACGGCGCTTTTCCCTGGAAAACAAAACTCGCCTGCCAACTTTTTGATGGCAGATTGCAGGAGCCACTTGGTACTATCAAATCAGCCCAACTTGGCACTGCTGCCACCATGGGTCTGGTCAACATCCTGCCTATTGTAGCTTTTCAGGAGCCAGCCGGTCACTCCCAGCCATAGGCCCCAAGACAAAAACCTCGGCTCGTTACCCTGGCAAACAAAAGTAAGCTACCCCGCTTCTGGATGGCAGATTGCAGGAACCACTTAGCAGTATCAAACCAGCCCGACTTGGCACTGGTGCCACCTCTGCTCTGGGAACCATGCTGCGTATCGTGGATTCTAAGGAGCCAGCCAGCCACACCCAGCCACAGGCCCCCAAACACAAACAACGGCGCTTTTCCCTGGAAAACAAAACTCGCCTGCCAACTTTTCGATGGCAGATTGCAGGAGCCACTCGGTACTATCAAATCAGCCCAACTTGGCACTGGTGCCACCATGGGTCTGGTCACCATCCTGCCTATCATAGCTTTTCAGGAGCCAGCCGGTCACTCCCAGCCATAGGCCCCCAGACAAAAACCTCGGCCCGTTTCCCTGGCAAACAAAAGTAAGCTACCCCACTTCTGGATGGCAGATTGCTGGAGCCACTTTGCACCATCAAACTAGCCCGACTTGGCACTGGTGCCACCTCTGGTCTGGGAACCATCCTGCGTATCGTGGATTCTAATTAGCCAGCCGGCCACTCCCAGCCACAGGCCCCCAAACAAAAACCACTGCGCTTTTCCCTGGAAAACAAAACTCGCCTGCCAACTTTTTGATGGCAGATTGCAGGAGCCACTTGGTACTATCAAATCAGCCCAACTTGGCACTGGTGCCACCATGGGTCTGGTCCCCATCCTGCTATCGTATTTTTTCAGGAGCCAGCCGGTCACTCCCAGCCATAGGCCCCCAGACACAAACCTCGGCCCGTTTCCCTGGCAAACAAAAGTAAGCCACCCCGCTTCTGGATGGCAGATTGCAGGAGCCACTTTGCACCATCAAACTAGCCCGACTTGGCACTGGTGCCACCTCTGGTCTGGGAACCATCCTGCGTATCGTGGATTCTAAGGAGCCAGCCAGCCACTCCCAGCCACAGGCCCCCAAACACAAACAACGGCACTTTTCCCTGGAAAACAAAACTCGCCTGCCAACATTTTGATGGCAGATTGCAGGAGCCACTCGGTACTATCAAATCAGCCCAACTTGGCACTGGTGCCACCATGGGTCTGGTCACCATCCTGCCTATCATAGCTTTTCAGGAGCCAGCCGGTCACTCCCAGCCATAGGCCTCGAGACACAAACCTCGGCCCGTTTCCTTGGCAAACAAAACTAAGCTACCCCGCTTCTGGATGGCAGATTGCAGGAGCCACTTTGCACCATCAAACCAGCTCGACTTGGCACTGGTGCCACCTCTTGTCTGGGAACCATCCTGCGTATCGTGGACTCTAAGGAGCCAGTCGGCCGCTACCAGCCACATGCCGCCAAACACAAACAACGGCACTTTTCCCTGGAAAACAAAACTCGCCTGCCAACTTTTTGATGGCAGATTGCAGGAGCCACTTGGTACTATCAAATCAGCCCAACTTGGCACTGGTGCCACCATGGGTCTGGTAACCATCTTGCCCATCGTTCCTTTTCAGGAGCCAGCCGGTCACTCCCAGCCATAGGCCCCCAGACACAAACCTCGGCCCGTTTCCCTGGCAAACAAAAGTAAGCTGCCCCGCTTCTGGATGGCAGATTGCAGGAACCACTTAGCAGTATCAAACCAGCCCGACTTGGCACTGGTGCCACCTTGGGTCTGGGAACCATGCTGCGTATCGTGGATTCTAAGGAGCCAGCCAGACACTCCCAGCCACAGGCCCCCAAACACAAACAACGGCGCTTTTCCCTGGAAAACAAAACTCGCCTGCCAACTTTTTTATGGCAGATTGCAGGAGCCACTTGGTACTATCAAACCAGCCCAACTTGGCACTGCTGCCACCATGGGTCTGGTCAACATCCTGCCTATCGTAGCTTTTCAGGAGCCAGCCGGTCACTCCCAGCCATAGGCCCCTAGACAAAAACCTCGGCCTGATTCCCTGGCAAACAAAAGTAAGCTGCCCCGCTTCTGGATGGCAGATTGCAGGAACCACTTAGCAGTATCAAACCAGCCCGACTTGGCACTTGTGCCACCTTGGGTCTGGGAACCATGCTGCGTATCGTGGATTCTAAGGAGCCAGCCAGACACTCCCAGCCACAGGCCCCCAAACACAAACAACGGCGCTTTTCCCTGGAAAACAAAACTCGCCTGCCAACTTTTTGAAGGCAGATTGCAGGAGCCACTCGGTACTATCAAATCAGCCCAACTTGGCACTGGTGCCACCATGGGTCTGGTCACCATCCTGCCTATCATAGCTTTTCAGGAGCCAGCCGTCACTCCCAGCCATAGGCCCCCAGACAAAAACCTCGGCCCGTTTCCCTGGCAAACAAAAGTAAGCTGCCCCGCTTCTGGATGGCAGATTGCAGGAGCCACTTTGCACCATCAAACTAGCCCGACTTGGCACTGGTGCCACCTCTGGTCTGGGAACCATCCTGCGTATCGTGGATTCTAAGGAGCCAGCCGGCCACTCCCAGCCACAGGCCCCCAAACACAAACAATGGCGCTTTTCCCTGGAAAACAAAACTCGCCTGCCAACTTTTTGATGGCAGATTGCAGGAGCCACTTGGTACTATCAAACCAGCCCAACTTGGCACTGGTGCCACCATGGGTCTGGTAACCATCCTGCCTTTCCTAGCTTTTCAGGAGCCAGCCGGTCACTCCCAGCCATAGACCCCCAGACACAAACCTCGGCCCGTTTCCCTGGCAAACAAAAGTAAGCTGCCCCGCTTCTGGATGGCAGATTGCAGGAGCCACTTGATACTATCAAACTAGCCCGACTTGGCACTGGTGCCACCTTGGGTCTGGGAACCATGCTGCGTAACGATGATTCCAAGACGCAAGGGGGCCACTTTCAGCCACAGGTCCCCAAACACAAACAACGGCACTTTTCCCCGGAAAACAAAACTCGCCCGCCAACTTTTTGATTGCAGATTGCAGGAGCCACTCGGTACTATCAAATCAGCCCAACTTGGCACTGGTGCCACCATGGGTCTGGTCACCATCCTGCCTATCGTAGATTTTCAGGAGCCAGCCGGTCACTCCCAGCCATAGGCCTCGAGACACAAACCTCGGCCCGTTTCCTTGGCAAACAAAACTAAGCTACCCCACTTCTGGATGGCAGATTGCAGGAGCCACTTTGCACCATCAAACCAGCCCGACTTGGCACTGGTGCCACCTCTGGTCTGAAAACCATCCTGCGAATCGTGGACTCTAAGGAGCCAGCCGGCCACTACCAGCCACATGCCGCCAAACACAAACAACGGCACTTTTCCCTGGAAAACAAAACTCGCCTGCCAACTTTTTGATGGCAGATTGAAGGAGCCACTTGGTACTATCAAAGCAGCCCAACTTGGCACTGGTGCCACCATGGGTCTGGTAACCATCTTGCCCATCGTTCCTTTTCAGGAGCCAGCCGGTCACTCCCAGCCATAGACCCCCAGACACAAACCTCGGCCTGATTCCCTGGCAAACAAAAGTAAGCTGCCCCGCTTCTGGATGGCAGATTGGAGGAACCACTTGGTAGTATCAAACCAGCCCGACTTGGCACTGGTGCCACCTTTGCTCTGGGAACCATGCTGCGTAACGTAGATTCTAAGGCGCCAGCCGGCAACTCCCAGCCACAGGCCCCCAAACAAAATCCACGGCGCTTTTCCCGGGAATACAAAACTCGCCTGCCAATATTAGATAGCAGATTGCAGGAGCCACTTTGTACTATCAAACCAGCCCAACTTGGCACTGGTGCCACCATGGGTCAGGTCACCATCCTGCCTATCGTAGCTTTTCAGGACGTAGCCGGTCACTCCCAGCCATAGGCCCCCAGACACAAACCTCGGCCCGTTTCCCTGGCAAACAAAAGTAAGCTGCCCCGCTTCTGGATGGCAGATTGCAGGAAACACTTGGTACTATCAAACCAGCCCGACTTGGCACTGGTGCCACCTTGGGTCTGAAAAACATCCTGCGTATCGTGGATTCTAAGGAGCCAGCCGGCCACTCCCAGCCACAGGCCCCCAAACACAAACAACGGCGCTTTTCCCTGGAAAACAAAACTCGCCTGCCAACTTTTTGATGGCAGATTGCAGGAGCCACTTGGTACTATCAAATCAGCCCAACTTGGCACTGGTGCCACCATGGGTCTGGTAACCATCCTGCCTATCGTAGCTTTTCAGGAGCCAGCCGGTCACTCCCAGCCATAGACCCCCAGACACAAACCTCGGCCCGTTTCCCTGGCAAACAAAAGTAAGTTGCCCCGCTTCTGGATGGCAGATTGCAGGAGCCACTTAGCAGTATCAAACCAGCCCGACTTGGCACTGGTGCCACCTCTGGTCTGGGAACCATGCTGCGTATCGTGGATTCTAAGGAGCCAGCCAGCCACTCCCAGCCACAGGCCCCCAAACACAAACAACGGCGCTTTTCCCTGGAAAACAAAACTCGCCTGCCAACTTTTCGATGGCAGATTGCAGGAGCCACTCGGTACTATCAAATCAGCCCAACTTGGCACTGGTGCCACCATGGGTCTGGTCACCATCCTGCCTATCATAGCTTTTCAGGAGCCAGCCGGTCACTCCCAGCCATAGGCCCCCAGACAAAAACCTCGGCCCATTTCCCTGGCAAACAAAAGTAAGCTACCCCACTTCTGGATGGCAGATTGCTGGAGCCACTTTGCACCATCAAACTAGCCCGACTTGGCACTGGTGCCACCTCTGGTCTGGGAACCATCCTGCGTATCGTGGATTCTAATTAGCCAGCCGGCCACTCCCAGCCACAGGCCCCCAAACAAAAACCACTGCGCTTTTCCCTGGAAAACAAAACTCGCCTGCCAACTTTTTGATGGCAGATTGCAGGAGCCACTTGGTACTATCAAATCAGCCCAACTTGGCACTGGTGCCACCATGGGTCTGGTCCCCATCCTGCTATCGTAGCTTTTCAGGAGCCAGCCGGTCACTCCCAGCCATAGGCCCCCAGACACAAACCTCGGCCCGTTTCCCTGGCAAACAAAAGTAAGCCACCCCGCTTCTGGATGGCAGATTGCAGGAGCCACTTTGCACCATCAAACTAGCCCGACTTGGCACTGGTGCCACCTCTGGTCTGGGAACCATCCTGCGTATCGTGGATTCTAAGGAGCCAGCCGGCCACTCCCAGCCACAGGCCCCCAAACACAAACAACGGCGCTTTTCCCTGGAAAACAAAACTCGCCTGCCAACTTTTTGATGGCAGATTGCAGGAGCCACTTGGTACTATCAAATCAGCCCAACTTGGCACTGGTGCCACCATGGGTCTGGTAACCATCCTGCCTATCGTAGCTTTTCAGGAGCCAGCCGGTCACTCCCAGCCATAGACCCCAAGACACAAACCTCGGCCCATTTCCCTGGCAAACAAAAGTAAGTTGCCCCGCTTCTGGATGGCAGATTGCAGGAGCCACTTGGTACTATCAAACCAGCCCGACTTGGCACTGGTGCCACCTTGGCTCTGGGAACCATGCTGCGTAACGATGATTCCAAGACGCAAGGGGGCCACTCCCAGCCACAGGTCCCCAAACACAAACAACGGCGCTTTTCCCCGGAAAACAAAACTCGCCCGCCAACTTTTTGATGGCAGATTGCAGGTGCCACTTGGTGCTATCAAACAAGTCCAACTTGGCACTGGTGCCACCATGGGTCTGGTCACCATCCTGCCTATCGTAGCTTTTCACGACCTAGCCGGTCACTCCCAGCCATAGGCCCCCAGAGACAAAGCTCGGCCCGTTTCCCTGGCAAACAAAAGTAAGCTGCCCCGCTTCTGGATGGCAGATTGCAGGAACCACTTGGTACTATCAAACCAGCCCGACTTGGCACTGGTGCCACCTTGGCTCTGGGAACCATGCTGCGTAACGTAGATTCTAAGGCGCCAGCAGGCCACTCCCAGCCACAGGCCCCCAAACACAAACAACGGCACTTTTCCCGGGAATACAAAACTCGCCTGCCAATATTTGATGGCAGATTGCAGGAGCCACTTGGTACTATCAAACCAGCCCAATTTGGCACTGCTGCCACCATGGGTCAGGTCACCATCCTGCCTATCGTAGCTTTTCAGGACCTAGCCGGTCACTCCCAGCCATAGGCCCCCAGACACAAACCTCGGCCCGTTTCCCTGGCAAACAAAAGTAAACTGCCCCGCTTCTGGACGGCAGATTGCAGGAGTCGATTTGCACCATCAAACTAGCCTGACTTGGCACTGGTGCCACCTCTGGTCTGAAAACCATCCTGCGTATCGTGGATTCTAAGGAGCCAGCCGGCCACTCCCAGCCACAGGCCCCCAAACACAAACAACGGCGCTTTTCCCTGGAAAACAAAACTCGCCTGCCAACTTTTTGATGGCAGATTGCAGGAGCCACTTGGTACTATCAAACCAGCCCAACTTGGCACTGCTGCCACCATGGGTCTGGTCAACATCCTGCCTATCGTAGCTTTTCAGGAGCCAGCCGGTCACTCCCAGCCATAGGCCCCTAGACAAAAACCTCGGCTCGTTACCCTGGCAAACAAAAGTAAGCTGCCCCGCTTCTGGATGACAGATTTCAGGAACCACTTAGCAGTATCAAACCAGCCCGACTTGGCACTGGTGCCACCTTGGGTCTGGGAACCATGCTGCGTATCGTGGATTCTAAGGAGCCAGCCAGACACTCCCAGCCACAGGCCCCCAAACACAAACAACGGCGCTTTTCCCTGGAAAACAAAACTCGCCTGCCAACTTTTTGATGGCAGATTGCAGGAGCCACTCGGTACTATCAAATCAGCCCAACTTGGCACTGGTGCCACCATGGGTCTGGTCACCATCCTGCCTATCATAGCTTTTCAGGAGCCAGCCGTCACTCCCAGCCATAGGCCCCCAGACAAAAACCTCGGCCCGTTTCCCTGGCAAACAAAAGTAAGCTGCCCCGCTTCTGGATGGCAGATTGCAGGAGCCACTTTGCACCATCAAACTAGCCCGACTTGGCACTGGTGCCACCTCTGGTCTGGGAACCATCCTGCGTATCGTGGATTCTAAGGAGCCAGCCGGCCACTCCCAGCCACAGGCCCCCAAACACAAACAATGGCGCTTTTCCCTGGAAAACAAAACTCGCCTGCCAACTTTTTGATGGCAGATTGCAGGAGCCACTTGGTAGTATCAAACCAGCCCGACTTGGCACTGGTGCCACCTCTGGTCTGAAAACCATCCTGCGAATCGTGGATTCTAAGGAGCCAGCCGGCCACTCCCAGCCACAGGCCCCCAAACACAAACAACGGCGCTTTTCCCTGGAAAACAAAACTCGCCTGCCAAATTTTTGATGGCAGATTGCAGGAGCCACTTGGTACTATCAAACCAGCCCAACTTGGCACTGGTGCCACCATGGGTCTGGTAACCATCTTGCCCATCGTTCCTTTTCAGGAGCCAGCCGGTCACTCCCAGCCATAGACCCCCAGACACAAACCTCGGCCTGATTCCCTGGCAAACAAAAGTAAGCTGCCCCGCTTCTGGATGGCAGATTGCAGGAACCACTTGGTACTATCAAACCAGCCTGACTTGGCACTGGTGCCACCTTGGCACTGGGAACCATGCTGCGTAACATAGATTCTAAGGCGCCAGCAGGCAACTCCCAGCCACAGGCCCCCAAACAAAATCAACGGCGCTTTTCCCGGGAATACAAAACTCGCCTGCCAATATTTGATGGCAGATTGCAGGAGCCACTTGGTACTATCAAACCAGCCCAACTTGGCACTGGTGCCACCATGGGTCAGGTCACCATCCTGCCTATCGTAGCTTTTCAGGACCTAGCCGGTCACTCCCAGCCATAGGCCCCCAGACACAAACCTCGGCCCTTTTCCCTGGCAAACAAAAGTAAGCTGCCCCGTTCTGGATGGCAGATTGCAGGAGCCACTTTGCACCATCAAACTAGCCTGACTTGGCACTGGTGCCACCTCTGGTCTGAAAACCATCCTGCGTATTGTGGATTCTAAGGAGGCAGCCGGCCACTCCCAGCCACAGGCCCCCAAACACAAACAACGGCGCTTTTCCCTGGAAAACAAAACTCGCCTGCCAACTTTTTGATGGCAGATTGCAGGAGCCACTTGGTACTATCAAACCAGCCCAACTTGGCACTGCTGCCACCATGGGTCTGGTCAACATCCTGCCTATCGTAGCTTTTCAGGAGCCAGCCGGTCACTCCCAGCCATAGGCCCCTAGACAAAAACCTCGGCCTGATTCCCTGGCAAACAAAAGTAAGCTGCCCCGCTTCTGGATGGCAGATTGCAGGAGCCACTTTGCACCATCAAACTAGCCCGACTTGGCACTGGTGCCACCTCTGGTCTGGGAACCATCCTGCGTATCGTGGATTCTAAGGAGCCAGCCGGCCACTCCCAGCCACAGGCCCCCAAACACAAACAACGGCGCTTTTCCCTGGAAAACAAAACTCGCCTGCCAACTTTTTGATGGCAGATTGCAGGAGCCACTTGGTACTATCAAACCAGCCCAACTTGGCACTGCTGCCACCATGGGTCTGGTCAACATCCTGCCTATCGTAGCTTTTCAGGAGCCAGCCGGTCACTCCCAGCCATAGGCCCCTAGGCAAAAACCTCGGCTCGTTACCCTGGCAAACAAAAGTAAGCTGCCCCGCTTCTGGATGGCAGATTGCAGGAACCACTTAGCAGTATCAAACCAGCCCGACTTGGCACTGGTGCCACCTTGGGTCTGGGAACCATGCTGCGTATCGTGGATTCTAGGGAGCCAGCCAGACACTCCCAGCCACAGGCCCCCAAACACAAACAACGGCGCTTTTCCCTGGAAAACAAAACTCGCCTGCCAACTTTTTGATGGCAGATTGCAGGAGCCACTTGGTACTATCAAATCAGCCCAACTTGGCACTGGTGCCACCATGGGTCTGGTCACCATCCTGCCTATCATAGCTTTTCAGGAGCCAGCCGTCACTCCCAGCCATAGGCCCCCAGACAAAAACCTCGGCCCGTTTCCCTGGCAAACAAAAGTAAGCTGCCCCGCTTCTGGATGGCAGATTGCAGGAGCCACTTTGCACCATCAAACTAGCCCGACTTGGCACTGGTGCCACCTCTGGTCTGGGAACCATCCTGCGTATCGTGGATTCTAAGGAGCCAGCCGGCCACTCCCAGCCACAGGCCCCCAAACACAAACAATGGCGCTTTTCCCTGGAAAACAAAACTCGCCTGCCAACTTTTTGATGGCAGATTGCAGGAGCCACTTGGTACTATCAAACCAGCCCAACTTGGCACTGGTGCCACCATGGGTCTGGTAACCATCCTGCCTTTCGTAGCTTTTCAGGAGCCAGCCGGTCACTCCCAGCCATAGACCCCCAGACACAAACCTCGGCCCGTTTCCCTGGCAAACAAAAGTAAGCTGCCCCGCTTCTGGATGGCAGATTGCAGGAGCCACTTGATACTATCAAACTAGCCCGACTTGGCACTGGTGCCACCTTGGGTCTGGGAACCATGCTGCGTAACGATGATTCCAAGACGCACGGGGGCCACTTTCAGCCACAAGTCCCCAAACACAAACAACGGCACTTTTCCCCGGAAAACAAAACTCGCCCGCCAACTTTTTGATGGCAGATTGCAGGAGCCACTCGGTACTATCAAATCAGCCCAACTTGGCACTGGTGCCACCATGGGTCTGGTCACCATCCTGCCTATCGTAGATTTTCAGGAGCCAGCCGGTCACTCCCAGCCATAGGCCTCGAGACACAAACCTCGGCCCGTTTCCTTGGCAAACAAAACTAAGCTACCCCACTTCTGGATGGCAGATTGCAGGAGCCACTTTGCACCATCAAACCAGCCCGACTTGGCACTGGTGCCACCTCTGGTCTGAAAACCATCCTGCGAATCGTGGACTCTAAGGAGCCAGCCGGCCACTACCAGCCACATGCCGCCAAACACAAACAACGGCACTTTTCCCTGGAAAACAAAACTCGCCTGCCAAATTTTTGATGGCAGATTGAAGGAGCCACTTGGTACTATCAAAGCAGCCCAACTTGGCACTGGTGCCACCATGGGTCTGGTAACCATCTTGCCCATCGTTCCTTTTCAGGAGCCAGCCGGTCACTCCCAGCCATAGACCCCCAGACACAAACCTCGGCCTGATTCCCTGGCAAACAAAAGTAAGCTGCCCCGCTTCTGGATGGCAGATTGGAGGAACCACTTGGTAGTATCAAACCAGCCCGACTTGGCACTGGTGCCACCTTTGCTCTGGGAACCATGCTGCGTAACGTAGATTCTAAGGCGCCAGCCGGCAACTCCCAGCCACAGGCCCCCAAACAAAATCCACGGCGCTTTTCCCGGGAATACAAAACTCGCCTGCCAATATTAGATAGCAGATTGCAGGAGCCACTTTGTACTATCAAACCAGCCCAACTTGGCACTGGTGCCACCATGGGTCAGGTCACCATCCTGCCTATCGTAGCTTTTCAGGACGTAGCCGGTCACTCCCAGCCATAGGCCCCCAGACACAAACCTCGGCCCGTTTCCCTGGCAAACAAAAGTAAGCTGCCCCGCTTCTGGATGGCAGATTGCAGGAAACACTTGGTACTATCAAACCAGCCCGACTTGGCACTGGTGCCACCTTGGGTCTGAAAAACATCCTGCGTATCGTGGATTCTAAGGAGCCAGCCGGCCACTCCCAGCCACAGGCCCCCAAACACAAACAACGGCGCTTTTCCCTGGAAAACAAAACTCGCCTGCCAACTTTTTGATGGCAGATTGCAGGAGCCACTTGGTACTATCAAATCAGCCCAACTTGGCACTGGTGCCACCATGGGTCTGGTAACCATCCTGCCTATCGTAGCTTTTCAGGAGCCAGCCGGTCACTCCCAGCCATAGACCCCCAGACACAAACCTCGGCCCGTTTCCCTGGCAAACAAAAGTAAGTTGCCCCGCTTCTGGATGGCAGATTGCAGGAGCCACTTAGCAGTATCAAACCAGCCCGACTTTGCACTGGTGCCACCTCTGCTCTGGGAACCATGCTGCGTATCGTGGATTCTAAGGAGCCAGCCAGCCACTCCCAGCCACAGGCCCCCAAACACAAACAACGGCGCTTTTCCCTGGAAAACAAAACTCGCCTGCCAACTTTTCGATGGCAGATTGCAGGAGCCACTCGGTACTATCAAATCAGCCCAACTTGGCACTGGTGCCACCATGGGTCTGGTCACCATCCTGCCTATCATAGCTTTTCAGGAGCCAGCCGGTCACTCCCAGCCATAGGCCCCCAGACAAAAACCTCGGCCCGTTTCCCTGGCAAACAAAAGTAAGCTAACCCACTTCTGGATGGCAGATTGCTGGAGCCACTTTGCACCATCAAACTAGCCCGACTTGGCACTGGTGCCACCTCTGGTCTGGGAACCATCCTGCGTATCGTGGATTCTAATTAGCCAGCCGGCCACTCCCAGCCACAGGCCCCCAAACAAAAACCACTGCGCTTTTCCCTGGAAAACAAAACTCGCCTGCCAACTTTTTGATGGCAGATTGCAGGAGCCACTTGGTACTATCAAATCAGCCCAACTTGGCACTGGTGCCACCATGGGTCTGGTCCCCATCCTGCTATCGTAGCTTTTCAGGAGCCAGCCGGTCACTCCCAGCCATAGGCCCCCAGACACAAACCTCGGCCCGTTTCCCTGGCAAACAAAAGTAAGCCACCCCGCTTCTGGATGGCAGATTGCAGGAGCCACTTTGCACCATCAAACTAGCCCGACTTGGCACTGGTGCCACCTCTGGTCTGGGAACCATCCTGCGTATCGTGGATTCTAAGGAGCCAGCCGGCCACTCCCAGCCACAGGCCCCCAAACACAAACAACGGCGCTTTTCCCTGGAAAACAAAACTCGCCTGCCAACTTTTTGATGGCAGATTGCAGGAGCCACTTGGTACTATCAAATCAGCCCAACTTGGCACTGGTGCCACCATGGGTCTGGTAACCATCCTGCCTATCGTAGCTTTTCAGGAGCCAGCCGGTCACTCCCAGCCATAGACCCCAAGACACAAACCTCGGCCCGTTTCCCTGGCAAACAAAAGTAAGTTGCCCCGCTTCTGGATGGCAGATTGCAGGAGCCACTTGGTACTATCAAACCAGCCCGACTTGGCACTGGTGCCACCTTGGCTCTGGGAACCATGCTGCGTAACGATGATTCCAAGACGCAAGGGGGCCACTCCCAGCCACAGGTCCCCAAACACAAACAACGGCGCTTTTCCCCGGAAAACAAGACTCGCCCGCCAACTTTTTGATGGCAGATTGCAGGTGCCACTTGGTGCTATCAAACAAGTCCAACTTGGCACTGGTGCCACCATGGGTCTGGTCACCATCCTGCCTATCGTAGCTTTTCACGACCTAGCCGGTCACTCCCAGCCATAGGCCCCCAGAGACAAAGCTCGGCCCGTTTCCCTGGCAAACAAAAGTAAGCTGCCCCGCTTCTGGATGGCAGATTGCAGGAACCACTTGGTACTATCAAACCAGCCCGACTTGGCACTGGTGCCACCTTGGCTCTGGGAACCATGCTGCGTAACGTAGATTCTAAGGCGCCAGCAGGCCACTCCCAGCCACAGGCCCCCAAACACAAACAACGGCACTTTTCCCGGGAATACAAAACTCGCCTGCCAATATTTGATGGCAGATTGCAGGAGCCACTTGGTACTATCAAACCAGCCCAATTTGGCACTGCTGCCACCATGGGTCAGGTCACCATCCTGCCTATCGTAGCTTTTCAGGACCTAGCCGGTCACTCCCAGCCATAGGCCCCCAGACACAAACCTCGGCCCGTTTCCCTGGCAAACAAAAGTAAGCTGCCCCGCTTCTGGATGGCAGATTGCAGGAGTCAATTTGCACCATCAAACTAGCCTGACTTGGCACTGGTGCCACCTCTGGTCTGAAAACCATCCTGCGTATCGTGGATTCTAAGGAGCCAGCCGGCCACTCCCAGCCACAGGCCCCCAAACACAAACAACGGCGCTTTTCCCTGGAAAACAAAACTCGCCTGCCAACTTTTTTATGGCAGATTGCAGGAGCCACTTGGTACTATCAAACCAGCCCAACTTGGCACTGCTGCCACCATGGGTCTGGTCAACATCCTGCCTATCGTAGCTTTTCAGGAGCCAGCCGGTCACTCCCAGCCATAGGCCCCTAGACAAAAACCTCGGCTCGTTACCCTGGCAAACAAAAGTAAGCTGCCCCGCTTCTGGATGGCAGATTTCAGGAACCACTTAGCAGTATCAAACCAGCCCGACTTGGCACTGGTGCCACCTTGGGTCTGGGAACCATGCTGCGTATCGTGGATTCTAAGGAGCCAGCCAGACACTCCCAGCCATAGGCCCCCAAACACAAACAACGGCGCTTTTCCCTGGAAAACAAAACTCGCCTGCCAACTTTTTGATGGCAGATTGCAGGAGCCACTCGGTACTATCAAATCAGCCCAACTTGGCACTGGTGCCACCATGGGTCTGGTCACCATCCTGCCTATCATAGCTTTTCAGGAGCCAGCCGGTCACTCCCAGCCATAGGCCCCCAGACAAAAACCTCGGCCCGTTTCCCTGGCAAACAAAAGTAAGCTGCCCCGCTTCTGGATGGCAGATTGCAGGAGCCACTTTGCACCATCAAACTAGCCCGACTTGGCACTGGTGCCACCTCTGGTCTGGGAACCATCCTGCGTATCGTGGATTCTAAGGAGCCAGCCGGTCACTCCCAGCCACAGGCCCCCAAACACAAACAATGGCGCTTTTCCCTGGAAAACAAAACTCGCCTGCCAACTTTTTGATGGCAGATTGCAGGAGCCACTTGGTAGTATCAAACCAGCCCGACTTGGCACTGGTGCCACCTCTGGTCTGAAAACCATCCTGCGAATCGTGGATTCTAAGGAGCCAGCCGGCCACTCCCAGCCACAGGCCCCCAAACACAAACAACGGCGCTTTTCCCTGGAAAACAAAACTCGTCTGCCAAATTTTTTATGGCAGATTGCAGGAGCCACTTGGTACTATCAAACCAGCCCAACTTGGCACTGGTGCCACCATGGGTCTGGTAACCATCTTGCCCATCGTTCCTTTTCAGGAGCCAGCCGGTCACTCCCAGCCATAGACCCCCAGACACAAACCTCGGCCTGATTCCCTGGCAAACAAAAGTAAGCTGCCCCGCTTCTGGATGGCAGATTGCAGGAACCACTTGGTACTATCAAACCAGCCTGACTTGGCACTGGTGCCACCTTGGCACTGGGAACCATGCTGCGTAACATAGATTCTAAGGCGCCAGCAGGCAACTCCCAGCCACAGGCCCCCAAACAAAATCAACGGCGCTTTTCCCAGGAATACAAAACTCGCCTGCCAATATTTGATGGCAGATTGCAGGAGCCACTTGGTACTATCAAACCAGCCCAACTTGGCACTGGTGCCACCATGGGTCAGGTCACCATCCTGCCTATCGTAGCTTTTCAGGACCTAGCCGGTCACTCCCAGCCATAGGCCCCCAGACACAAACCTCGGCCCTTTTCCCTGGCAAACAAAAGTAAGCTGCCCCGTTCTGGATGGCAGATTGCAGGAGCCACTTTGCACCATCAAACTAGCCTGACTTGGCACTGGTGCCACCTCTGGTCTGAAAACCATCCTGCGTATTGTGGATTCTAAGGAGGCAGCCGGCCACTCCCAGCCACAGGCCCCCAAACACAAACAACGGCGCTTTTCCCTGGAAAACAAAACTCGCCTGCCAACTTTTTGATGGCAGATTGCAGGAGCCACTCGGTACTATCAAACCAGCCCAACTTGGCACGGCTGCCACCATGGGTCTGGTCAACATCCTGCCTATCGTAGCTTTTCAGGAGCCAGCCGGTCACTCCCAGCCATAGGCCCCTAGACAAAAACCTCGGCCTGATTCCCTGGCAAACAAAAGTAAGCTGCCCTGCTTCTGGATGGCAGATTGTAGGAACCACTTAGCAGTATCAAACCAGCCCGACTTGGCACTGGTGCCACCTTGGGTCTGGGAAACATCCTGCGTATCGTGGATTCTAAGGAGCCAGCCAGCCACTCCCAGCCACAGGCCCCCAAACACAAACAACGGCGCTTTTCCCTGGAAAACAAAACTCGCCTGCCAACTTTTTGATGGCAGATTGCAGGAGCCACTCGGTACTATCAAATCAGCCCAACTTGGCACTGGTGCCACCATGGGTCAGGTCACCATCCTGCCTATCGTAGCTTTTCAGGAGCCAGACGGTCACTCCCAGCCATAGGCCCCCAGACAAAAATCTCGGCCTGATTCCCTGGCAAACAAAAGTAAGCTACCCCGCTTCTGGATGGCAGATTGCAGGAGCCACTTTGCACCATCAAACTAGCCTGACTTGGCACTGGTGCCACCTCTGGTCTGAAAACCATCCTGCGTGTCGTGGATTCTAAGGAGCCAGCCGGCCACTCCCAGCCACAGGCCCCCAAACACAAACAACGGCGCTTTTCCCTGGAAAACAAAACTCGCCTGCCAACTTTTTGATGGCAGATTGCAGGAGCCACTTGGTACTATCAAATCAGCCCAACTTGGCACTGCTGCCACCATGGGTCTGGTCAACATCCTGCCTATTGTAGCTTTTCAGGAGCCAGCCGGTCACTCCCAGCCATAGGCCCCTAGACAAAAACCTCGGCTCGTTACCCTGGCAAACAAAAGTAAGCTGCCCCGCTTCTGGATGGCAGATTGCAGGAACCACTTAGCAGTATCAAACCAGCCCGACTTGGCACTGGTGCCACCTCTGGTCTGGGAACCATGCTGCGTATCGTGGATTCTAAGGAGCCAGCCAGCCACTCCCAGCCACAGGCCCCCAAACACAAACAACGGCGCTTTTCCCTGGAAAACAAAACTCGCCTGCCAACTTTTCGATGGCAGATTGCAGGAGCCACTCGGTACTATCAAATCAGCCCAACTTGGCACTGGTGCCACCATGGGTCTGGTCACCATCCTGCCTATCATAGCTTTTCAGGAGCCAGCCGGTCACTCCCAGCCATAGGCCCCCAGACAAAAACCTCGGCCCGTTTCCCTGGCAAACAAAAGTAAGCTACCCCACTTCTGGATGGGAGATTGCTGGAGCCACTTTGCACCATCAAACTAGCCCGACTTGGCACTGGTGCCACCTCTGGTCTGGGAACCATCCTGCGTATCGTGGATTCTAATTAGCCAGCCGGCCACTCCCAGCCACAGGCCCCGAAACAAAAACCACTGCGCTTTTCCCTGGAAAACAAAACTCGCCTGCCAACTTTTTGATGGCAGATTGCAGGAGCCACTTGGTACTATCAAATCAGCCCAACTTGGCACTGGTGCCACCATGGGTCTGGTCCCCATCCTGCTATCGTAGCTTTTCAGGAGCCAGCCGGTCACTCCCAGCCATAGGCCCCCAGACACAAACCTCGGCCCGTTTCCCTGGCAAACAAAAGTAAGCCACCCCGCTTCTGGATGGCAGATTGCAGGAGCCACTTTGCACCATCAAACTAGCCCGACTTGGCACTGGTGCCACCTCTGGTCTGGGAACCATCCTGCGTATCGTGGATTCTAAGGAGCCAGCCGGCCACTCCCAGCCACAGGCCCCCAAACACAAACAACGGCGCTTTTCCCTGGAAAACAAAACTCGCCTGCCAACTTTTTGATGGCAGATTGCAGGAGCCACTTGGTACTATCAAATCAGCCCAACTTGGCACTGGTGCCACCATGGGTCTGGTAACCATCCTGCCTATCGTAGCTTTTCAGGAGCCAGCCGGTCACTCCCAGCCATAGACCCCAAGACACAAACCTCGGCCCGTTTCCCTGGCAAACAAAAGTAAGTTGCCCCGCTTCTGGATGGCAGATTGCAGGAGCCACTTGGTACTATCAAACCAGCCCGACTTGGCACTGGTGCCACCTTGGCTCTGGGAACCATGCTGCGTAACGATGATTCCAAGACGCAAGGGGGCCACTCCCAGCCACAGGTCCCCAAACACAAACAACGGCGCTTTTCCCCGGAAAACAAAACTCGCCCGCCAACTTTTTGATGGCAGATTGCAGGTGCCACTTGGTGCTATCAAACAAGTCCAACTTGGCACTGGTGCCACCATGGGTCTGGTCACCATCCTGCCTATCGTAGCTTTTCACGACCTAGCCGGTCACTCCCAGCCATAGGCCCCCAGAGACAAAGCTCGGCCCGTTTCCCTGGCAAACAAAAGTAAGCTGCCCCGCTTCTGGATGGCAGATTGCAGGAACCACTTGGTACTATCAAACCAGCCCGACTTGGCACTGGTGCCACCTTGGCTCTGGGAACCATGCTGCGTAACGTAGATTCTAAGGCGCCAGCAGGCCACTCCCAGCCACAGGCCCCCAAACACAAACAACGGCACTTTTCCCGGGAATACAAAACTCGCCTGCCAATATTTGATGGCAGATTGCAGGAGCCACTTGGTACTATCAAACCAGCCCAACTTGGCACTGCTGCCACCATGGGTCTGGTCACCATCCTGCCTATCGTAGCTTTTCAGGACCTAGCCGGTCACTCCCAGCCATAGGCCCCCAGACACAAACCTCGGCCCGTTTCCCTGGCAAACAAAAGTAAGCTGCCCCGCTTCTGGATGGCAGATTGCAGGAGTCAATTTGCACCATCAAACTAGCCTGACTTGGCACTGGTGCCACCTCTGGTCTGAAAACCATCCTGCGTATCGTGGATTCTAAGGAGCCAGCCGGCCACTCCCAGCCACAGGCCCCCAAACACAAACAACGGCGCTTTTCCCTGGAAAACAAAACTCGCCTGCCAACTTTTTGATGGCAGATTGCAGGAGCCACTTGGTACTATCAAACCAGCCCAACTTGGCACTGCTGCCACCATGGGTCTGGTCAACATCCTGCCTATCGTAGCTTTTCAGGAGCCAGCCGGTCACTCCCAGCCATAGGCCCCTAGACAAAAACCTCGGCTCGTTACCCTGGCAAACAAAAGTAAGCTGCCCCGCTTCTGGATGGCAGATTGTAGGAACCACTTAGCAGTATCAAACCAGCCCGACTTGGCACTGGTGCCACCTTGGGTCTGGGAACCATGCTGCGTATCGTGGATTCTAAGGAGCCAGCCAGACACTCCCAGCCACAGGCCCCCAAACACAAACAACGGCGCTTTTCCCTGGAAAACAAAACTCGCCTGCCAACTTTTTGATGGCAGATTGCAGGAGCCACTCGGTACTATCAAATCAGCCCAACTTGGCACTGGTGCCACCATGGGTCTGGTCACCATCCTGCCTATCATAGCTTTTCAGGAGCCAGCCGTCACTCCCAGCCATAGGCCCCCAGACAAAAACCTCGGCCCGTTTCCCTGGCAAACAAAAGTAAGCTGCCCCGCTTCTGGATGGCAGATTGCAGGAGCCACTTTGCACCATCAAACTAGCCCGACTTGGCACTGGTGCCACCTCTGGTCTGGGAACCATCCTGCGTATCGTGGATTCTAAGGAGCCAGCCGGCCACTCCCAGCCACAGGCCCCCAAACACAAACAATGGCGCTTTTCCCTGGAAAACAAAACTCGCCTGCCAACTTTTTGATGGCAGATTGCAGGAGCCACTTGGTACTATCAAATCAGCCCAACTTGGCACTGGTGCCACCATGGGTCTGGTAACCATCCTGCCTATCGTAGCTTTTCAGGAGCCAGCCGGTCACTCCCAGCCATAGACCCCCAGACACAAACCTCGGCCCGTTTCCCTGGCAAACAAAAGTAAGCTGCCCCGCTTCTGGATGGCAGATTGCAGGAGCCACTTGATACTATCAAACTAGCCCGACTTGGCACTGGTGCCAACTTGGGTCTGGGAACCATGCTGCGTAACGATGATTCCAAGACGCAAGGGGGCCACTTTCAGCCAAAGGTCCCCAAACACAAACAATGGCACTTTTCCCCGGAAAACAAAACTCGCCCGCCAACTTTTTGATGGCAGATTGCAGGAGCCACTCGGTACTATCAAATCAGCCCAACTTGGCACTGGTGCCACCATGGGTCTGGTCACCATCCTGCCTATCGTAGATTTTCAGGAGCCAGCCGGTCACTCCCAGCCATAGGCCTCGAGACACAAACCTCGGCCCGTTTCCTTGGCAAACAAAACTAAGCTACCCCACTTCTGGATGGCAGATTGCAGGAGCCACTTTGCACCATCAAACCAGCCCGACTTGGCACTGGTGCCACCTCTGGTCTGAAAACCATCCTGCGAATCGTGGACTCTAAGGAGCCAGCCGGCCACTACCAGCCACATGCCGCCAAACACAAACAACGGCACTTTTCCCTGGAAAACAAAACTCGCCTGCCAACTTTTTGATGGCAGATTGAAGGAGCCACTTGGTACTATCAAAGCAGCCCAACTTGGCACTGCTGCCACCATGGGTCTGGTAACCATCTTGCCCATCGTTCCTTTTCAGGAGCCAGCCGGTCACTCCCAGCCATAGACCCCCAGACACAAACCTCGGCCTGATTCCCTGGCAAACAAAAGTAAGCTGCCCCGCTTCTGGATGGCAGATTGGAGGAACCACTTGGTAGTATCAAACCAGCCCGACTTGGCACTGGTGCCACCTTTGCTCTGGGAACCATGCTGCGTAACGTAGATTCTAAGGAGCCAGCCGGCCACTCCCAGCCACAGGCCCCCAAACAAAATCCACGGCGCTTTTCCCGGGAATACAAAACTCGCCTGCCAATATTAGATAGCAGATTGCAGGAGCCACTTGGTACTATCAAACCAGCCCAACTTGGCACTGGTGCCACCATGGGTCAGGTCACCATCCTGCCTATCGTAGCTTTTCAGGACGTAGCCGGTCACTCCCAGCCATAGGCCCCCAGACACAAACCTCGGCCCGTTTCCCTGGCAAACAAAAGTAAGCTGCCCCGCTTCTGGATGGCAGATTGCAGGAAACACTTGGTACTATCAAACCAGCCCGACTTGGCACTGGTGCCACCTCTGGTCTGAAAAACATCCTGCGTATCGTGGATTCTAAGGAGCCAGCCGGCCACTCCCAGCCACAGGCCCCCAAACACAAACAACGGCGCTTTTCCCTGGAAAACAAAACTCGCCTGCCAACTTTTAGATGGCAGATTGCAGGAGCCACTTGGTACTATCAAACCAGCCCAACTTGGCACTGCTGCCACCATGGGTCTGGTAACCATCCTGCCTATCGTAGCTTTTCACGACCTAGCCGGTCACTCCCAGCCATAGGCCCCCAGACAAAAACCTCGGCCCGTTTCCCTGGCAAACAAAAGTAAGCTGCCCCGCTTCTGGATGGCAGATTGCAGAAACCACTTGGTACTATCAAACCAGCCCAACTTGGCACTGGTGCCACCTCTGGTCTGGGAACCATCCTGCGTATCGTGGATTCTAATTAGCCAGCCGGCCACTCCCAGCCACAGGCCCCCAAACACAAACCACTGCGCTTTTCCCTGGAAAACAAAACTCGCCTGCCAACTTTTTGATGGCAGATTGCAGGAGCCACTTGGTACTATCAAATCAGCCCAACTTGGCACTGGTGCCACCATGGGTCTGGTCACCATCCTGCCTATCGTAGCTTTTCAGGAGCCAGCCGGTCACTCCCAGCCATAGACTCCCAGACACAAACCTCGGCTCGTTACCCTGGCAAACAAAAGTAAGCTACCCCGCTTCTGGATGGCAGATTGCAGGAGCCACTTTGCACCATCAAACTAGCCCGACTTGGCACTGGTGCCACCTCTGGTCGGAAAACCATCCTGCGTATCGTGGATTCTAAGGAGCCAGCCGGCCACTCCCAGCCACAGGCCCCCAAACACAAACAACGGCGCTTTTCCCTGGAAAACAAAACTCGCCTGCCAACTTTTTGATGGCAGATTGCAGGAGCCACTTGGTACTATCAAATCAGCCCAACTTGGCACTGGTGCCACCATGGGTCTGGTAACCATCCTGCCTATCGTAGCTTTTCAGGAGCCAGCCGGTCACTCCCAGCCATAGACCCCCAGACACAAACCTCGGCCCGTTTCCCTGGCAAACAAAAGTAAGTTGCCCCGCTTCTGGATGGCAGATTGCAGGAGCCACTTGGTACTATCAAGCCAGCCCGACTTGGCACTGGTGCCACCTTGGGTCTGGGAACCATGCTGCGTAACGATGATTCCAAGACGCAAGGGGGCACTCCCAGCCACAGGTCCCCAAACACAAACAACGGCGCTTTTCCCCGGAAAACAAAACTCGCCCGCCAACATTTTGATGGCAGATTGCAGGCGCCACTTGGTGCTATCAAACCAGTCCAACTTGGCACTGGTGCCACCATGGGTCTGGTCACCATCCTGCCTATCGTAGGTTTTCACGACCTAGCCGGTCACTCCCAGCCATAGGCCCCCAGATACAAAGCTCGGCCCGTTTCCCTGGCAAACAAAAGTAAGCTGCCCCGCTTCTGGATGGCAGATTGCAGAAACCACTTGGTACTATCAAACCAGCCCGACTTGGCACTGGTGCCACCGTGGGTCTGGGAACCATCCTGCGTATCGTGGATTCTAAATACCCAGCCGGCCACTCCCAGCCACAGGCCCCCAAACACAAACAACGGCGCTTTAACCCTGGAAAACAAAACTCGCCTGCCAACTTTTTGATGGCAGATTGCAGGAGCCACTCGGTACTATCAAATCAGCCCAACTTGGCACTGGTGCCTCCATGGGTCTGGTCACCATCCTGCCTATCGTAGATTTTCAGGAGCCAGCCGGTCACTCCCAGCCATAGGCTTCGAGACACAAACTTCGGCCCGTTTCCCTGGCAAACAAAAGTAAGCTACCCCGCTTCTGGATGGCAGATTGCAGGAGCCACTTTGCACCATCAAACCAGCCCGACTTGGCACTGGTGCCACCTCTTGTCTGGGAACCATCCTGCGTATCGTGGACTCTAAGGAGCCAGCCGGCCACTACCAGCCACATGCCGCCAAACACAAACAACGGCACTTTTCCCCGGAAAACAAAACTCGCCCGCCAACTTTTTGATGGCAGATTGCAGGAGCCACTTGGTACTATCAAACCAGCCCAACTTGGCACTGGTGCCACCATGGGTCAGGTCAACATCCTGCCTATCGTAGATTTTCAGGAGCCAGCCGGTCACTCCCAGCCATAGGCCCCCAGACACAAACCTCGGCCCGTTTCCCTGGCAAACAAAAGTAAGCCACCCCGCTTCTGGATGGCAGATTGCAGGAGCCACTTTGCACCATCAAACTAGCCTGACTTGGCACTGGTGCCACCTCTGGTCTGAAAACCATCCTGCGTATCGTGGATTCTAAGGAGCCAGCCGGCCACTCCCAGCCACAGGCCCCCAAACACAAACAACGGCGCTTTTCCCTGGAAAACAAAACTCGCCTGCCAACTTTTTGATGGCAGATTGCAGGAGCCACTTGGTACTATCAAACCAGCCCAACTTGGCACTGCTGCCACCATGGGTCTGGTCAACATCCTGCCTATCGTAGCTTTTCAGGAGCCAGTCGGTCACTCCCAGCCATAGGCCCCCAGACAAAAACCTCGGCTCGTTACCCTGGCAAACAAAAGTAAGCTGCCCCGCTTCTGGATGGCAGATTGCAGAAAACACTTAGCAGTATCAAACCAGCCCGACTTGGCACTGGTGCCACCTCTGGTCTGGGAACCATGCTGCGTATCGTGGATTCTAAGGAGCCAGCCAGCCACTCCCAGCCACAGGCCCCCAAACACAAACAACGGCGCTTTTCCCTGGAAAACAAAACTCGCCTGCCAACTTTTTGATGGCAGATTGCAGGAGCCACTCGGTACTATCAAATCAGCCCAACTTGGCACTGGTGCCACCATGGGTCTGGTCACCATCCTGCCTATCATAGCTTTTCAGGAGCCAGCCGGTCACTCCCAGCCATAGGCCTCGAGACACAAACCTCGGCCCGTTTCCTTGGCAAACAAAACTAAGCTACCCCACTTCTGGATGGCAGATTGCAGGAGCCACTTTGCACCATCAAACAAGCCCGACTTGGCACTGGTGCCACCTCTTGTCTGGGAACCATCCTGCGTATCGTGGACTCTAAGGAGCCAGCCGGCCGCTACCAGCCACATGCCGCCAAACACAAACAACGGCACTTTTCCCTGGAAAACAAAACTCGCCTGCCAACTTTTTGATGGCAGATTGCAGGAGCCACTTGGTACTATCAAATCAGCCCAACTTGGCACTGGTGCCACCATGGGTCTGGTAACCATCTTGCCCATCGTTCCTTTTCAGGAGCCAGCCGGTCACTCCCAGCCATAGACCCCCAGACACAAACCTCGGCCTGATTCCCTGGCAAACAAAAGTAAGCTGCCCCGCTTCTGGATGGCAGATTGCAGGAACCACTTGGTACTATCAAATCAGCCCAACTTGGCACTGGTGCCACCATGGGTCTGGTAACCATCCTGCCTATCGTAGCTTTTCAGGAGCCAGCCGGTCACTCCCAGCCATAGACCCCCAGACACAAACCTCGGCCCGTTTCCCTGGCAAACAAAAGTAAGTTGCCCCGCTTCTGGATGGCAGATTGCAGGAGCCACTTGGTACTATCAAACCAGCCCGACTTGGCACTGGTGCCACCTTGGCTCTGGGAACCATGCTGCGTAACGATGATTCCAAGACGCAAGGGGGCCACTCCCAGCCACAGGTCCCCAAACACAAACAATGGCGCTTTTCCCCGGAAAACAAAACTCGCCCGCCAACTTTTTGATGGCAGATTGCAGGTGCCACTTTGTAGTATCAAACCAGCCCGACTTGGCACTGGTGCCACCTCTGGTCTGAAAACCATCCTGCGAATCGTGGATTCTAAGGAGCCAGCCGGCCACTCCCAGCCACAGGCCCCCAAACACAAACAACGACGCTTTTCCCTGGAAAACAAAACTCGCCTGCCAACTTTTGGATGGCAGATTGCAGGAGCCACTTGGTACTATCAAACCAACCCAACTTGGCACTGGTGCCACCATGGGTCTGGTCACCATCCTGCCTATCGTAGCTTTTAAGGACCTAGCCGGTCACTCCCAGCCATAGGCCCCCAGACACAAACCTCGGCCCGTATCCCTGGCAAACAAAAGTAAGCGGCCCCGCTTCTGGATGGCAGATTGCAGAAACCACTTGGTACTATCAAACCAGCCCAACTTGGCACTGGTGCCACCTTGGGTCTGGGAACCATCCTGCGTATCGTGGATTCTAAGGAGCCAGCCGGCCACTCCCAGCCACAGGCCCCCAAACACAAACAACGGCGCTTTAACCCTGGAAAACAAAACTCGCCTGCCAACTTTTTGATGGCAGATTGCAGGAGCCACTTGGTACTATCAAATCAGCCCAACTTGGCACTGGTGCCACCAGGGTCTGGTCACCATCCTGCCTATCGTAGCTTTTCAGGAGCCAGCCGGTCAATCCCAGCCATAGGCCCCCAGACAAAAACCTCGGCCTGATTCCCTGGCAAACAAAAGTAAGCTACCCCGCTTCTGGATGGCAGATTGCAGGAGCCACTTTGCACCATCAAACTAGCCCGACTTGGCACTAGTGCCACCTCTGGTCTGGGAACCATCCTGCGTATCGTGGATTCTAAGGAGCCAGCCGGCCACTCCCAGCCACAGGCCCCCAAACACAAACAACGGCGCTTTTCCCTGGAAAACAAAACTCGCCTGCCAACTTTTTGATGGCAGATTGCAGGAGCCACTTGGTACTATCAAACCAGCCCAACTTGGCACTGCTGCAACCATGGGTCTGGTCACCATCCTGCCTATCATAGCTTTTCAGGAGCCAGCCGGTCACTCCCAGCCATAGGCCCCCAGACACAAACCTCGGCTCGTTACCCTGGCAAACAAAAGTAAGCTGCCCCGCTTCTGGATGGCAGATTGCAGGAACCACTTAGCAGTATCAAACCAGCCCGACTTGGCACTGGTGCCACCTTGGGTCTGGGAACCATGCTGCGTATCGTGGATTCTAAGGAGCCAGCCAGCCACTCCCAGCCACAGGCCCCCAAACACAAACAACGGCGCTTTTCCCTGGAAAACAAAACTCGCCTGCCAACTTTTTGATGGCAGATTGCAGGAGCCACTCGGTACTATCAAATCAGCCCAACTTGGCACTGGTGCCACCATGGGTCTGGTCACCATCCTGCCTATCATAGCTTTTCAGGAGCCAGCCGGTCACTCCCAGCCATAGGCCCCCAGACAAAAACCTCGGCCCGTTTCCCTGGCAAACAAAAGTAAGCTACCCCGCTTCTGGATGGCAGATTGCAGGAGCCACTTTGCACCATCAAACTAGCCCGACTTGGCACTGGTGCCACCTCTGGTCTGGGAACCATCCTGCGTATCGTGGATTCTAATTAGCCAGCCGGCCACTCCCAGCCACAGGCCCCCAAACACAAACAACGGCGCTTTTCCCTGGAAAACAAAACTTGCCTGCCAACTTTTTGATGGCAGACTGCAGGAGCCACTTGGTACTATCAAATCAGCCCAACTTGGCACTGGTGCCACCATGGGTCTGGTCAACATCCTGCCTATCGTAGCTTTTCAGGAGCCAGCCGGTCACTCCCAGCCATAGGCCCCCAGACACAAAGCTCTGCCCGTTTCCCTGGCAAACAAAAGTAAGCCACCCCGCTTCTGGATGGCAGATTGCAGGAGCCACTTTGCACCATCAATCTAGCCCGACTTGGCACTGGTGCCACCTCTGGTCTGGGAACCATCCTGCGTATCGTGGATTCTAAGTAGCCAGCCGGCCACTCCCAGCCACATGCCCCCAAACACAAACAACGGCGCTTTTCCCTGGAAAAAAAAACTCGCCTGCCAACTTTTTGATGGCAGATTGCAGGAGCCACTTGGTACTATCAAACCAGCCCAACTTGGCACTGCTGCCACCATGGGTCTGGTCACCATCCTGCCTATCGTAGCTTTTCAGGAGCCAGCCGGTCACTCCCAGCCATAGGCCCCCAGACAAAAACCTCGGCTCGTTACCCTGGCAAACAAAAGTAAGCTGCCCCGCTTCTGGATGGCAGATTGCAGGAACCACTTAGCAGTATCAAACCAGCCCGACTTGGCACTGGTGCCACCTCTGGCCTGGGAACCATCCTGCGTATCATGGATTCTAAGGAGCCAGCCGGCCACTCCCAGCCACAGGCCCCCAAACACAAACAACGGCGCTTTTCCCTGGTAAACAAAACTCGCCTGCCAACTTTTTGATGGCAGATTGCAGGAGGCACTCGGTACTATGAAATCAGCCCAACTTGGCACTGGTGCCACCATGGGTCTGGTCACCATCCTGCCTATCATAGCTTTTCAGGAGCCAGCCGGTCACTCCCAGCCATAGGCCCCCAGACAAAAACCTCGGCCCGTTTCCCTGGCAAACAAAAGTAAGCGGCCCCGCTTCTGGATGGCAGATTGCAGGAGCCACTTTGCACCATCAAACTAGCCCGACTTGGCACTGGTGCCACCTCTGGTCTGGGAACCATCCTGCGTATCATGGATTCTAATTAGCCAGCCGGCCACTCCCAGCCACAGGCCCCCTAACACAAACCACGGCGCTTTTCCCTGGAAAACAAAACTTGCCTGCCAACTTTTGGATGGCAGACTTCAGGAGCCACTTGGTACTATCAAATCAGCCCAACTTGGCACTGGTGCCACCATGGGTCTGGTAACCATCCTGCCTATCGTGGATTCTAAGGAGCCAGCCGGCCACTCCCAGCCACAGGCCCCCTAACACAAACAACGGCGCTTTTCCCTGGAAAACAAAACTCGCCTGCCAAATTTTTTATGGCAGATTGCAGGAGCCACTTGGTACTATCAAATCAGCCCAACTTGGCACTGGTGCCACCATGGGTCTGGTAACCATCCTGCCTATCGTAGCTTTTCAGGAGCCAGCCGGTCACTCCCAGCCATAGACCCCCAGACACAAACCTCGGCCCGTTTCCCTGGCAAACAAAAGTAAGTTGCCCCGCTTCTGGATGGCAGATTGCAGGAGCCACTTGGTACTATCAAACCAGCCCGACTTGGCACTGGTGCCACCTTGGCTCTGGGAACCATGCTGCGTAACGATGATTCCAAGACGCAAGGGGGCCACTCCCAGCCACAGGTCCCCAAACACAAACAACGGCGCTTTTCCCCGGAAAACAAAACTCGCCCGCCAACTTTTTGATGGCAGATTGCAGGTGCCACTTTGTAGTATCAAACCAGCCCGACTTGGCACTGGTGCCACCTCTGGTCTGAAAACCATCCTGCGAATCGTGGATTCTAAGGAGCCAGCCGGCCACTCCCAGCCACAGGCCCCCAAACACAAACAACGACGCTTTTCCCTGGAAAACAAAACTCGCCTGCCAACATTTTGATGGCAGATTGCAGGAGCCACTTGGTACTATCAAACCAACCCAACTTGGCACTGGTGCCACCATGGGTCTGGTCACCATCCTGCCTATCGTAGCTTTTAAGGACCTAGCCGGTCACTCCCAGCCATAGGCCCCCAGACACAAACCTCGGCCCGTATCCCTGGCAAACAAAAGTAAGCGGCCCCGCTTCTGGATGGCAGATTGCAGAAACCACTTGGTACTATCAAACCAGCCCAACTTGGCACTGGTGCCACCTTGGGTCTGGGAACCATCCTGCGTATCGTGGATTCTAAGGAGCCAGCCGGCCACTCCCAGCCACAGGCCCCCAAACACAAACAACGGCGCTTTAACCCTGGAAAACAAAACTCGCCTGCCAACTTTTTGATGGCAGATTGCAGGAGCCACTTGGTACTATCAAATCAGCCCAACTTGGCACTGGTGCCACCAGGGTCTGGTCACCATCCTGCCTATCGTAGCTTTTCAGGAGCCAGCCGGTCAATCCCAGCCATAGGCCCCCAGACAAAAACCTCGGCCTGATTCCCTGGCAAACAAAAGTAAGCTACCCCGCTTCTGGATGGCAGATTGCAGGAGCCACTTTGCACCATCAAACTAGCCCGACTTGGCACTAGTGCCACCTCTGGTCTGAAAACCATCCTGCGTATCGTGGATTCTAAGGAGCCAGCCGGCCACTCCCAGCCACAGGCCCCCAAACACAAACAACGGCGCTTTTCCCTGGAAAACAAAACTCGCCTGCCAACTTTTTGATGGCAGATTGCAGGAGCCACTTGGTACTATCAAACCAGCCCAACTTGGCACTGCTGCAACCATGGGTCTGGTCACCATCCTGCCTATCGTAGCTTTTCAGGAGCCAGCCGGTCACTCCCAGCCATAGGCCCCCAGACACAAACCTCGGCTCGTTACCCTGGCAAACAAAAGTAAGCTGCCCCGCTTCTGGATGGCAGATTGCAGGAACCACTTAGCAGTATCAAACCAGCCCGACTTGGCACTGGTGCCACCTTGGGTCTGGGAACCATGCTGCGTATCGTGGATTCTAAGGAGCCAGCCAGCCACTCCCAGCCACAGGCCCCCAAACACAAACAACGGCGCTTTTCCCTGGAAAACAAAACTCGCCTGCCAACTTTTTGATGGCAGATTGCAGGAGCCACTCGGTACTATCAAATCAGCCCAACTTGGCACTGGTGCCACCATGGGTCTGGTCACCATCCTGCCTATCATAGCTTTTCAGGAGCCAGCCGGTCACTCCCAGCCATAGGCCCCCAGACAAAAACCTCGGCCCGTTTCCCTGGCAAACAAAAGTAAGCTACCCCGCTTCTGGATGGCAGATTGCAGGAGCCACTTTGCACCATCAAACTAGCCCGACTTGGCACTGGTGCCACCTCTGGTCTGGGAACCATCCTGCGTATCGTGGATTCTAATTAGCCAGCCGGCCACTCCCAGCCACAGGCCCCCAAACACAAACAACGGCGCTTTTCCCTGGAAAACAAAACTTGCCTGCCAACTTTTTGATGGCAGACTGCAGGAGCCACTTGGTACTATCAAATCAGCCCAACTTGGCACTGGTGCCACCATGGGTCTGGTCAACATCCTGCCTATCGTAGCTTTTCAGGAGCCAGCCGGTCACTCCCAGCCATAGGCCCCCAGACACAAAGCTCTGCCCGTTTCCCTGGCAAACAAAAGTAAGCCACCCCGCTTCTGGATGGCAGATTGCAGGAGCCACTTTGCACCATCAATCTAGCCCGACTTGGCACTGGTGCCACCTCTGGTCTGGGAACCATCCTGCGTATCGTGGATTCTAAGTAGCCAGCCGGCCACTCCCAGCCACATGCCCCCAAACACAAACAACGGCGCTTTTCCCTGGAAAAAAAAACTCGCCTGCCAACTTTTTGATGGCAGATTGCAGGAGCCACTTGGTACTATCAAACCAGCCCAACTTGGCACTGCTGCCACCATGGGTCTGGTCACCATCCTGCCTATCGTAGCTTTTCAGGAGCCAGCCGGTCACTCCCAGCCATAGGCCCCCAGACAAAAACCTCGGCCCGTTTCCCTGGCAAACAAAAGTAAGCGGCCCCGCTTCTGGATGGCAGATTGCAGGAGCCACTTTGCACCATCAAACTAGCCCGACTTGGCACTGGTGCCACCTCTGGTCTGGGAACCATCCTGCGTATCATGGATTCTAATTAGCCAGCCGGCCACTCCCAGCCACAGGCCCCCTAACACAAACCACGGCGCTTTTCCCTGGAAAACAAAACTCGCCTGCCAACTTTTGGATGGCAGACTTCAGGAGCCACTTGGTACTATCAAATCAGCCCAACTTGGCACTGGTGCCACCATGGGTCTGGTAACCATCCTGCCTATCGTAGCTTTTCAGGAGCCAGCCGGTCACTCCCAGCCATAGGCCTCGAGACACAAACCTCGGCCCGTTTCCTTGGTAAAAAAAGTAAGCTACCCCGCTTCTGGATGGCAGATTGCAGGAGCCACTTTGCACCATCAAACCAGCCCGACTTGGCACTGGTGCCACCTCTTGTCTGGGAACCATCCTGCGTATCGTGGACTCTAAGGAGCCAGCCGGCCACTACCTGCCACATGCCGCCAAACACAAACAACGGCACTTTTCCCTGGAAAACAAAACTCGCCTGCCAACTTTTTGATGGCAGATTGCAGGAGCCACTTGGTACTATCAAAGCAGCCCAACTTGGCACTGGTGCCACCATGGGTCTGGTAACCATCTTGCCCAGCGTTCCTTCTCAGGAGCCAGCCGGTCACTCCCAGCCATAGACCCCCAGACACAAACCTCGGCCTGATTCCCTGGCAAACAAAAGTAAGTTGCCCCGCTTCTGGATGGCAGATTGCAGGAACCACTTGGTACTATCAAACCAGCCCGACTTGGCACTGGTGCCACGTTGGCTCTGGGAACCATGCTGCGTAACGTAGATTCTAAGGCGCCAGCCGGCAACTCCCAGCCACAGGCCCCCAACCAAAATCAACGGCACTTTCCCCGGGAATACAAAACTCGCCTGCCAATATTTGATGGCAGATTGCAGGAGCCACTTGGTACTATCAAACCAGCCCAACTTGGCACTGCTGCCACCATGGGTCTGGTCACCATCCTGCCTATCGTAACTTTTCAGGACCTAGCCGGTCACTCCCAGCCATAGGCCCCCAGACACAAACCTCAGCCCTTTTCCCTGGCAAACAAAAGTAAGCTGCCCCGCTTCTGGATGGCAGATTGCAGGAACCACTTGGTAGTATCAAACCAGCCCGACTTGGCACTGGTGCCACCTCTGGCCTGGGAACCATCCTGCGAATCGTGGATTCTAAGGAGCCAGCCGGCCACTCCCAGCCACAGGCCCCCAAACACAAACAACGGCGCTTTTCCCTGGAAAACAAAACTCGCCTGCCAAATTTTTTATGGCAGATTGCAGGAGCCACTTGGTACTATCAAATCAGCCCAACTTGGCACTGGTGCCACCATGGGTCTGGTAACCATCCTGCCTATCGTAGCTTTTCAGGAGCCAGCCGGTCACTCCCAGCCATAGGCCCCCAGACACAAACCTCGGCCCGTTTCCCTGGCAAACAAAAGTAAGTTGCCCCGCTTCTGGATGGCAGATTGCAGGAGCCACTTGGTACTATCAAACCAGCCCGACTTGGCACTGGTGCCACCTTGGGTCTGGGAACCATGCTGCGTAACGATGATTCCAAGACGCAAGGGGGCCACTCCCAGCCACAGGTCCCCAAACACAAACAACGGCGCTTTTCCCCGGAAAACAAAACTCGCCCGCCAACTTTTTGATGGCAGATTGCAGGTGCCACTTTGTAGTATCAAACCACCCCGACTTGGCACTGGTGCCACCTCTGGTCTGGGAACCATCCTGCGTATCGTGGATTCTAAGGAGCCAGCCGGCCACTCCCAGCCACAGGCCCCCAAACACAAACAACGGCGCTTTTCCCTGGAAAAAAAAACTCGCCTGCCAACTTTTTGATGGCAGATTGCAGGAGCCACTTGGTACTATCAAACCAGCCCAACTTGGCACTGCTGCCACCATGGGTCTGGTCACCATCCTGCCTATCGTAGCTTTTCAGGAGCCAGCCGGTCACTCCCAGCCATAGGCCCCCAGACAAAAACCTCGGCTCGTTACCCTGGCAAACAAAAGTAAGCTGCCCCGCTTCTGGATGGCAGATTGCAGGAACCACTTAGCAGTATGAAACCAGCCCGACTTGGCACTGGTGCCACCTCTGGTCTGGGAACCATCCTGCGTATCATGGATTCTAAGGAGCCAGCCGGCCACTCCCAGCCACAGGCCCCCAAACACAAACAACGGCGCTTTTCCCTGGAAAACAAAACTCGCCTGCCAACTTTTTGATGGCAGATTGCAGGAGGCACTCGGTACTATCAAATCAGCCCAACTTGGCACTGGTGCCACCATGGGTCTGGTCACCATCCTGCCTATCATAGCTTTTCAGGAGCCAGCCGGTCACTCCCAGCCATAGGCCCCCAGACAAAAACCTCGGCCCGTTTCCCTGGCAAGCAAAAGTAAGCTACCCCGCTTCTGGATGGCAGATTGCAGGAGCCACTTTGCACCATCAAACTAGCCCGACTTGGCACTGGTGCCACCTCTGGTCTGGGAATCATCCTGCGTATCATGGATTCTAATTAGCCAGCCGGCCACTCCCAGCCACAGGCCCCCTAACACAAACCACGGCGCTTTTCCCTGGAAAACAAAACTCGCCTGCCAACTTTTTGATGGCAGACTTCAGGAGCCACTTGGTACTATCAAATCAGCCCAACTTGGCACTGGTGCCACCATGGGTCTGGTAACCATCCTGCCTATCGTAGCTTTTCAGGAGCCAGCCGGTCACTCCCAGCCATAGGCCTCGAGACACAAACCTCGGCCCGTTTCCTTGGTAAAAAAAGTAAGCTACCCCGCTTCTGGATGGCAGATTGCAGGGGCCACTTTGCACCATCAAACCAGCCCGACTTGGCACTGGTGCCACCTCTTGTCTGGGAACCATCCTGCGTATCGTGGACTCTAAGGAGCCAGCCGGCCACTACCTGCCACATGCCGCCAAACACAATCAACGGCACTTTTCCCTGGAAAACAAAACTCGCCTGCCAACTTTTTGATGGCAGATTGCAGGAGCCACTTGGTACTATCAAAGCAGCCCAACTTGGCACTGGTGCCACCATGGGTCTGGTAACCATCTTGCCCAGCGTTCCTTCTCAGGAGCCAGCCGGTCACTCCCAGCCATAGACCCCCAGACACAAACCTCGGCCTGATTCCCTGGCAAACAAAAGTAAGCTGCCCCGCTTCTGGATGGCAGATTGCAGGAACCACTTGGTACTATCAAACCAGCCCGACTTGGCACTGGTGCCACCTTGGCTCTGGGAACCATGCTGCGTAACGTAGATTCTAAGGCGCCAGCCGGCAACTCCCAGCCACAGGCCCCCAACCAAAATCAACGGCACTTTCCCCGGGAATACAAAACTCGCCTGCCAATATTTGATGGCAGATTGCAGGAGCCACTTGGTACTATCAAACCAGCCCAACTTGGCACTGCTGCCACCATGGGTCAGGTCACCATCCTGCCTATCGTAACTTTTCAGGACCTAGCCGGTCACTCCCAGCCATAGGCCCCCAGACACAAACCTCAGCCCTTTTCCCTGGCAAACAAAAGTAAGCTGCCCCGCTTCTGGATGGCAGATTGCAGGAACCACTTGGTAGTATCAAACCAGCCCGACTTGGCACTGGTGCCACCTCTGGCCTGGGAACCATCCTGCGTATCGTGGATTCTAATTAGCCAGCTGGCCACTCCCAGCCACAGGCCCCCAAACACAAACAACGGCGCTTTTCCCTGGAAAACAAAACTCGCCTGCCAACTTTTTGATGGCAGATTGCAGGAGCCACTTGGTACTATCAAACCAGCCCAACTTGGCACTGCTGCCACCATGGGTCTGGTCACCATCCTGCCTATCGTAGCTTTTCACGACCTAGCCGGTCTCTCCCAGCCATAGGCCCCCAGACACAAACCTTGGCCCGTTTCCCTGGCAAACAAAAGTAAGCTGCCCCGCTTCTGGATGGCAGATTGCAGAAACCACTTGGTACTATCAAACCAGCCCAACTGGGCACTGGTGCCACCTTGGGTCTGGGAACCATCCTGCGTATCGTGGATTCTAAGGAGCCAGCCGGCCACTCCCAGCCACAGGCCCCCAAACACAAACAACGGCGCTTTAACCCTGGAAAACAAAACTCGCCTGCCAACTTTTTGATGGCAGATTGCAGGAGCCACTTGGTGCTATCAAATCAGCCCAACTTGGCACTGGTGCCACCATGGGTCTGGTCACCATCCTGCCTATCGTAGCTTTTCAGGAGCCAGCCGGTCACTCCCAGCCATAGGCCCCTAGACAAAAACCTCGGCCTGATTCCCTGGCAAACAAAAGTAAGCTACCCCGCTTCTGGATGGCAGATTGCAGGAGCCACTTTGCACCATCAAACTAGCTTGACTTGGCACTGGTGCCACCTGTGGTCTGAAAACCATCCTGCGTATCGTGGATTCTGAGGAGCCAGCCGGCCACTCCCAGCCACAGGCCCCCAAACACAAACAACGGCGCTTTTCCCTGGAAAACAAAACTTGCCTGCCATCTTTTGATGGGGGATTGCAGGAGCCACTTGGTACTATCAAATCAGCCCAACTTGGCACTAGTGCCATCGAGGGTCTGGTAACCATCCTGCCTATCGTAGCTTTTCAGGAGCCAGCCGGTCCCTCCCAGCCATAGGCCCCCAGACACAAAGCTCTGCCCATTTCCCTGGCAAACAAAAGTAAGCTACCCCGCTGCTGGATGGCAGATTGCAGGAGCCACTTTGCACCATCAAACTGGCCCGACTTGTCACTGGTGCCACCTTGGGTCTGGGAAGCATCCTTCGTGTCGAGATTTTATGGAGCCAGCCGGGCACTCCCAGCCATATGCCCCCAAAAAGAAACCACGGACCTTTTCTCTTCAAACTAAAATCAGCTGCCCCGCGTCTGGATGGCAGATTGCAGGAGCCACTTTGCACCATCCAACCAGCCTACTTGGCACTGGTGCCACCTTGGATCTGGGAACCATCCCGCCTATCGTGGATTTTCCGTGGTCAGCCGGCCACTCTGAGCCATAGGCCCCCAAACAAAAACCACGGCCCTTTACTCTGGCAAACAAAATTCAACTGCCCCTCTGCTGGATGGAAAAATTTCAGGACACACTTTGTACTGCAAAACCAGCCCGACTTGGCACTGGTGCCATCTTGGGTCTGGGAACCATCCTGCGAATTGTGGATTGTCAGGAGCCAGCCCACCACTCTCGGCCACAGACCCCAATCAAAAACAGCGGCCCGTTTCACAAGCAAAAAAAACTCAGCTGACCCGCTTCTGGATGGGAGATTGCAGGAGGCACTTGACACTGTCAAACCAGCCCTACTCGGCATTGGTGCCACCTTGGGTCTGGGAACCATGCTGTGTATCTTGGATTTTCAGGAGCCAGCCGGCCACTGCCAGCCACAGGCCCCCAAACACAAACCACAGCCCTTTTCTCTGGCAAACGAAACTCAGCTCCCCCGCTTCTGGATGGCAGATTGCAGGAGCCACTTGGTACTATCAAACCAGCCCAACTTGGCACTGGTGCCACCTTGGATCTGGGAACAATCCTGCCCATCGTGGATTTTCAGGGGCCAGCCGGCCACTCTCAGCCATATGACCCCAAACACAAACCACGGCCCTTTTCTCTGGAAAACAAAACTCAACTGCCCCTCTTCTGGATGGCAAATTGCAGGAGCCACTTGGTACTACAAAAACAGCCCCACTTGGCACTGGTGCCACCTTGGGTCACGTTACCATCCTGCGTATCGTGCATTTAAAGGACCCAGCCGGCTACTCCCAGCCACAGGCCCCAAACAAAAACCATGGCCCTTTCATCTGGCAAATAAAACTCAGCTGCCCCTCTTCTGGATGGCAGATTGCAGGAGCCACTTGGTACTATCAAACCAGCCAGACTTGGCACTGGTGCCGCCTCTGGTCTGGGAACCGTCCTGCCTATCGTAGGTTTTCAGGAGCCAGGCGGCCACTGCCAGCCACAGGCCCCCAAACACAAACAACGGCGCTTTTCCCTGGAAAACAAAACTCGCCTGCCAACTTTTTGATGGCAGATTGCAGGAGCCACTTGGTACTATCAAACCAGCCCAACTTGGCACTGGTGCCACCATGGGTCTGGTCACCATCCTGCCTATCGTAGTTTTTCAGGAGCCAGCCGGTCACTCACAGCCATAGGCCCCCAGACACAAACCTCGGCCCGTTTCCCTGGCAAACAAAAGTAAGCTACCCCGCTTCTGGATGGCAGATTGCAGGAAACACTTGGTACTATCAAACCAGCCCGACTTGGCACTGGTGCCACCTCTGGTCTGGGAACCATCCTGCGTATCGTGGATTCTAAGGAGCCAGCCTGCCACTCCGAGCCACAGGGCCCCAAACACAAACAACGGCGCTTTTCCCTGGAAAGCAAAACTCGCCTGCCAACCTTTTGATGGCAGATTGCAAGAGCCACTTGGTACTATCAAACCAGCCCAACTTGGCACTGGTGCCACCATGGGTCT
This sequence comes from Melospiza georgiana, assembly GCF_028018845.1. NCBI lineage: Eukaryota > Metazoa > Chordata > Aves > Passeriformes > Passerellidae > Melospiza > Melospiza georgiana. Next base: position 32,478,866 of record NC_080435.1, read on the forward strand.
GGTCACCATCCTGCCTATCGTAGCTTTTCAGGAGCCAGCTGGTCACTCCCAGCCATAGGCCCCCAGACACAAACCTCGGCCCATTTCCCTGGAAAACAAAAGTAAGCTGCCCCGCTTCTGGATGGCAGATTGCAGGACGCACTTGGTACTATCAAACCACCCCTACTTGGCACTGGTGCCACCTCTGGTCTGGGAACCATCCTGCATATCGTGGGTTCTAAGGGGCCAGCCGGCCACTCCCAGCCACAGGCCCCCAAACACAAACAACCGTGTTTTCCCTGGAAAACAAAACTCGCCTGCCAACTTTTTGATGGCAGATTGCAGGAACCACTTGGTACTATCAAACCAGCCCAACTTGGCACTGGTGCCACCATGGGTCTTTTGCAACATATGTGAGCTTCGTTTTGGCATGTTTTGTTCCTATGCGCTGCAACTGATATAAACACGGGCAATTTCCTTAACGTCCCTTAATTTCACAAAATTCCTTTTTTTCTCCTCAAATTGCAATTCCTTTGATGGTGCCTCCATTCCAGAGTGTTTGTAGGTCCTTCTTTTCTGTTTTGGCCTTCAGTGGGGATCAATTTTGGCAAGCTTTTCTGCATTTGCCGACACTTGCTGGCGTATGCCCTGCCTGTATTTTGATGGCTTTGAATTGGGCACATATTTTTTCATTTCTTTTCTTTCTTTTAAGTATTCATGCCATGTCCCCCATATCTTGCCCCCTAAGTTGTGTCTTCCTTCTTGAATTTTTCCCCTGCTTTTGGAACATCTGTGAGCTTCGTTTTGGCCTGTTTTGGTCCTTTGCAATGCAGCTGATTTCCTCACAGCCTATGTGTTGAAGACACTAAAATTCCCGACTTTCTCCTTTTTTCAATTGCATTTCATTTGAACCTATCTCCTTTCCAGAGTGTTTGTAAGCCTTTCTTTTGGGATTCGCAAGATTCCTTTTCCCTTCCCGAAAAGGAGACCAATAGAGGAATCTTTGGTGCATTTCCCGGCCCTTGAAGGCATGCCATGCCTTTTGATTGCTTTGATTTTGGGAAAGGTTTTTATCTTTGTTTGGTTCTTTTCCGAAGTGTTCATGCCATGTCCTTCATATCTTGCCCCCTAAGTTGTGTCTTTCTCCTTGACTTTTTCCCCTGCTTCTGCAACATCTCTGAGCTGAGTTTTGGCATGTTTTGGTCCTATGCACTGCACCTGATATAATCCCGGGCCATTTTCTTAGAGTCACTAAATTTCCCAAATTTCCTTTTTTTCTCCGCCAATTGCTACTCCTTTAATGATGTCTCAATTCCAGCGTGTTTGTAGGTCCTTCATTTCTGTTTTGGCCGTCAGTGGGGATCAATTTTTGCAAGCTTTGCTGCATGTGCCTGCACTTCCTGGCGTATGGCCTGCCAGCATTTCGATGGCTTTACCCTGTGGAAGATATTTTTCTGTTTTTGATTGTTTTCTGAAGTGTCCATTCCATGTCCCTCCTACCTTGCCCCATAAGCTGTGTCTTCCTCCTTGACTTTTTCCCCTGCGTTTGCAACATCCCTGAGCTTAGTTTGGGCATGTTTTGGTCCTTTGCACTGCACCCGATGTAATCCCGGGCCATTTTAATAGGGTCACTAAATTTCTCAAATTTTCTTTTTCTCTCCTCCAATTGCAATTCCTTTGATGGTGTCTCCATTCCAGCGTGTTTGTAAGTCCTTCATTTCTGTTTTGGCCTTCAGTGGGGATCAATTTTGGCAAGCTTTGCTGCATGTGCCTTCACTTGCTGGCTTATGGCCTGCCTGCATTTTGATGGCTTTGATTTTAGAAATTTTTTTTTTTTGTATCTTCCTCCTTGACTTTTTACCCTGCTTTTGCAACATCTCTGAGCTTAGTTTTTGCATGTTTTGGTCCTTTGCAATGCACCTTATATAAACCCAGGGCATTTTCTTAAAGTCGCTAAGTTTCATAAAGTTTCATTTTTTTTCGTCAATTTGCTATTAATTTGATCATTCCTTCATTCCAGCGTGTTTGCACGTCCTTCATTTCAGTTTTGGCCTTCAGTGGGGATCAATTTTGGCAATATTTGCTGCATGCGCCTGCACTTGCTGATGTATGGCTTGCCTGCATTTTGATGGCTTTTACATTCGGAAAGATTTTTTTCTTTTTTTGGTTCTTTTCTGAACTGTCCATGCCATGTCCCTCATATCTTGCCCCCTAAGTTGTGTCTTCCTCCTTGACTTTTTCCCAAGCTTTTGCAACATCTCTGAGCTTAGTTTTTGCCTCTTTTGGTCCTATGCAATGCAGCTGATTTCCTTACAGCCTATGTTTTGAAGACACTTGAATTCCCGATTTTCTGCATTTTTCAATTGCATTTCATTAGAACCTATCTCCTGTCCAGAGTGTTTGTAAGTGTTCCTTTTGGGATTCGCAAGATTCCTTTCCACTTCCCGAAAGGAAAAGAAATTTCCAATCAGGAAATGAAAAGGAATGGAAAAGGAATCTTGCGATTTCAATGGGGACTGATAGAGGAATCTTTGGCGCATGTCCCTGCCCTTGATGGCATGCCATGCCTTTTAATGGCTTTGAATTTGGCAAAGATTTTTTTCTTTTTTTGGTTCTTTTCTGAAGTGTCCATGCCATGTCCCTCATATCTTGCCCCCTAAATTGTGTCTTCCTCCTTGACTTTTTCCCCTGCTATTGCAACATCTCTGAGCTTCGTTTTGGCATGTTTTAGTCCTTTGCAATGCAGCAGATATCCTCACAGCCCATTTTTTGAAGACACTAAAATTCCCGATTTTCTCCTTTTTTCCATTGCATTTCATTTGAACCTATCTCCTTTCCAGAAGTTTTGTAAGCCTTTCTTTTGGGATTCGCAAGATTCCTTTCCACTTCCCGGAAGGAAATGAAATTTCCTTTCGGGAACGGAAAAGGATTCTTGCGATTTCAATGGGAACCAATAGAGGAATCTTTGGTGCATGTCCCTGCCCTTGATGGCATGCCATGCCTTTTGATGGCTTTGACTTTGGCAAAGATTTTTTTCTTTTTTTGGTTCTTTTCTGAAGTGTCCATGCCATGTCCCTCATATCTTGCCCCCTAAGTTCTGTCCTCCTCCTTGAATTTTTCCCCTGCTTTTGCAAAAATTTGAGCTTAGTTTTTGCATGTTTTGGTCCTTTGAACTGAACCTGATTTAATCCCGGGCCATTTTCTTAAAGTCGCTAAATTTCCCAAATTTCCTTTTTTTCTCGGCCAATTGCTATTCCTTTGATGGTGTCTCCATTCCAGGGTGTTTGTAGGTCCTTCTTTTCTGTTTTGGCCTTCAGTGGGGATCAATTTTGGCAAGCTTTGCTGCATGTGCCGGCAATTCCTGGCGTGTGGCCTGCCAGCATTTTGATGGCTTTACTTTGGGAAAGATATTTTTCTTTTTTTGGTTGTTTTCTGAAGTGTCCATGCCATGTCCCTCATATCTTACCCCTTAAGATAAGTCTTCCTCCTTAATTTTTTCCCCTGCTATTGCAACATCTCTGAGCTTCGTTTTGGCATGTTTTAGTCCTTTGCACTACAGCAGATATCCTCAAAGCCTATTTTTTGAAGACACTAAAATTCCTGATTTTCTCCTTTTTTCCATTGCATTTCATTTGAACCTATCTCCTTTCCAGAAGTTTTGTAAGCCTTTCTTTTGGGATTCGCAAGATTCCTTTCCACTTCCCGGAAGGAAATGAAATTTCCTTTCGGGAAGGGAAAAGGAATCTTCCTATTTCAATGGGTACCAATAGAGGAATCTTTGGTGCATGTCCCTGCCCTTCATGGCATGCCATGTCTTTTGATGACTTTGATTTTGGGAAAGATTTTTTTCTTTTTTAGATTGTTTTCTGAAGTGTCCATGCCATGTCCCTCATATCTTGCCCCGTATGCTGTGTCTTCCTCCTTGACTTTTTCCCCTGCTTCTGCAACATCTCTGAGCTTTGTTTTGGCATGTTTTGTTCCTTTGCACTTCACCTGATATAATCCCGGGCCATTTTCTTAGAGTCACTAAACTTCCCAAATTTCCTTTTTTTCTCCTCCATTTCCAATTCCTTTGATGGTGTCTCCATTCCAGCGTATTTGTAGGTCCTTCATTTCTGTTTTGGCTTACAGTGGGGATCAATTTTGGCAAGCTTTGCAGCATGTGCATGTACTAGCTGGCGTATGGCCTACCTGCATTTTAATGGCTTTGACTTTTTGATAGATTTTGTTCTTTTTATGGTTGTTTTCTGAAGGTTCCATGCCATGTCCCTCATATCTTGCCCCCTAAGTTGTGTCTTCCTCCGTGATTTTTTCCCCTGCTTTTGCAGCATCTGTGAGCTTAGATTTGGCATGTTTTGGTCCTTTGCAATATAGCAGATATCCTCACAGCCTATTTTTTGAATACACTAAAATTCCCGATTTTCTTCTTTTTTCCATTGCATTTCATTAGAACCTATCTCCTTTCCAGAAGTTTTGTAAGCCTTTCTTTTGGGATTCGCAAGATTCCTTTCCACTTCCCGGAAGGAAATGAAATTGCCTTTCGGGAAGGGAAAAAGAATCTTGCGATTTCAATAGGGACCAATAGAGGAATCTTTGGTGCATGTCCCTGCCCTTGATGGCATGCCATGCCTTTTGATGACTTTGACTTTGGGAAAGATTTTTTTCTTTTTTTGGTTCCTTTCTGAAGTGTCCATGCCATGTCCCTCATACCTTGCCCCTATGTTGTGTCTTCCTCCTTGACTTTTTCCCCTGCTTTTTCAACATCCCTGAGATTCGTTTTGGCATGTTTTGTTCCTTTCCGCTGCACCTGATATAATCCCGGGCCATTTTCTTAGAGTCGCTAAATTTCCCAAATTTTTTATTTTTTCTCCTCCAATTGCAATTCCTTTGATGGTTTCTCCATACCAGCCTGTTTGTAGGTCCTTTTTTCTGTTTTGGCCTTCAGTGGGGATCAATTTTGGCAGGCTTTGCTGCACGTGCCTCCAAATGCTGGCGTACGGCCTGCCTGCATTTTGATGGCTTTGACGTTGGGAAAGATTGTTTGTTTTTTTTTTCGTTCTTTTCTGAAGTGTCCATGCCAGGTCCCTCATATCTTGCCCCCTAAGTTGTGTCTTCCTCCTTGACTTTTTCCCCTGCTTTTGCAACATCAGTGAGCTTAGTTTTGGCATGTTTTGGTCCTTTGCACTGCACCCGATATAATCCTTGGCCATTTTCTTGGAGTCACTCAATTTCCCAAATTTCCTTTTTTTCTACTCCAATTGCAATTCATTTGATGGTGTCTCCATTCCAGCCTGTTTGTAGGTCCTTTTTTCTGTTTTGGCCTTTATTGGGTATCAATTTTGGCAAGCTTTGCTGCATGTGCCAGCACTTGCTGGCGTATGACCTGCCTGCAATTTGATGGCTTTGTTTTCCAAAAGATTTTTTCTTTTTTTTTTTTTTTCTATTGATTCTTCATGCCATGACCCTCATGTCTTGCCCCCTAAGTTTTGTCTTCCTCCTTGACTTTTTCCCCTGCTTTTGCAACATCTCTGAGATTCGTTTTTACATGTTTTGGTCCTTTCCGCTGCACCTCACCTGATATAATCCCGGGCCATTTTCTAAGAGTCACTAAATTTCCCAAATTTTCTTTTTTCTCTTCCAAATGCATTTTCATTAAGTATGTCTCCATTCCAGTGTGTTTGTAGGTCCTTCTTTTCTGTTTTGGCCTTCAGTGGGGATCAATTTTGGCAAGCAATGCAACATGTGCCTGTACTTGCTGGCGTACGGCCTGCCTGCATTTTGATGGCTTTGACTTTGGGAAAGATTGTTTTTTTTTTTTGGTTCTTTTCTGAAGTGTCCATGCCAGGTCCCTCATATCTTGCCCCCCTAAGTTGTGTCTTCCTCCTTGACTTTTTCCCCTGCTTTTGCCACATCTGTGATCTTCGTTTTTGCATGTTTTGGTCCTTTGCATTGCACCTGATATAATCCCGGGCCATTTTCTTGGAATCACTCAATTTCCCAAATTCCTTTTTTTTCTACTCCAATTGCAATTCTTTTGATGTTGTCTCCATTCCAGCGTGTTTGTAGCTCCTTTTTCCTTTTTTGGCCTTCATTGGGGATCAATTTTGGCAAGCTCTGCGGCATGGGCCAGCACTTGCTGGCGTATGACCTGCCTGCAATTTGATGTCTTTTTTTACGGAAAGACTTTATCTTTTTTTTTTTTTTATTGATTATTCATGCCATGTCTCTCATATCTTGCCCCCTAAGCTGTGTCTTCCTCCTTGACTTTTTACCCTGCTTTTGCAACATACCTGAGATTCGTTTTGGCATTTTTTTTTCATTTGCACTGCACCTGATATAATCCCGGGCCATTTTCTTAGAGTCACTAAATTTCCCAAATTTTCTTTTTTTTCTCCTCCAATTGCATATCTATTGAGTGTGTCTCCATTTCAGCGTGTTTGTAGGTCCTTCTTTTCTGTTTTCGCCTTCACTGGGGATCTGTTTAGGCAAGCTTTGCTGCATGTGCCGGTACTTCCTGGCGTATTGCCTGCCAGCATTTCGATGGCTTTACTTTGGGGAAGATATTTTTCTTTTTTTGGTTCTTTTCTGAAGTGTCCATGCCATGTCCCTCATATCTTACCCCCTAAGCTGTGTCTTCCTCCTTGACTTTTTCCCCTGCGTTTGCAACATCCCTGAGCTTAGTTTGGGCATGTTTTGGTCCTTTGCACTGCACCTGATATAATCCCGGGCCATTTTAATAGGGTCACTAAATTTCTCAAATTTTCTTTTTCTCTCCTCCAATTGCAATTCCTTTGATGGTGTCTCCATTCCAGCGTGTTTGTAAGTCCTTCATTTCTGTTTTGGCCTTCAGTGGGGATCAATTTTGGCAAGCTTTGCTGCATGTGCCTTCACTTGCTGGCTTATGGCCTGCCTGCATTTTGATGGCTTTGATTTTAGAATTTTTTTTTTTTTTGTATCTTCCTCCTTGACTTTTTACCCTGCTTTTGCAACATCTCTGAGCTTAGTTTTTGCATGTTTTGGTCCTTTGCAATGCACCTTATATAAACCCAGGGCATTTTCTTAAAGTCGCTAAGTTTCATAAAGTTTCATTTTTTTTCGTCAATTTGCTATTAATTTGATCATTCCTTCATTCCAGCGTGTTTGCACGTCCTTCATTTCAGTTTTGGCCTTCAGTGGGGATCAATTTTGGCAATATTTGCTGCATGCGCCTGCACTTGCTGATGTATGGCTTGCCTGCATTTTGATGGCTTTTACTTTCGGAAAGATTTTTTTCTTTTTTTGGTTCTTTTCTGAACTGTCCATGCCATGTCCCTCATATCTTGCCCCCTAAGTTGTGTCTTCCTTCTTGACTTTTCCCCCGCTTTTGCAACATCTCTGAGCTTAGTTTTGGCCTCTTTTGGTCCTATGCAATGCAGCTGATTTCCTTACAGCCTATGTTTGGAAGACACTAAAATTTCCCATTTTATCCTTTTTTCCATTGCATTTCATTAGAACCTATCTCCTTTCCAGAGTGTTTGTAAGTGTTCCTTTTGGGATTCGCAAGATTCCTTTTCCCTTCCCGAAAGGAAAAGAAATTTCCAATCAGGAAATGAAAAGGAATGGAAAAGGAATCTTGCGATTTCAATGGGGACTGATAGAGGAATCTTTGGCGCATGTCCCTGCCCTTGATGGCATGCCATGCCTTTTAATGGCTTTGAATTTGGCAAAGATTTTTTTCTTTTTTTGGTTCTTTTCTGAAGTGTCCATGCCATGTCCCTCATATCTTGCCCCCTAAATTGCATCTTCCTCCTTGACTTTTTCCCCTGCTATTGCAACATCTCTGAGCTTCGTTTTGGCAAGTTTTAGTCCTTTGCAATACAGCAGATATCCTCACAGCCCATTTTTTGAAGACACTAAAATTCCCGATTTTATCCTTTTTTCCATTGCATTTCATTTGAACCTATCTCCTTTCCAGAAGTTTTGTAAGCCTTTCTTTTGGGATTCGCAAGATTCCTTTCCACTTCCCGGAAGGAAATGAAATTTCCTTTCGGGAACGGAAAAGGATTCTTGCGATTTCAATGGGAACCAATAGAGGAATCTTTGGTGCATGTCCCTGCCCTTGATGGCATGCCATGCCTTTTGATGGCTTTGACTTTGGCAAAGATTTTTTTCTTTTTTTGGTTCTTTTCTGAAGTGTCCATGCCATGTCCCTCATATCTTGCCCCCTAAGTTCTGTCCTCCTCCTTGAATTTTTCCCCTGCTTTTGCAAAAATTTGAGCTTAGTTTTTGCATGTTTTGGTCCTTTGAACTGAACCTGATTTAATCCCGGGCCATTTTCTTAAAGTCGCTAAATTTCCCAAATTTCCTTTTTTTCTCGGCCAATTGCTATTCCTTTGATGGTGTCTCCATTCCAGGGTGTTTGTAGGTCCTTCTTTTCTGTTTTGGCCTTCAGTGGGGATCAATTTTGGCAAGCTTTGCTGCATGTGCCGGCAATTCCTGGCGTGTGGCCTGCCAGCATTTGGATGGCTTTACTTTGGGAAAGATATTTTTCTTTTTTTGGTTGTTTTCTGAAGTGTCCATGCCATGTCCCTCATATCGTACCCTCTAAGATAAGTCTTCCTCCTTAATTTTTTCCCCTGATATTGCAACATCTCTGAGCTACGTTTTGGCATTTTTGGTCCTTTGCACTACAGCAGATATCCTCACAGCCTATTTTTTGAAGACACTAAAATTCCCGATTTTCTCCTTTTTTCCATTGCATTTCATTTGAACCTATCTCCTTTCCAGAAGTTTTGTAAGCCTTTCTTTTGGGATTCGCAAGATTCCTTTCCACTTCCCGGAAGGAAATGAAATTTCCTTTCGGGAAGGGAAAAGGAATCTTCCTATTTCAATAGGTACCAATAGAGGAATCTTTGGTGCATGTCCCTGCCCTTGATGGCATGCCATGTCTTTTGATGACTTTGATTTTGGGAAAGATTTTTTTCTTTTTTAGATTGTTTTCTGAAGTGTCCATGCCATGTCCCTCATATCTTGCCCCGTATGCTGTGTCTTCCTCCTTGACTTTTTCCCCTGCTTCTGCAACATCTCTGAGCTTCGTTTTGGCATGTTTTGTTCCTATCCGCTGCACCTGATATAATCCCGGGCCATTTTCTTAGAGTCACTAAACTTCCCAAATTTCCTTTTTTTCTCCTCCATTTCCAATTCCTTTGATGGTGTCTCCATTCCAGCGTATTTGTAGGTCCTTCATTTCTGTTTTGGCTTACAGTGGGGATCAATTTTGGCAAGATTTGCAGCATGTGCATGTACTAGCTGGCGTATGGCCTACCTGCATTTTAATGGCTTTGACTTTTTGATAGATTTTGTTCTTTTTTTGGTTGTTTTCTGAAGGTTCCATGCCATGTCCCTCATATCTTGCCCCCTAAGTTGTGTCTTCCTCCTTGATTTTTTCCCCTGCTTTTGCAGCATCTGTGAGCTTAGATTTGGCATGTTTTGGTCCTTTGCACTACAGCAGATATCCTCACAGCCTATTTTTTGAATACACTAAAATTCCCGATTTTCTTCTTTTTTCCATTGCATTTCATTTGAACCTATCTCCTTTCCAGAAGTTTTGTAAGCCTTTCTTTTGGGATTTGCAAGATTCCTTTCCACTTCCCGGAAGGAAATGAAATTGCCTTTCGGGAAGGGAAAAAGAATCTTGCTATTTCAATAGGGACCAATAGAGGAATCTTTGGTGCATGTCCCTGCCCTTGATGGCATGCCATGCCTTTTGATGACTTTGACTTTGGGAAAGATTTTTTTCTTTTTTGGTTCCTTTCTGAAGTGTCCATGCCATGTCCCTCATACTTTGCCCCTATGTTGTGTCTTCCTCCTTGACTTTTTCCCCTGCTTTTTCAACATCCCTGAGATTCGTTTTGGCATGTTTTGTTCCTTTCCGCTGCACCTGATATAATCCCGGGCCATTTTCTTAGAGTCGCTAAATTTCCCAAATTTTTTATTTTTTCTCCTCCAATTGCAATTCCTTTGATGGTTTATCCATACCAGCCTGTTTGTAGGTCCTTTTTTCTGTTTTGGCCTTCAGTGGGGATCAATTTTGGCAGGCTTTGCAGCACGTGCCTCCAAATGCTGGCGTACGGCCTGCCAGCATTTTGATGGCTTTGTCTTTGGGAAAGATTGGTTTTTTTTTTTTGGTTCTTTTCTGAAGTGTCCATGCCAGGTCCCTCATATCTTGCCCCCTAAGTTGTGTCTTCCTCCTTGACTTTTTCCCCTGCTTTTGCCACATCTGTGATCTTCGTTTTTGCATGTTTTGGTCCTTTGCATTGCACCTGATATAATCCTTGGCCATTTTCTTGGAATCACTCAATTTCCCAAATTCCTTTTTTTTCTACTCCAATTGCAATTCTTTTGATGTTGTCTCCATTCCAGCGTGTTTGTAGGTCCTGTTTTCTTTTTTGGCCTTCATTGGGGATCAATTTTGGCAAGCTCTGCGGCATGGGCCAGCACTTGCTGGCGTATGACCTGCCTGCAATTTGATGTCTTTTTTTACGGAAAGTCTTTATCTTTTTTTTTTTTTTTTTTTTTATTGATTATTCATGCCATGTCCCTCATATCTTGCCCCCTAAGCTGTGTCTTCCTCCTTGACTTTTTACCCTGCTTTTGCAACATACCTGAGATTCGTTTTGGCATTTTTTTTTCATTTGCACTGCACCTGATATAATCCCGGGCCATTTTCTTAGAGTCACTAAATTTCCCAAATTTTCTTTTTTTTCTCCTCCAATTGCATATCCATTGAGTGTGTCTCCATTTCAGCGTGTTTGTAGGTCCTTCTTTTCTGTTTTCGCCTTCACTGGGGATCTGTTTAGGCAAGCTTTGCTGCATGTGCCGGTACTTCCTGGCGTATTGCCTGCCAGCATTTCGATGGCTTTACTTTGGGGAAGATATTTTTCTTTTTTTGGTTCTTTTCTGAAGTGTCCATGTCATGTCCCTCATATCTTACTCCCTAAGCTGTGTCTTCCTCCTTGACTTTTTCCCCTGCGTTTGCAACATCCCTGAGCTTAGTTTGGGCATGTTTTGGTCCTTTGCACTGCACCCGATGTAATCCCGGGCCATTTTAATAGGGTCTCTAAATTTCTCAAATTTTCTTTTTCTCTCCTCCAATTGCAATTCCTTTGATGGTGTCTCCATTCCAGCGTGTTTGTAAGTCCTTCATTTCTGTTTTGGCCTTCAGTGGAGATCAATTTTGGCAATATTTGCTGCATGCGCCTGCACTTGCTGATGTATGGCTTGCCTGCATTTTGATGGCTTTTACTTTCGGAAAGATTTTTTTCTTTTTTTGGTTCTTTTCTGAACTGTCCATGCCATGTCCCTCATATCTTGCCCCCTAAGTTGTGTCTTCCTCCTTGACTTTTTCCCCTGCGTTTGCAACATCCCTGAGCTTAGTTTTGGCCTCTTTTGGTCCTATGCAATGCAGCTGATTTCCTTACAGCCTATGTTTTGAAGACACTAAAATTCCCGATTTTCTGCATTTTTCAATTGCATTTCATTAGAACCTATCTCCTTTCCAGAGTGTTTGTAAGTGTTCCTTTTGGGATTCGCAAGATTCCTTTTCCCTTCCCGAAAGGAAAAGAAATTTCCAATCAGGAAATGAAAAGGAATGGAAAAGGAATCTTGCGATTTCAATGGGGACTGATAGAGGAATCTTTGGCGCATGTCCCTGCCCTTGATGGCATGCCATGCCTTTTAATGGCTTTGAATTTGGCAAAGATTTTTTTCTTTTTTTGGTTCTTTTCTGAAGTGTCCATGCCATGTCCCTCATATCTTGCCCCCTAAATTGCGTCTTCCTCCTTGACTTTTTCCCCTGCTATTGCAACATCTCTGAGCTTCGTTTTGGCAAGTTTTAGTCCTTTGCAATACAGCAGATATCCTCACAGCCCATTTTTTGAAGACACTAAAATTCCCGATTTTATCCTTTTTTCCATTGCATTTCATTTGAACCTATCTCCTTTCCAGAAGTTTTGTAAGCCTTTCTTTTGGGATTCGCAAGATTCCTTTCCACTTCCCGGAAGGAAATGAAATTTCCTTTCGGGAACGGAAAAGGATTCTTGCGATTTCAATGGGAACCAATAGAGGAATCTTTGGTGCATGTCCCTGCCCTTGATGGCATGCCATGCCTTTTGATGGCTTTGACTTTGGCAAAGATTTTTTTCTTTTTTTGGTTCTTTTCTGAAGTGTCCATGCCATGTCCCTCATATCTTGCCCCCTAAGTTCTGTCCTCCTCCTTGACTTTTTCCCCTGCTTTTGCAACAATTTGAGCTTAGTTTTTGCATGTTTTGGTCCTTTGAACTGAACCTGATTTAATCCCGGGCCATTATCTTAAAGTCGCTAAATTTCCCAAATTTCCTTTTTTTCTCGGCCAATTGCTATTCCTTTGATGGTGTCTCCATTCCAGGGTGTTTGTAGGTCCTTCTTTTCTGTTTTGGCCTTCAGTGTGGATCAATTTTGGCAAGCTTTGCTGCATGTGCCGGCAATTCCTGGCGTGTGGCCTGCCAGCCTTTGGATGGCTTTACTTTGGGAAAGATACTTTTCTTTTTTTGGTTGTTTTCTGAAGTGTCCATGCCATGTCCCTCATATCTTGCCCCCTAAATTGCGTCTTCCTCCTTGACTTTTTCCCCTGCTATTGCAACATCTCTGAGCTTCGTTTTGGCAAGTTTTAGTCCTTTGCACTACAGCAGATATCCTCACAGCCTATTTTTTGAAGACACTAAAATTCCCGATTTTCTCCTTTTTTCCATTGCATTTCATTTGAACCTATCTCCTTTCCAGAAGTTTTGTAAGCCTTTCCTTTGGGATTCGCAAGATTCCTTTCCACTTCCAGAAAGGAAATGAAATTTCCTTTCGGGAAGGGAAAAGGAATCTTTCTATTTCAATGGGTACCAATAGAGGAATCTTTGGTGCATGTCCCTGCCCTTGATGGCATGCCATGTCTTTTGATGACTTTGATTTTGGGAAAGATTTTTTTCTTTTTTAGATTGTTTTCTGAAGTGTCCATGCCATGTCCCTCATATCTTGCCCCGTATGCTGTGTCTTCCTCCTTGACTTTTTCCCCTGCTTCTGCAACATCTCTGAGCTTTGTTTTGGCATGTTTTGTTCCTTTGCACTTCACCTGATATAATCCCGGGCCATTTTCTTAGAGTCACTAAACTTCCCAAATTTCCTTTTTTTCTCCTCCATTTCCAATTCCTTTGATGGTGTCTCCATTCCAGCGTATTTGTAGGTCCTTCATTTCTGTTTTGGCTTACAGTGGGGATCAATTTTGGCAAGCTTTGCAGCATGTTCATGTACTAGCTGGCGTATGGCCTACCTGCATTTTAATGGCTTTGACTTTTTGATAGATTTTGTTCTTTTTATGGTTGTTTTCTGAAGGTTCCATGCCATGTCCCTCATATCTTGCCCCCTAAGTTGTGTCTTCCTCCGTGATTTTTTCCCCTGCTTTTGCAGCATCTGTGAGCTTAGATTTGGCATGTTTTGGTCCTTTGCAATATAGCAGATATCCTCACAGCCTATTTTTTGAATACACTAAAATTCCCGATTTTCTTCTTTTTTCCATTGCATTTCATTAGAACCTATCTCCTTTCCAGAAGTTTTGTAAGCCTTTCTTTTGGGATTCGCAAGATTCCTTTCCACTTCCCGGAAGGAAATGAAATTGCCTTTCGGGAAGGGAAAAAGAATCTTGCGATTTCAATAGGGACCAATAGAGGAATCTTTGGTGCATGTCCCTGCCCTTGATGGCATGCCATGCCTTTTGATGACTTTGACTTTGGGAAAGATTTTTTTCTTTTTTTGGTTCCTTTCTGAAGTGTCCATGCCATGTCCCTCATACCTTGCCCCTATGTTGTGTCTTCCTCCTTGACTTTTTCCCCTGCTTCTGCAACATCCCTGAGATTCGTTTTGGCATGTTTTGTTCCTTTCCGCTGCACCTGATATAATCCCGGGCCATTTTCTTAGAGTCGCTAAATTTCCCAAATTTTTTATTTTTTCTCCTCCAATTGCAATTCCTTTGATGGTTTCTCCATACCAGCCTGTTTGTAGGTCCTTTTTTCTGTTTTGGCCTTCAGTGGGGATCAATTTTGGCAGGCTTTGCTGCACGTGCCTCCAAATGCTGGCGTACGGCCTGCCTGCATTTTGATGGCTTTGACGTTGGGAAAGATTGTTTGTTTTTTTTTTCGTTCTTTTCTGAAGTGTCCATGCCAGGTCCCTCATATCTTGCCCCCTAAGTTGTGTCTTCCTCCTTGACTTTTTCCCCTGCTTTTGCAACATCAGTGAGCTTAGTTTTGGCATGTTTTGGTCCTTTGCACTGCACCCGATATAATCCTTGGCCATTTTCTTGGAGTCACTCAATTTCCCAAATTTCCTTTTTTTCTACTCCAATTGCAATTCATTTGATGGTGTCTCCATTCCAGCCTGTTTGTAGGTCCTTTTTTCTGTTTTGGCCTTTATTGGGTATCAATTTTGGCAAGCTTTGCTGCATGTGCCAGCACTTGCTGGCGTATGACCTGCCTGCAATTTGATGGCTTTGTTTTCCAAAAGATTTTTTCTTTTTTTTTTTTTTTCTATTGATTCTTCATGCCATGACCCTCATGTCTTGCCCCCTAAGTTTTGTCTTCCTCCTTGACTTTTTCCCCTGCTTTTGCAACATCTCTGAGATTCGTTTTTACATGTTTTGGTCCTTTCCGCTGCACCTCACCTGATATAATCCCGGGCCATTTTCTAAGAGTCACTAAATTTCCCAAATTTTCTTTTTTCTCTTCCAAATGCATTTTCATTAAGTATGTCTCCATTCCAGTGTGTTTGTAGGTCCTTCTTTTCTGTTTTGGCCTTCAGTGGGGATCAATTTTGGCAAGCAATGCAACATGTGCCTGTACTTGCTGGCGTACGGCCTGCCTGCATTTTGATGGCTTTGACTTTGGGAAAGATTGTTTTTTTTTTTTGGTTCTTTTCTGAAGTGTCCATGCCAGGTCCCTCATATCTTGCCCCCTAAGTTGTGTCTTCCTCCTTGACTTTTTCCCCTGCTTTTGCCACATCTGTGATCTTCGTTTTTGCATGTTTTGGTCCTTTGCATTGCACCTGATATAATCCCGGGCCATTTTCTTGGAATCACTCAATTTCCCAAATTCCTTTTTTTTCTACTCCAATTGCAATTCTTTTGATGTTGTCTCCATTCCAGCGTGTTTGTAGCTCCTTTTTCCTTTTTTGGCCTTCATTGGGGATCAATTTTGGCAAGCTCTGCGGCATGGGCCAGCACTTGCTGGCGTATGACCTGCCTGCAATTTGATGTCTTTTTTTACGGAAAGACTTTATCTTTTTTTTTTTTTTTTATTGATTATTCATGCCATGTCCATCATATCTTGCCCCCTAAGCTGTGTCTTCCTCCTTGACTTTTTACCCTGCTTTTGCAACATACCTGAGATTCGTTTTGGCATTTTTTTTTCATTTGCACTGCACCTGATATAATCCCGGGCCATTTTCTTAGAGTCACTAAATTTCCCAAATTTTCTTTTTTTTCTCCTCCAATTGCATATCTATTGAGTGTGTCTCCATTTCAGCGTGTTTGTAGGTCCTTCTTTTCTGTTTTCGCCTTCACTGGGGATCTGTTCAGGCAAGCTTTGCTGCATGTGCCGGTACTTCCTGGCGTATTGCCTGCCAGCATTTCGATGGCTTTACTTTGGGGAAGATATTTTTCTTTTTTTGGTTCTTTTCTGAAGTGTCCATGCCATGTCCCTCATATCTTACCCCCTAAGCTGTGTCTTCCTCCTTGACTTTTTCCCCTGCGTTTGCAACATCCCTGAGCTTAGTTTGGGCATGTTTTGGTCCTTTGCACTGCACCTGATATAATCCCGGGCCATTTTAATAGGGTCACTAAATTTCTCAAATTTTCTTTTTCTCTCCTCCAATTGCAATTCCTTTGATGGTGTCTCCATTCCAGCGTGTTTGTAAGTCCTTCATTTCTGTTTTGGCCTTCAGTGGGGATCAATTTTGGCAAGCTTTGCTGCATGTGCCTTCACTTGCTGGCTTATGGCCTGCCTGCATTTTGATGGCTTTGATTTTAGAAATTTTTTTTTTTTTGTATCTTCCTCCTTGACTTTTTACCCTGCTTTTGCAACATCTCTGAGCTTAGTTTTTGCATGTTTTGGTCCTTTGCAATGCACCTTATATAAACCCAGGGCATTTTCTTAAAGTCGCTAAGTTTCATAAAGTTTCATTTTTTTTCGTCAATTTGCTATTAATTTGATCATTCCTTCATTCCAGCGTGTTTGCACGTCCTTCATTTCAGTTTTGGCCTTCAGTGGGGATCAATTTTGGCAATATTTGCTGCATGCGCCTGCACTTGCTGATGTATGGCTTGCCTGCATTTTGATGGCTTTTACTTTCGGAAAGATTTTTTTCTTTTTTTGGTTCTTTTCTGAACTGTCCATGCCATGTCCCTCATATCTTGCCCCCTAAGTTGTGTCTTCCTCCTTGACTTTTCCCCCGCTTTTGCAACATCTCTGAGCTTAGTTTTGGCCTCTTTTGGTCCTATGCAATGCAGCTGATTTCCTTACAGCCTATGTTTGGAAGACACTAAAATTTCCCATTTTATCCTTTTTTCCATTGCATTTCATTAGAACCTATCTCCTTTCCAGAGTGTTTGTAAGTGTTCCTTTTGGGATTCGCAAGATTCCTTTTCCCTTCCCGAAAGGAAAAGAAATTTCCAATCAGGAAATGAAAAGGAATGGAAAAGGAATCTTGCGATTTCAATGGGGACTGATAGAGGAATCTTTGGCGCATGTCCCTGCCCTTGATGGCATGCCATGCCTTTTAATGGCTTTGAATTTGGCAAAGATTTTTTTCTTTTTTTGGTTCTTTTCTGAAGTGTCCATGCCATGTCCCTCATATCTTGCCCCCTAAATTGCATCTTCCTCCTTGACTTTTTCCCCTGCTATTGCAACATCTCTGAGCTTCGTTTTGGCAAGTTTTAGTCCTTTGCAATACAGCAGATATCCTCACAGCCCATTTTTTGAAGACACTAAAATTCCCGATTTTATCCTTTTTTCCATTGCATTTCATTTGAACCTATCTCCTTTCCAGAAGTTTTGTAAGCCTTTCTTTTGGGATTCGCAAGATTCCTTTCCACTTCCCGGAAGGAAATGAAATTTCCTTTCGGGAACGGAAAAGGATTCTTGCGATTTCAATGGGAACCAATAGAGGAATCTTTGGTGCATGTCCCTGCCCTTGATGGCATGCCATGCCTTTTGATGGCTTTGACTTTGGCAAAGATTTTTTTCTTTTTTTGGTTCTTTTCTGAAGTGTCCATGCCATGTCCCTCATATCTTGCCCCCTAAGTTCTGTCCTCCTCCTTGAATTTTTCCCCTGCTTTTGCAAAAATTTGAGCTTAGTTTTTGCATGTTTTGGTCCTTTGAACTGAACCTGATTTAATCCCGGGCCATTTTCTTAAAGTCGCTAAATTTCCCAAATTTCCTTTTTTTCTCGGCCAATTGCTATTCCTTTGATGGTGTCTCCATTCCAGGGTGTTTGTAGGTCCTTCTTTTCTGTTTTGGCCTTCAGTGGGGATCAATTTTGGCAAGCTTTGCTGCATGTGCCGGCAATTCCTGGCGTGTGGCCTGCCAGCATTTGGATGGCTTTACTTTGGGAAAGATATTTTTCTTTTTTTGGTTGTTTTCTGAAGTGTCCATGCCATGTCCCTCATATCTTACCCTCTAAGATAAGTCTTCCTCCTTAATTTTTTCCCCTGATATTGCAACATCTCTGAGCTACGTTTTGGCATTTTTGGTCCTTTGCACTACAGCAGATATCCTCACAGCCTATTTTTTGAAGACACTAAAATTCCCGATTTTCTCCTTTTTTCCATTGCATTTCATTTGAACCTATCTCCTTTCCAGAAGTTTTGTAAGCCTTTCTTTTGGGATTCGCAAGATTCCTTTCCACTTCCCAAAAGGAAATGAAATTTCCTTTCGGGAAGGGAAAAGGAATCTTCCTATTTCAATAGGTACCAATAGAGGAATCTTTGGTGCATGTCCCTGCCCTTGATGGCATGCCATGTCTTTTGATGACTTTGATTTTGGGAAAGATTTTTTTCTTTTTTAGATTGTTTTCTGAAGTGTCCATGCCATGTCCCTCATATCTTGCCCCGTATGCTGTGTCTTCCTCCTTGACTTTTTCCCCTGCTTCTGCAACATCTCTGAGCTTCGTTTTGGCATGTTTTGTTCCTATCCGCTGCACCTAATATAATCCCGGGCCATTTTCTTAGAGTCACTAAACTTCCCAAATTTCCTTTTTTTCTCCTCCATTTCCAATTCCTTTGATGGTGTCTCCATTCCAGCGTATTTGTAGGTCCTTCATTTCTGTTTTGGCTTACAGTGGGGATCAATTTTGGCAAGATTTGCAGCATGTGCATGTACTAGCTGGCGTATGGCCTACCTGCATTTTAATGGCTTTGACTTTTTGATAGATTTTGTTCTTTTTATGGTTGTTTTCTGAAGGTTCCATGCCATGTCCCTCATATCTTGCCCCCTAAGTTGTGTCTTCCTCCGTGATTTTTTCCCCTGCTTTTGCAGCATCTGTGAGCTTAGATTTGGCATGTTTTGGTCCTTTGCACTACAGCAGATATCCTCACAGCCTATTTTTTGAATACACTAAAATTCCCGATTTTCTTCTTTTTTCCATTGCATTTCATTTGAACCTATCTCCTTTCCAGAAGTTTTGTAAGCCTTTCTTTTGGGATTTGCAAGATTCCTTTCCACTTCCTGGAAGGAAATGAAATTGCCTTTCGGGAAGGGAAAAAGAATCTTGCGATTTCAATAGGGACCAATAGAGGAATCTTTGGTGCATGTCCCTGCCCTTGATGGCATGCCATGCCTTTTGATGACTTTGACTTTGGGAAAGATTTTTTTCTTTTTTGGTTCCTTTCTGAAGTGTCCATGCCATGTCCCTCATACTTTGCCCCTATGTTGTGTCTTCCTCCTTGACTTTTTCCCCTGCTTTTTCAACATCCCTGAGATTCGTTTTGGCATGTTTTGTTCCTTTCCGCTGCACCTGATATAATCCCGGGCCATTTTCTTAGAGTCGCTAAATTTCCCAAATTTTTATTTTTATCTCCTCCAATTGCAATTCCTTTGATGGTTTATCCATACCAGCCTGTTTGTAGGTCCTTTTTTCTGTTTTGGCCTTCAGTGGGGATCAATTTTGGCAGGCTTTGCAGCACGTGCCTCCAAATGCTGGCGTACGGCCTGCCAGCATTTTGATGGCTTTGTCTTTGGGAAAGATTGGTTTTTTTTTTTTGGTTCTTTTCTGAAGTGTCCATGCCAGGTCCCTCATATCTTGCCCCCTAAGTTGTGTCTTCCTCCTTGACTTTTTCCCCTGCTTTTGCCACATCTGTGATCTTCGTTTTTGCATGTTTTGGTCCTTTGCATTGCACCTGATATAATCCCGGGCCATTTTCTTGGAATCACTCAATTTCCCAAATTCCTTTTTTTTCTACTCCAATTGCAATTCTTTTGATGTTGTCTCCATTCCAGCGTGTTTGTAGGTCCTGTTTTCTTTTTTGGCCTTCATTGGGGATCAATTTTGGCAAGCTCTGCGGCATGGGCCAGCACTTGCTGGCGTATGACCTGCCTGCAATTTGATGTCTTTTTTTACGGAAAGTCTTTATCTTTTTTTTTTTTTTTTTTAATTGATTATTCATGCCATGTCTCTCATATCTTGCCCCCTAAGCTGTGTCTTCCTCCTTGACTTTTTACCCTGCTTTTGCAACATACCTGAGATTCGTTTTGGCATTTTTTTTTCATTTGCACTGCACCTGATATAATCCCGGGCCATTTTCTTAGAGTCACTAAATTTCCCAAATTTTCTTTTTTTTCTCCTCCAATTGCATATCCATTGAGTGTGTCTCCATTTCAGCGTGTTTGTAGGTCCTTCTTTTCTGTTTTCGCCTTCACTGGGGATCTGTTTAGGCAAGCTTTGCTGCATGTGCCGGTACTTCCTGGCGTATTGCCTGCCAGCATTTCGATGGCTTTACTTTGGGGAAGATATTTTTCTTTTTTTGGTTCTTTTCTGAAGTGTCCATGTCATGTCCATCATATCTTACTCCCTAAGCTGTGTCTTCCTCCTTGACATTTTCCCCTGCGTTTGCAACATCCCTGAGCTTAGTTTGGGCATGTTTTGGTCCTTTGCACTGCACCCGATATAATCCCGGGCCATTTTAATAGGGTCTCTAAATTTCTCAAATTTTCTTTTTCTCTCCTCCAATTGCAATTCCTTTGATGGTGTCTCCATTCCAGCGTGTTTGTAAGTCCTTCATTTCTGTTTTGGCCTTCAGTGGAGATCAATTTTGGCAATATTTGCTGCATGCGCCTGCACTTGCTGATGTATGGCTTGCCTGCATTTTGATGGCTTTTACTTTCGGAAAGATTTTTTTCTTTTTTTGGTTCTTTTCTGAACTGTCCATGCCATGTCCCTCATATCTTGCCCCCTAAGTTGTGTCTTCCTCCTTGACTTTTTCCCCTGCGTTTGCAACATCCCTGAGCTTAGTTTTGGCCTCTTTTGGTCCTATGCAATGCAGCTGATTTCCTTACAGCCTATGTTTTGAAGACACTAAAATTCCCGATTTTCTGCATTTTTCAATTGCATTTCATTAGAACCTATCTCCTTTCCAGAGTGTTTGTAAGTGTTCCTTTTGGGATTCGCAAGATTCCTTTTCCCTTCCCGAAAGGAAAAGAAATTTCCAATCAGGAAATGAAAAGGAATGGAAAAGGAATCTTGCGATTTCAATGGGGACTGATAGAGGAATCTTTGGCGCATGTCCCTGCCCTTGATGGCATGCCATGCCTTTTAATGGCTTTGAATTTGGCAAAGATTTTTTTCTTTTTTTGGTTCTTTTCTGAAGTGTCCATGCCATGTCCCTCATATCTTGCCCCCTAAATTGCGTCTTCCTCCTTGACTTTTTCCCCTGCTATTGCAACATCTCTGAGCTTCGTTTTGGCAAGTTTTAGTCCTTTGCAATACAGCAGATATCCTCACAGCCCATTTTTTGAAGACACTAAAATTCCCGATTTTATCCTTTTTTCCATTGCATTTCATTTGAACCTATCTCCTTTCCAGAAGTTTTGTAAGCCTTTCTTTTGGGATTCGCAAGATTCCTTTCCACTTCCCGGAAGGAAATGAAATTTCCTTTCGGGAACGGAAAAGGATTCTTGCGATTTCAATGGGAACCAATAGAGGAATCTTTGGTGCATGTCCCTGCCCTTGATGGCATGCCATGCCTTTTGATGGCTTTGACTTTGGCAAAGATTTTTTTCTTTTTTTGGTTCTTTTCTGAAGTGTCCATGCCATGTCCCTCATATCTTGCCCCCTAAGTTCTGTCCTCCTCCTTGAATTTTTCCCCTGCTTTTGCAACAATTTGAGCTTAGTTTTTGCATGTTTTGGTCCTTTGAACTGAACCTGATTTAATCCCGGGCCATTTTCTTAAAGTCGCTAAATTTCCCAAAAATTCCTTTTTTTCTCGGCCATTTGCTATTCCTTTGATGGTGTCTCCATTCCAGGGTGTTTGTAGGTCCTTCTTTTCTGTTTTGGCCTTCAGTGGGGATCAATTTTGGCAAGCTTTGCTGCATGTGCCTGCAATTCCTGGCGTGTGGCCTGCCAGCATTTGGATGGCTTTACTTTGGGAAAGATACTTTTCTTTTTTTGGTTGTTTTCTGAAGTGTCCATGCCATGTCCCTCATATCTTGCCCCCTAAATTGCGTCTTCCTCCTTGACTTTTTCCCCTGCTATTGCAACATCTCTGAGCTTCGTTTTGGCAAGTTTTAGTCCTTTGCACTACAGCAGATATCCTCACAGCCTATTTTTTGAAGACACTAAAATTCCCGATTTTCTCCTTTTTTCCATTGCATTTCATTTGAACCTATCTCCTTTCCAGAAGTTTTGTAAGCCTTTCCTTTGGGATTCGCAAGATTCCTTTCCACTTCCAGAAAGGAAATGAAATTTCCTTTCGGGAAGGGAAAAGGAATCTTCCTATTTCAATGGGTACCAATAGAGGAATCTTTGGTGCATGTCCCTGCCCTTGATGGCATGCCATGTCTTTTGATGACTTTGATTTTGGGAAAGATTTTTTTCTTTTTTAGATTGTTTTCTGAAGTGTCCATGCCATGTCCCTCATATCTTGCCCCGTATGCTGTGTCTTCCTCCTTGACTTTTTCCCCTGCTTCTGCAACATCTCTGAGCTTTGTTTTGGCATGTTTTGTTCCTTTGCACTTCACCTGATATAATCCCGGGCCATTTTCTTAGAGTCACTAAACTTCCCAAATTTCCTTTTTTTCTCCTCCATTTCCAATTCCTTTGATGGTGTCTCCATTCCAGCGTATTTGTAGGTCCTTCATTTCTGTTTTGGCTTACAGTGGGGATCAATTTTGGCAAGCTTTGCAGCATGTTCATGTACTAGCTGGCGTATGGCCTACCTGCATTTTAATGGCTTTGACTTTTTGATAGATTTTGTTCTTTTTATGGTTGTTTTCTGAAGGTTCCATGCCATGTCCCTCATATCTTGCCCCCTAAGTTGTGTCTTCCTCCGTGATTTTTTCCCCTGCTTTTGCAGCATCTGTGAGCTTAGATTTGGCATGTTTTGGTCCTTTGCAATATAGCAGATATCCTCACAGCCTATTTTTTGAATACACTAAAATTCCCGATTTTCTTCTTTTTTCCATTGCATTTCATTAGAACCTATCTCCTTTCCAGAAGTTTTGTAAGCCTTTCTTTTGGGATTCGCAAGATTCCTTTCCACTTCCCGGAAGGAAATGAAATTGCCTTTCGGGAAGGGAAAAAGAATCTTGCGATTTCAATAGGGACCAATAGAGGAATCTTTGGTGCATGTCCCTGCCCTTGATGGCATGCCATGCCTTTTGATGACTTTGACTTTGGGAAAGATTTTTTTCTTTTTTTGGTTCCTTTCTGAAGTGTCCATGCCATGTCCCTCATACCTTGCCCCTATGTTGTGTCTTCCTCCTTGACTTTTTCCCCTGCTTCTGCAACATCCCTGAGATTCGTTTTGGCATGTTTTGTTCCTTTCCGCTGCACCTGATATAATCCCGGGCCATTTTCTTAGAGTCGCTAAATTTCCCAAATTTTTTATTTTTTCTCCTCCAATTGCAATTCCTTTGATGGTTTCTCCATACCAGCCTGTTTGTAGGTCCTTTTTTCTGTTTTGGCCTTCAGTGGGGATCAATTTTGGCAGGCTTTGCTGCACGTGCCTCCAAATGCTGGCGTACGGCCTGCCTGCATTTTGATGGCTTTGACGTTGGGAAAGATTGTTTGTTTTTTTTTTCGTTCTTTTCTGAAGTGTCCATGCCAGGTCCCTCATATCTTGCCCCCTAAGTTGTGTCTTCCTCCTTGACTTTTTCCCCTGCTTTTGCAACATCAGTGAGCTTAGTTTTGGCATGTTTTGGTCCTTTGCACTGCACCCGATATAATCCTTGGCCATTTTCTTGGAGTCACTCAATTTCCCAAATTTCCTTTTTTTCTACTCCAATTGCAATTCATTTGATGGTGTCTCCATTCCAGCCTGTTTGTAGGTCCTTTTTTCTGTTTTGGCCTTTATTGGGTATCAATTTTGGCAAGCTTTGCTGCATGTGCCAGCACTTGCTGGCGTATGACCTGCCTGCAATTTGATGGCTTTGTTTTCCAAAAGATTTTTTCTTTTTTTTTTTTTTTCTATTGATTCTTCATGCCATGACCCTCATGTCTTGCCCCCTAAGTTTTGTCTTCCTCCTTGACTTTTTCCCCTGCTTTTGCAACATCTCTGAGATTCGTTTTTACATGTTTTGGTCCTTTCCGCTGCACCTCACCTGATATAATCCCGGGCCATTTTCTAAGAGTCACTAAATTTCCCAAATTTTCTTTTTTCTCTTCCAAATGCATTTTCATTAAGTATGTCTCCATTCCAGTGTGTTTGTAGGTCCTTCTTTTCTGTTTTGGCCTTCAGTGGGGATCAATTTTGGCAAGCAATGCAACATGTGCCTGTACTTGCTGGCGTACGGCCTGCCTGCATTTTGATGGCTTTGACTTTGGGAAAGATTGGTTTTTTTTTTTGGTTCTTTTCTGAAGTGTCCATGCCAGGTCCCTCATATCTTGCCCCCTAAGTTGTGTCTTCCTCCTTGACTTTTTCCCCTGCTTTTGCCACATCTGTGATCTTCGTTTTTGCATGTTTTGGTCCTTTGCATTGCACCTGATATAATCCCGGGCCATTTTCTTGGAATCACTCAATTTCCCAAATTCCTTTTTTTTCTACTCCAATTGCAATTCTTTTGATGTTGTCTCCATTCCAGCGTGTTTGTAGCTCCTTTTTCCTTTTTTGGCCTTCATTGGGGATCAATTTTGGCAAGGTCTGCGGCATGGGCCAGCACTTGCTGGCGTATGACCTGCCTGCAATTTGATGTCTTTTTTTACGGAAAGACTTTATCTTTTTTTTTTTTTTTATTGATTATTCATGCCATGTCCATCATATCTTGCCCCCTAAGCTGTGTCTTCCTCCTTGACTTTTTACCCTGCTTTTGCAACATACCTGAGATTCGTTTTGGCATTTTTTTTTCATTTGCACTGCACCTGATATAATCCCGGGCCATTTTCTTAGAGTCACTAAATTTCCCAAATTTTCTTTTTTTTCTCCTCCAATTGCATATCTATTGAGTGTGTCTCCATTTCAGCGTGTTTGTAGGTCCTTCTTTTCTGTTTTCGCCTTCACTGGGGATCTGTTCAGGCAAGCTTTGCTGCATGTGCCGGTACTTCCTGGCGTATTGCCTGCCAGCATTTCGATGGCTTTACTTTGGGGAAGAAATTTTTCTTTTTTTGGTTCTTTTCTGAAGTGTCCATGCCATGTCCCTCATATCTTACCCCCTAAGCTGTGTCTTCCTCCTTGACTTTTTCCCCTGCGTTTGCAACATCCCTGAGCTTAGTTTGGGCATGTTTTGGTCCTTTGCACTGCACCTGATATAATCCCGGGCCATTTTAATAGGGTCACTAAATTTCTCAAATTTTCTTTTTCTCTCCTCCAATTGCAATTCCTTTGATGGTGTCTCCATTCCAGCGTGTTTGTAAGTCCTTCATTTCTGTTTTGGCCTTCAGTGGGGATCAATTTTGGCAAGCTTTGCTGCATGTGCCTTCACTTGCTGGCTTATGGCCTGCCTGCATTTTGATGGCTTTGATTTTAGAAATTTTTTTTTTTTTGTATCTTCCTCCTTGACTTTTTACCCTGCTTTTGCAACATCTCTGAGCTTAGTTTTTGCATGTTTTGGTCCTTTGCAATGCACCTTATATAAACCCAGGGCATTTTCTTAAAGTCGCTAAGTTTCATAAAGTTTCATTTTTTTTCGTCAATTTGCTATTAATTTGATCATTCCTTCATTCCAGCGTGTTTGCACGTCCTTCATTTCAGTTTTGGCCTTCAGTGGGGATCAATTTTGGCAATATTTGCTGCATGCGCCTGCACTTGCTGATGTATGGCTTGCCTGCATTTTGATGGCTTTTACTTTCGGAAAGATTTTTTTCTTTTTTTGGTTCTTTTCTGAACTGTCCATGCCATGTCCCTCATATCTTGCCCCCTAAGTTGTGTCTTCCTCCTTGACTTTTCCCCCGCTTTTGCAACATCTCTGAGCTTAGTTTTGGCCTCTTTTGGTCCTATGCAATGCAGCTGATTTCCTTACAGCCTATGTTTGGAAGACACTAAAATTTCCCATTTTATCCTTTTTTCCATTGCATTTCATTAGAACCTATCTCCTTTCCAGAGTGTTTGTAAGTGTTCCTTTTGGGATTCGCAAGATTCCTTTTCCCTTCCCGAAAGGAAAAGAAATTTCCAATCAGGAAATGAAAAGGAATGGAAAAGGAATCTTGCGATTTCAATGGGGACTGATAGAGGAATCTTTGGCGCATGTCCCTGCCCTTGATGGCATGCCATGCCTTTTAATGGCTTTGAATTTGGCAAAGATTTTTTTCTTTTTTTGGTTCTTTTCTGAAGTGTCCATGCCATGTCCCTCATATCTTGCCCCCTAAATTGCATCTTCCTCCTTGACTTTTTCCCCTGCTATTGCAACATCTCTGAGCTTCGTTTTGGCAAGTTTTAGTCCTTTGCAATACAGCAGATATCCTCACAGCCCATTTTTTGAAGACACTAAAATTCCCGATTTTCTCCTTTTTTCCATTGCATTTCATTTGAACCTATCTCCTTTCCAGAAGTTTTGTAAGCCTTTCTTTTGGGATTCGCAAGATTCCTTTCCACTTCCCGGAAGGAAATGAAATTTCCTTTCGGGAACGGAAAAGGATTCTTGCGATTTCAATGGGAACCAATAGAGGAATCTTTGGTGCATGTCCCTGCCCTTGATGGCATGCCATGCCTTTTGATGGCTTTGACTTTGGCAAAGATTTTTTTCTTTTTTTGGTTCTTTTCTGAAGTGTCCATGCCATGTCCCTCATATCTTGCCCCCTAAGTTCTGTCCTCCTCCTTGAATTTTTCCCCTGCTTTTGCAAAAATTTGAGCTTAGTTTTTGCATGTTTTGGTCCTTTGAACTGAACCTGATTTAATCCCGGGCCATTTTCTTAAAGTCGCTAAATTTCCCAAATTTCCTTTTTTTCTCGGCCAATTGCTATTCCTTTGATGGTGTCTCCATTCCAGGGTGTTTGTAGGTCCTTCTTTTCTGTTTTGGCCTTCAGTGGGGATCAATTTTGGCAAGCTTTGCTGCATGTGCCGGCAATTCCTGGCGTGTGGCCTGCCAGCATTTGGATGGCTTTACTTTGGGAAAGATATTTTTCTTTTTTTGGTTGTTTTCTGAAGTGTCCATGCCATGTCCCTCATATCTTACCCTCTAAGATAAGTCTTCCTCCTTAATTTTTTCCCCTGATATTGCAACATCTCTGAGCTACGTTTTGGCATTTTTGGTCCTTTGCACTACAGCAGATATCCTCACAGCCTATTTTTTGAAGACACTAAAATTCCTGATTTTCTCCTTTTTTCCATTGCATTTCATTTGAACCTATCTCCTTTCCAGAAGTTTTGTAAGCCTTTCTTTTGGGATTCGCAAGATTCCTTTCCACTTCCCAAAAGGAAATGAAATTTCCTTTCGGGAAGGGAAAAGGAATCTTCCTATTTCAATAGGTACCAATAGAGGAATCTTTGGTGCATGTCGCTGCCCTTGATGGCATGCCATGTCTTTTGATGACTTTGATTTTGGGAAAGATTTTTTTCTTTTTTAGATTGTTTTCTGAAGTGTCCATGCCATGTCCCTCATATCTTGCCCCGTATGCTGTGTCTTCCTCCTTGACTTTTTCCCCTGCTTCTGCAACATCTCTGAGCTTCGTTTTGGCATGTTTTGTTCCTATCCGCTGCACCTGATATAATCCCGGGCCATTTTCTTAGAGTCACTAAACTTCCCAAATTTCCTTTTTTTCTCCTCCATTTCCAATTCCTTTGATGGTGTCTCCATTCCAGCGTATTTGTAGGTCCTTCATTTCTGTTTTGGCTTACAGTGGGGATCAATTTTGGCAAGCTTTGCAGCATGTTCATGTACTAGCTGGCGTATGGCCTACCTGCATTTTAATGGCTTTGACTTTTTGATAGATTTTGTTCTTTTTATGGTTGTTTTCTGAAGGTTCCATGCCATGTCCCTCATATCTTGCCCCCTAAGTTGTGTCTTCCTCCGTGATTTTTTCCCCTGCTTTTGCAGCATCTGTGAGCTTAGATTTGGCATGTTTTGGTCCTTTGCAATATAGCAGATATCCTCACAGCCTATTTTTTGAATACACTAAAATTCCCGATTTTCTTCTTTTTTCCATTGCATTTCATTAGAACCTATCTCCTTTCCAGAAGTTTTGTAAGCCTTTCTTTTGGGATTCGCAAGATTCCTTTCCACTTCCCGGAAGGAAATGAAATTGCCTTTCGGGAAGGGAAAAAGAATCTTGCGATTTCAATAGGGACCAATAGAGGAATCTTTGGTGCATGTCCCTGCCCTTGATGGCATGCCATGCCTTTTGATGACTTTGACTTTGGGAAAGATTTTTTTCTTTTTTTGGTTCCTTTCTGAAGTGTCCATGCCATGTCCCTCATACCTTGCCCCTATGTTGTGTCTTCCTCCTTGACTTTTTCCCCTGCTTTTTCAACATCCCTGAGATTCGTTTTGGCATGTTTTGTTCCTTTCCGCTGCACCTGATATAATCCCGGGCCATTTTCTTAGAGTCGCTAAATTTCCCAAATTTTTTATTTTTTCTCCTCCAATTGCAATTCCTTTGATGGTTTATCCATACCAGCCTGTTTGTAGGTCCTTTTTTCTGTTTTGGCCTTCAGTGGGGATCAATTTTGGCAGGCTTTGCTGCACGTGCCTCCAAATGCTGGCGTACGGCCTGCCTGCATTTTGATGGCTTTGACGTTGGGAAAGATTGTTTGTTTTTTTTTTCGTTCTTTTCTGAAGTGTCCATGCCAGGTCCCTCATATCTTGCCCCCTAAGTTGTGTCTTCCTCCTTGACTTTTTCCCCTGCTTTTGCAACATCAGTGAGCTTAGTTTTGGCATGTTTTGGTCCTTTGCACTGCACCCGATATAATCCTTGGCCATTTTCTTGGAGTCACTCAATTTCCCAAATTTCCTTTTTTTCTACTCCAATTGCAATTCATTTGATGGTGTCTCCATTCCAGCCTGTTTGTAGGTCCTTTTTTCTGTTTTGGCCTTTATTGGGTATCAATTTTGGCAAGCTTTGCTGCATGTGCCAGCACTTGCTGGCGTA
Source organism: Melospiza georgiana (assembly GCF_028018845.1). Classification (NCBI taxonomy): domain Eukaryota; kingdom Metazoa; phylum Chordata; class Aves; order Passeriformes; family Passerellidae; genus Melospiza; species Melospiza georgiana. Next base: position 32,507,627 of record NC_080435.1, read on the forward strand.
TGACCTGCCTGCAATTTGATGGCTTTGTTTTCCAAAAGATTTTTTCTTTTTTTTTTTTTTTCTATTGATTCTTCATGCCATGACCCTCATGTCTTGCCCCCTAAGTTTTGTCTTCCTCCTTGACTTTTTCCCCTGCTTTTGCAACATCTCTGAGATTCGTTTTTACATGTTTTGGTCCTTTCCGCTGCACCTCACCTGATATAATCCCGGGCCATTTTCTAAGAGTCACTAAATTTCCCAAATTTTCTTTTTTCTCTTCCAAATGCATTTTCATTAAGTATGTCTCCATTCCAGTGTGTTTGTAGGTCCTTCTTTTCTGTTTTGGCCTTCAGTGGGGATCAATTTTGGCAAGCAATGCAACATGTGCCTGTACTTGCTGGCGTACGGCCTGCCTGCATTTTGATGGCTTTGACTTTGGGAAAGATTGGTTTTTTTTTTTGGTTCTTTTCTGAAGTGTCCATGCCAGGTCCCTCATATCTTGCCCCCTAAGTTGTGTCTTCCTCCTTGACTTTTTCCCCTGCTTTTGCCACATCTGTGATCTTCGTTTTTGCATGTTTTGGTCCTTTGCATTGCACCTGATATAATCCCGGGCCATTTTCTTGGAATCACTCAATTTCCCAAATTCCTTTTTTTTCTACTCCAATTGCAATTCTTTTGATGTTGTCTCCATTCCAGCGTGTTTGTAGCTCCTTTTTCCTTTTTTGGCCTTCATTGGGGATCAATTTTGGCAAGGTCTGCGGCATGGGCCAGCACTTGCTGGCGTATGACCTGCCTGCAATTTGATGTCTTTTTTTACGGAAAGACTTTATCTTTTTTTTTTTTTTTATTGATTATTCATGCCATGTCCATCATATCTTGCCCCCTAAGCTGTGTCTTCCTCCTTGACTTTTTACCCTGCTTTTGCAACATACCTGAGATTCGTTTTGGCATTTTTTTTTCATTTGCACTGCACCTGATATAATCCCGGGCCATTTTCTTAGAGTCACTAAATTTCCCAAATTTTCTTTTTTTTCTCCTCCAATTGCATATCTATTGAGTGTGTCTCCATTTCAGCGTGTTTGTAGGTCCTTCTTTTCTGTTTTCGCCTTCACTGGGGATCTGTTCAGGCAAGCTTTGCTGCATGTGCCGGTACTTCCTGGCGTATTGCCTGCCAGCATTTCGATGGCTTTACTTTGGGGAAGATATTTTTCTTTTTTTGGTTCTTTTCTGAAGTGTCCATGCCATGTCCCTCATATCTTACCCCCTAAGCTGTGTCTTCCTCCTTGACTTTTTCCCCTGCGTTTGCAACATCCCTGAGCTTAGTTTGGGCATGTTTTGGGCCTTTGCACTGCACCTGATATAATCCCGGGCCATTTTAATAGGGTCACTAAATTTCTCAAATTTTCTTTTTCTCTCCTCCAATTGCAATTCCTTTGATGGTGTCTCCATTCCAGCGTGTTTGTAAGTCCTTCATTTCTGTTTTGGCCTTCAGTGGGGATCAATTTTGGCAAGCTTTGCTGCATGTGCCTTCACTTGCTGGCTTATGGCCTGCCTGCATTTTGATGGCTTTGATTTTAGAAATTTTTTTTTTTTTGTATCTTCCTCCTTGACTTTTTACCCTGCTTTTGCAACATCTCTGAGCTTAGTTTTTGCATGTTTTGGTCCTTTGCAATGCACCTTATATAAACACAGGGCATTTTCTTAAAGTCGCTAAGTTTCATAAAGTTTCATTTTTTTTCGTCAATTTGCTATTAATTTGATCATTCCTTCATTCCAGCGTGTTTGCACGTCCTTCATTTCAGTTTTGGCCTTCAGTGGGGATCAATTTTGGCAATATTTGCTGCATGCGCCTGCACTTGCTGATGTATGGCTTGCCTGCATTTTGATGGCTTTTACTTTCGGAAAGATTTTTTTCTTTTTTTGGTTCTTTTCTGAACTGTCCATGCCATGTCCCTCATATCTTGCCCCCTAAGTTGTGTCTTCCTCCTTGACTTTTCCCCCGCTTTTGCAACATCTCTGAGCTTAGTTTTGGCCTCTTTTGGTCCTATGCAATGCAGCTGATTTCCTTACAGCCTATGTTTGGAAGACACTAAAATTTCCCATTTTATCCTTTTTTCCATTGCATTTCATTAGAACCTATCTCCTTTCCAGAGTGTTTGTAAGTGTTCCTTTTGGGATTCGCAAGATTCCTTTTCCCTTCCCGAAAGGAAAAGAAATTTCCAATCAGGAAATGAAAAGGAATGGAAAAGGAATCTTGCGATTTCAATGGGGACTGATAGAGGAATCTTTGGCGCATGTCCCTGCCCTTGATGGCATGCCATGCCTTTTAATGGCTTTGAATTTGGCAAAGATTTTTTTCTTTTTTTGGTTCTTTTCTGAAGTGTCCATGCCATGTCCCTCATATCTTGCCCCCTAAATTGCGTCTTCCTCCTTGACTTTTTCCCCTGCTATTGCAACATCTCTGAGCTTCGTTTTGGCAAGTTTTAGTCCTTTGCAATACAGCAGATATCCTCACAGCCCATTTTTTGAAGACACTAAAATTCCCAATTTTATCCTTTTTTCCATTGCATTTCATTTGAACCTATCTCCTTTCCAGAAGTTTTGTAAGCCTTTCTTTTGGGATTCGCAAGATTCCTTTCCACTTCCCGGAAGGAAATGAAATTTCCTTTCGGGAACGGAAAAGGATTCTTGCGATTTCAATGGGAACCAATAGAGGAATCTTTGGTGCATGTCCCTGCCCTTGATGGCATGCCATGCCTTTTGATGGCTTTGACTTTGGCAAAGATTTTTTTCTTTTTTTGGTTCTTTTCTGAAGTGTCCATGCCATGTCCCTCATATCTTGCCCCCTAAGTTCTGTCCTCCTCCTTGAATTTTTCCCCTGCTTTTGCAAAAATTTGAGCTTAGTTTTTGCATGTTTTGGTCCTTTGAACTGAACCTGATTTAATCCCGGGCCATTTTCTTAAAGTCGCTAAATTTCCCAAATTTCCTTTTTTTCTCGGCCAATTGCTATTCCTTTGATGGTGTCTCCATTCCAGGGTGTTTGTAGGTCCTTCTTTTCTGTTTTGGCCTTCAGTGGGGATCAATTTTGGCAAGCTTTGCTGCATGTGCCGGCAATTCCTGGCGTGTGGCCTGCCAGCATTCGGATGGCTTTACTTTGGGAAAGATATTTTTCTTTTTTTGGTTGTTTTCTGAAGTGTCCATGCCATGTCCCTCATATCTTACCCTCTAAGATAAGTCTTCCTCCTTAATTTTTTCCCCTGATATTGCAACATCTCTGAGCTTCGTTTTGGCAAGTTTTAGTCCTTTGCACTACAGCAGATATCCTCACAGCCTATTTTTTGAAGACACTAAAATTCCCGATTTTCTCCTTTTTTCCATTGCATTTCATTTGAACCTATCTCCTTTCCAGAAGTTTTGTAAGCCTTTCCTTTGGGATTCGCAAGATTCCTTTCCACTTCCCAAAAGGAAATGAAATTTCCTTTCGGGAAGGGAAAAGGAATCTTCCTATTTCAATGGGTACCAATAGAGGAATCTTTGGTGCATGTCCCTGCCCTTGATGGCATGCCATGTCTTTTGATGACTTTGATTTTGGGAAAGATTTTTTTCTTTTTTAGATTGTTTTCTGAAGTGTCCATGCCATGTCCCTCATATCTTGCCCCGTATGCTGTGTCTTCCTCCTTGACTTTTTCCCCTGCTTCTGCAACATCTCTGAGCTTTGTTTTGGCATGTTTTGTTCCTTTGCACTTCACCTGATATAATCCCGGGCCATTTTCTTAGAGTCACTAAACTTCCCAAATTTCCTTTTTTTCTCCTCCATTTCCAATTCCTTTGATGGTGTCTCCATTCCAGCGTATTTGTAGGTCCTTCATTTCTGTTTTGGCTTACAGTGGGGATCAATTTTGGCAAGCTTTGCAGCATGTTCATGTACTAGCTGGCGTATGGCCTACCTGCATTTTAATGGCTTTGACTTTTTGATAGATTTTGTTCTTTTTATGGTTGTTTTCTGAAGGTTCCATGCCATGTCCCTCATATCTTGCCCCCTAAGTTGTGTCTTCCTCCGTGATTTTTTCCCCTGCTTTTGCAGCATCTGTGAGCTTAGATTTGGCATGTTTTGGTCCTTTGCAATATAGCAGATATCCTCACAGCCTATTTTTTGAATACACTAAAATTCCCGATTTTCTTCTTTTTTCCATTGCATTTCATTAGAACCTATCTCCTTTCCAGAAGTTTTGTAAGCCTTTCTTTTGGGATTCGCAAGATTCCTTTCCACTTCCCGGAAGGAAATGAAATTGCCTTTCGGGAAGGGAAAAAGAATCTTGCGATTTCAATAGGGACCAATAGAGGAATCTTTGGTGCATGTCCCTGCCCTTGATGGCATGCCATGCCTTTTGATGACTTTGACTTTGGGAAAGATTTTTTTCTTTTTTTGGTTCCTTTCTGAAGTGTCCATGCCATGTCCCTCATACCTTGCCCCTATGTTGTGTCTTCCTCCTTGACTTTTTCCCCTGCTTTTTCAACATCCCTGAGATTCGTTTTGGCATGTTTTGTTCCTTTCCGCTGCACCTGATATAATCCCGGGCCATTTTCTTAGAGTCGCTAAATTTCCCAAATTTTTTATTTTTTCTCCTCCAATTGCAATTCCTTTGATGGTTTCTCCATACCAGCCTGTTTGTAGGTCCTTTTTTCTGTTTTGGCCTTCAGTGGGGATCAATTTTGGCAGGCTTTGCTGCACGTGCCTCCAAATGCTGGCGTACGGCCTGCCAGCATTTTGATGGCTTTGACGGTGGGAAAGATTGTTTGTTTTTTTTTTCGTTCTTTTCTGAAGTGTCCATGCCAGGTCCCTCATATCTTGCCCCCTAAGTTGTGTCTTCCTCCTTGACTTTTTCCCCTGCTTTTGCAACATCAGTGAGCTTAGTTTTGGCATGTTTTGGTCCTTTGCACTGCACCCGATATAATCCTTGGCCATTTTCTTGGAGTCACTCAATTTCCCAAATTTCCTTTTTTTCTACTCCAATTGCAATTCATTTGATGGTGTCTCCATTCCAGCCTGTTTGTAGGTCCTTTTTTCTGTTTTGGCCTTTATTGGGTATCAATTTCGGCAAGCTTTGCTGCATGTGCCAGCACTTGCTGGCGTATGACCTGCCTGCAATTTGATGGCTTTGTTTTCCAAAAGATTTTTTCTTTTTTTTTTTTTTTCTATTGATTCTTCATGCCATGACCCTCATGTCTTGCCCCCTAAGTTTTGTCTTCCTCCTTGACTTTTTCCCCTGCTTTTGCAACATCTCTGAGATTCGTTTTTACATGTTTTGGTCCTTTCCGCTGCACCTCACCTGATATAATCCCGGGCCATTTTCTTAGAGTCACTAAATTTCCCAAATTTTCTTTTTTCTCTTCCAAATGCATTTTCATTAAGTATGTCTCCATTCCAGTGTGTTTGTAGGTCCTTCTTTTCTGTTTTGGCCTTCAGTGGGGATCAATTTTGGCAAGCAATGCAACATGTGCCTGTACTTGCTGGCGTACGGCCTGCCTGCATTTTGATGGCTTTGACTTTGGGAAAGATTGGTTTTTTTTTTTGGTTCTTTTCTGAAGTGTCCATGCCAGGTCCCTCATATCTTGCCCCCTAAGTTGTGTCTTCCTCCTTGACTTTTTCCCCTGCTTTTGCCACATCTGTGATCTTCGTTTTTGCATGTTTTGGTCCTTTGCATTGCACCTGATATAATCCCGGGCCATTTTCTTGGAATCACTCAATTTCCCAAATTCCTTTTTTTTCTACTCCAATTGCAATTCTTTTGATGTTGTCTCCATTCCAGTGTGTTTGTAGGTCCTTTTTTCTGTTTTGGCCTTCATTGGGGATCAATTTTGGCAAGCTCTGCGGCATGGGCCGGCACTTGCTGGTGTATGACCTGCCTGCAATTTGATGTCGTTTTTACGGAAAGACTTTATCTTTTCTTTTTTTTTTTATTGATTATTCATGCCATGTCCCTCATATCTTGCCCCCTAAGCTGTGTCTTCCTCCTTGACTTTTTACCCTGCTTTTGCAACATACCTGAGATTCGTTTTGGCATTTTTTTTTCATTTGCACTGCACCTGATATAATCTTGGGCCATTTTCTTAGAGTCACTAAATTTCCCAAATTTTCTTTTTTTTCTCCTCCAATTGCATATCCATTGAGTGTGTCTCCATTTCAGCGTGTTTGTAGGTCCTTCTTTTCTGTTTTCGCCTTCACTGGGGATCTGTTTAGGCAAGCTTTGCTGCATGTGCCGGTACTTCCTGGCGTATTGCCTGCCAGCATTTCGATGGCTTTACTTTGGGGAAGATATTTTTCTTTTTTTGGTTCTTTTCTGAAGTGTCCATGCCATGTCCCTCATATCTTACCCCCTAAGCTGTGTCTTCCTCCTTGACTTTTTCCCCTGCGTTTGCAACATCCCTGAGCTTAGTTTTGGCCTCTTTTGGTCCTATGCAATGCAGCTGATTTCCTTACAGCCTATGTTTTGGAGACACTAAAATTTCCCATTTTATCCTTTTTTCCATTGCATTTCATTAGAACCTATCTCCTTTCCAGAGTGTTTGTAAGTGTTCCTTTTGGGATTCGCAAGATTCCTTTTCCCTTCCCGAAAGGAAAAGAAATTTCCAATCAGGAAATGAAAAGGAATGGAAAAGGAATCTTGCGATTTCAATGGGGACTGATAGAGGATTCTTTGGCGCATGTCCCTGCCCTTGATGGCATGCCATGCCTTTTAATGGCTTTGAATTTGGCAAAGATTTTTTTCTTTTTTTGGTTCTTTTCTGAAGTGTCCATGCCATGTCCCTCATATCTTGCCCCCTAAATTGTGTCTTCCTCCTTGACTTTTTCCCCTGCTATTGCAACATCTCTGAGCTTCGTTTTGGCAAGTTTTAGTCCTTTGCAATACAGCAGATATCCTCACAGCCCATTTTTTGAAGACACTAAAATTCCCGATTTTATCCTTTTTTCCATTGCATTTCATTTGAACCTATCTCCTTTCCAGAAGTTTTGTAAGCCTTTCTTTTGGGATTCGCAAGATTCCTTTCCACTTCCCGGAAGGAAATGAAATTTCCTTTCGGGAACGGAAAAGGATTCTTGCGATTTCAATAGGGACCGATAGAGGAATCTTTGGTGCATGTCCCTGCCCTTGATGGCATGCCATGCCTTTTGATGGCTTTGACTTTGGCAAAGATTTTTTTCTTTTTTTGGTTCTTTTCTGAAGTGTCCATGCCATGTCCCTCATATCTTGCCCCCTAAGTTCTGTCCTCCTCCTTGAATTTTTCCCCTGCTTTTGCAACAATTTGAGCTTAGTTTTTGCATGTTTTGGTCCTTTGAACTGAACCTGATTTAATCCCGGGCCATTTTCTTAAAGTCACTAAATTTCCCAAATTTCCTTTTTTTCTCGGCCAATTGCTATTCCTTTGATGGTGTCTCCATTCCAGGGTGTTTGTAGGTCCTTCTTTTCTGTTTTGGCCTTCAGTGGGGATCAATTTTGGCAAGCTTTGCTGCATGTGCCTGCAATTCCTGGCGTGTGGCCTGCCAGCATTTGGATGGCTTTACTTTGGGAAAGATATTTTTCTTTTTTTGGTTGTTTTCTGAAGTGTCCATGCCATGTCCCTCATATCTTACCCCCTAAGATAAGTCTTCCTCCTTAATTTTTTCCCCTGATATTGCAAGATCTCTGAGCTATGTTTTGGCATTTTTGGTCCTTTGCACTACAGCAGATATCCTCAAAGCCTATTTTTTGAAGACACTAAAATTCCCGATTTTATTCTTTTTTCCATTGCATTTCATTAGAACCTATCTCCTTTCCAGAAGTTTTGTAAGCCTTTCTTTTGGGATTCGCAAGATTCCTTTCCACTTCCCGGAAGGAAATGAAATTGCCTTTCGGGAAGGGAAAAAGAATCTTGCGATTTCAATAGGGACCAATAGAGGAATCTTTGGTGCATGTCCCTGCCCTTGATGGCATGCCATGCCTTTTGATGACTTTGACTTTGGGAAAGATTTTTTTCTTTTTTGGTTCCTTTCTGAAGTGTCCATACCATGTCCCTCATACTTTGCCCCTATGTTGTGTCTTCCTCCTTGACTTTTTCCCCTGCTTTTGCAACATCCCTGAGATTCGTTTTGGCATGTTTTGTTCCTTTCCGCTGCACCTGATATAATCCCGGGCCATTTTCTTAGAGTCGCTAAATTTCCCAAATTTTTTATTTTTTCTCCTCCAATTGCAATTCCTTTGATGGTTTATCCATACCAGCCTGTTTGTAGGTCCTTTTTTCTGTTTTGGCCTTCAGTGGGGATCAATTTTGGCAGGCTTTGCAGCACGTGCCTCCAAATGCTGGCGTACGGCCTGCCAGCATTTTGATGGCTTTGACTTTGGGAAAGATTGGTTTTTTTTTTTTGGTTCTTTTCTGAAGTGTCCATGCCAGGTCCCTCATATCTTGCCCCCTAAGTTGTGTCTTCCTCCTTGACTTTTTCCCCTGCTTTTGCCACATCTGTGATCTTCGTTTTTGCATGTTTTGGTCCTTTGCATTGCACCTGATATAATCCCAGGCCATTTTCTTGGAATCACTCAATTTCCCAAATTCCTTTTTTTTCTACTCCAATTGCAGTTCTTTTGATGTTGTCTCCATTCCAGCATGTTTGTAGGTCCTGTTTTCTTTTTTGGCCTTCATTGGGGATCAATTTTGGCAAGCTCTGCGGCATGGGCCAGCACTTGCTGGCGTATGACCTGCCTGCAATTTGATGTCTTTTTTTACGGAAAGACTTTATCTTTTTTTTTTTTCTATTGATTATTCATGCCATGTCCCTCATATCTTGCCCCCTAAGCTGTGTCTTCCTCCTTGACTTTTTACCCTGCTTTTGCAACATACCTGAGATTCGTTTTGGCATTTTTTTTTCATTTGCACTGCACCTGATATAATCCCGGGCCATTTTCTTAGAGTCACTAAATTTCCCAAATTTTCTTTTTTTTCTCCTCCAATTGCATATCCATTGAGTGTGTCTCCATTTCAGTGTGTTTGTAGGTCCTTCTTTTCTGTTTTCGCCTTTACTGGGGATCTGTTTAGGCAAGCTTTGCTGCATGTGCCGGTACTTCCTGGCGTATTGCCTGCCAGCACTTCGATGGCTTTACTTTGGGGAAGACATTTTTCTTTTTTTGGTTGTTTTCTGAAGTGTCCATGTCATGTCCCTCATATCTTACTCCCTAAGCTGTGTCTTCCTCCTTGACTTTTTCCCCTGCGTTTGCAACATCCCTGAGCTTAGTTTGGGCATGTTTTGGTCCTTTGCACTGCACCTTATATAAACCCAGGGCATTTTCTTAAAGTCTCTAAGGTTCATAAAGTTTCATTTTTTTTCGTCAATTTGCTATTAATTTGATCATTCCTTCATTCCAGCGTGTTTGCACGTCCTTCATTTCAGTTTTGGCCTTCAGTGGGGATCAATTTTGGCAATATTTGCTGCATGCGCCTGCACTTGCTGATGTATGGCTTGCCTGCATTTTGGTGGCTTTTACTTTCGGAAAGATTTTTTTCTTTTTTTGGTTCTTTTCTGAACTGTCCATGCCATGTCCCTCATATCTTGCCCCCTAAGTTGTGTCTTCCTCCTTGACTTTTTCCCAAGCTTTTGCAACATCTCTGAGCTTAGTTTTTGCCTCTTTTGGTCCTATGCAATGCAGCTGATTTCCTTACAGCCTATGTTTTGAAGACACTTGAATTCCCGATTTTCTGCATTTTTCAATTGCATTTCATTAGAACCTATCTCCTGTCCAGAGTGTTTGTAAGTGTTCCTTTTGGGATTCGCAAGATTCCTTTCCACTTCCCGAAAGGAAAAGAAATTTCCAATCAGGAAATGAAAAGGAATGGAAAAGGAATCTTGCGATTTCAATGGGGACTGATAGAGGAATCTTTGGCGCATGTCCCTGCCCTTGATGGCATGCCATGCCTTTTAATGGCTTTGAATTTGGCAAAGATTTTTTTCTTTTTTTGGTTCTTTTCTGAAGTGTCCATGCCATGTCCCTCATATCTTGCCCCCTAAATTGTGTCTTCCTCCTTGACTTTTTCCCCTGCTATTGCAACATCTCTGAGCTTCGTTTTGGCATGTTTTAGTCCTTTGCAATGCAGCAGATATCCTCACAGCCCATTTTTTGAAGACACTAAAATTCCCGATTTTCTCCTTTTTTCCATTGCATTTCATTTGAACCTATCTCCTTTCCAGAAGTTTTGTAAGCCTTTCTTTTGGGATTCGCAAGATTCCTTTCCACTTCCCGGAAGGAAATGAAATTTCCTTTCGGGAACGGAAAAGGATTCTTGCGATTTCAATGGGAACCAATAGAGGAATCTTTGGTGCATGTCCCTGCCCTTGATGGCATGCCATGCCTTTTGATGGCTTTGACTTTGGCAAAGATTTTTTTCTTTTTTTGGTTCTTTTCTGAAGTGTCCATGCCATGTCCCTCATATCTTGCCCCCTAAGTTCTGTCCTCCTCCTTGAATTTTTCCCCTGCTTTTGCAAAAATTTGAGCTTAGTTTTTGCATGTTTTGGTCCTTTGAACTGAACCTGATTTAATCCCGGGCCATTTTCTTAAAGTCGCTAAATTTCCCAAATTTCCTTTTTTT